>NW_019091221.1:0-600000 GCF_002217175.1 Folsomia candida | reverse complement strand
GCGCTCAGGGAGGGAACGGAGGTAATTGTTGCAAACTCATCTTCTTGCCAAGTGATATGTATGAGTGACAATCCCAGGGAAGGAAAAGCCCTGGGTTTTGCTATTGGAAACCCATACCCTGTGGTCTTACCGGTGTGCGGATCTTTGCCCCCCATTAAAAGCTACCCATGAAATGCTACCCATTATATCCTACCCCACCCGTTATCATTTTCTTCTTGCTAATTAAACCAAAATGGATACCCCGTTTTGCGTCATAGTGCAACAGCACAGTTATTGTTTATTTAAGCAAAATTAGTCACATAATAAATTCTGAAAAAACGAATCGAAACACAAAATTTCGTAAAATCAGTCTAATAATAAATTCTCAAAAAAAACAATCAAGCTGTAAAAATTTTACTGCGGATACGATAGGATCTTCCGATTTTACGAGATTGTGTGCTTGGATTCGTTTTTTCAGAATTTATTATGTGACTAATTTTGCTTAAATAAACAATAACTGTGCTGTTGCACTATGACGCAAAACGGGGTATCCATTTTGGTTTAATTAGTAAGAAGACAGTGATAACGGGTGGGGTAGGATATAATGGGTAGCATTTCATGGGTAGCTTTTAATGGGGGGCAAAGATCCGCAAATCGTCTTACCTGGGTTTTGCGGGTAGTCGGGGTAAACTTAGCCAGTGTCTCATGTGGTACATAAGTTGTAAAAAATATATTTCTCAGTAATTTCGCAACAAAACAGCTTAGTAATTATATTTTAATAAGTAATGCATTTGTAACGTCCAGTAATGTCCAGTTTGTAAACTTTCAAAACCCCGACTACCCGTGGGCACTGTTCAAATTTTGCTTACCCACAGAAACTCGCAATACCCCAGTACACCCAAAAACCCTGGACAATCCATTATTGGAACAAATTATTAGGTTATTGGCCCGATTCGGGTTAAGTATAATTTGTGATGAACCCGATAGAATTTCTGCTCATTATGATCTAACAAGACTCATGTTATATGACATCGTTTTATTTAATTTATGAATGCCCCTCTAACTTTTTTCCCCAGGGCAATAATCATCTTGTACAACCGAATCCTTCTACTTCTCGTTGGACTTGCACCACCACAATCGACCATCACGCTCTTCGCGGTGGTCGGATGTGCCATCGTCATCGTTGTGCTCAACATCATGTCGATCACGATGTATGCCACGTTGCCATTCAATGTCTACATGATGGGACCAACCTTTTCCATCGGGCTGGTCTTGATTCTTAACGCCATCTTGAAATCTGTCTCCTACTACGAGATATTGAGTAAGGAGATGCTGCATCGCTGGAAAAACGACGCACGGCTGGTAGCTTGGGGCATCCTGAAGGAGCACGGTCGGCGGGTAGTTGCCATGAGGCCGATCCTCGTGTACATAGGTGTCTGGCGGACGAACCTTCTTCAAATCAATATTGAGCTTTTGTGTCGATGGAACGCGGCCATTGTGGACGCCACGATTACGGTGTTGCTAACGAACACGTGATTTGTCGATAATTCGACAACTTTATTTGTGCCTCCCTTTTCTGGTTTTAAATTGTTAAAGTAGTTTTCTGTTTATATTTACAATAATGAGGTGTAAATCCTTTCGTTATTTAAAAAAAATTTGTTTATGCAGCGATGTACTTAACAGGGCCCCTATGGGTTTTGCCCGCAATATTGTGGAAATGAGCCATCATTGATATTGGCCAGATAATTCTTTTTTGCCACTTAAGAATAAAGCGAATTAAAATTTGCCTATTTAAAATTTTTAACCGAAAACGATTTTATTACTCTGATTACTTAATCTGATTAATTTTACGTTTTTGCCTTCACGATTTCAATTAAGCGGTTTCAAATGGCAATTTGCATTTACATAGTTGAAAACCAGGCAGCCAACTCTTCCACTTGCAACTTGCCGTCCTTATTTGTGTCAGCTTTTTTTATTATTTCTTCAAACTTGAATTTCCCCTTTTCCCCAAACAGGCCTGGGTCGAAGGCTCTCATTGCGGCAACACCAGCTTCGTACTCACCCGCTGAGATAACTCCGTCCCCATTCTTGTCGAAATGCTTGGCAACGGTGAGGCAGTAGGCTTGAATGTCGTGCAGGCTTTCGAACACTTTTATGATATCGCTGACCCGAGCTAGTTCATCTCCGTAGGGGACACGGAAGTAATTTTTGTACGCTTCGGCTTGTTTCGGTGTGGTCGGAATGCCGACGGCGTTGCAGAATATGATATATTCAGAATTGTGGATTGTGCCGTCCTTGTAGGATGGGAGACTTTGCAGGATCCCCTTGAACTTTTCCAGCTCTTCTGGGGTAAATGGCTTCTCCAGTAGGTGGGATTCCCCCATGGCTGCTGCGTTTAATGTGAAAATACAGAGTGGTTTAAATGTCGGGTTACAATGGATAATTTTTCAGTGGGAAAAATTCACAAATCTCCATTAGTTAGCGAAATTTTGCCTTTTGAAATTTAATATTTAAAAAATTTTGTTATAAGTGTTCCATAAGTTGTTTTGATAGGAATTAATAAAAATCTCAATGCCAAATCCGTAACTAGTGGAGATTTGCGAATTTTTCCCATTGAAAAATTTTCCATTATAACCTGACATTTAAACCACCCTGTACATATTTAAATATGGACAAGTTTTTTATTATTAATTAAGATAAAAGTTCTAAGATCTATTAATTAAGTTCATCATTCGAAAGGCTGGTGGCCATGTTAAAAGCATTGGGAAAATGGCAGGTTTTGGTGCAGCTCTTGCCAAATATTTCGCGAAAACGTGATTTTGCACCGCATGTTCTATGACAAAGTTTTAGTTTCATTAAATTATCTGTCGATTAAGGCTATTCCGAAGTAAATCGAGAGTGGACAGTAGTTGAGGTTCCCTTGTAAGCGGTAGCAACTTTTATACCAATAAATCAATGCCTGCGTAACTTTACCAGATTTCTAACGGTGTAGCATCGTACAGCAATCAGAATTTTGGCCGGTAGCCACAAAAGCTTGAGTGTGAAAGAACAAGGAAGAATTTGACGAGGAATGCATGGATTCCGAGGACCCATGTCCTCGGAATTTTACATGTTATGCAAAAACGAGGAAACACGTAAACCGTTGGATCGGATTATGGAAATTTATGTTCCGACTTTGATCTGCATCAGGTCGATATTACGACAAGGCGGAATACGTGCGTAGTATTGACATGGAAATTGCAGTGGAGCAGTGGAAACAGTTCGTGAAATGTTCGACTTGCCAGCGTAAGTTCCAACCTTACCAACCTTATCAGTAAGATAAGGTTGGATAATCAGCAGTCGAAAATACTGATATTAACATTCCGAATCAGAAAATGAGACGCCATCCTAAAAGATAAAAAGGAGATGGTATTGAAGAGCAGAAAGAGATTAAGGGATTACCTGTATTTTTGTATCTTTGTGCAGTTTAATCGATATTTTTGTTCTAAAATTTCGGATTTTTCCCTATAGCGACCAATGTTAAAAAGTGGATTTTTCGTGATTTTCGAAAAAAACTCCAAAATTTGGAAACTGGTTGAATAAATTTTTATTTGTCTTTTTTAGAGGTGAAATGGATATGGAAATTATACAATCCATTGATTATGGATTGCAGGGCCGTAGGAGCACTGGTTTTAGGTGGAGAGCACTCTCCAGGCCGGACGGCCCGAAGGGCCGTACCGGCCGGGTGATGCAGACACTAGATATTATTGACCCTCCTATGTACATGTTAACTTATACATAGAACCTAACGTCCCAAACCAACGCTTACATAGTTATAAATTGAATCTTGATTTTGTTCACTTCTGAAAAGTTTCAGTGATCTCACAAAATGACACAATACTCAAACTTAAGCCTTCTGTGACGATTTCTGTAAATCGGTTGAGGTAACATAAGATAGATAGTCCTGCAGTTGAAAAAATTTCAAGTTTGAGTTAATAACCTTATCAAACAATTTTTCATATGTAATTGAAAAGACCGTGATACTATCAATCGAGCATTAATAACTTAACCATTCTATCTGTGTCGACCCACTCATGCAAAATGTTGGTGTCCTATGACTATTTCGAATATTTTGCATTAAATACTTACCCCATAGCACTAAATACATGATCCCTACTTCACCAAATATTTTTTGGTCTAAACGACCTTTAAGTCTTTCATAACAATGGCGAGGAGCATGTTCCTCTTTAATTTTTTCAAAATCTATGAATGCGTTCTAGCATTTCCGAGCGAAAAAACTGATTTGCATGCGTTACCTTTTTTCTAGGAGCTTTAATTCACGAAAGTGGGGTGTTACAAATGTTAATACGCTTCTGTCAAACAGTGGACAAGTAGAAATTGAATTCTGAAAACGATAATCAAAATTGTCTTAATGTACATAACTTATTCAATAATTTCTTTTTCGTGAAATTTGGCAATCAAGTCCCATCTCTGCGACATCCGAAATCTTGAGATTTGGAAAACCGGTTTGAAATTGGGTTTTTGCAAATTTAAGTAACCCGATTATATGTTCTGTGAAAAACGGTTCCAAACCGTTTTTAAAGGCCCTGTATTAGTAAGAATTAAAAAAACTTTCTCAGTACAGTAATAAGCTATAATTTAATTTAAAATCAAATTTAAATATGAACTTGAGATTTTCGGGAATTTTAAATTTATGTATATCAGAAATTAAAAATATTAGACAGAAGATAAAGGTACAGTTTTTACAAAAATATAGACTTAACCAATCATGAAAATTCCGAACCGATTTACTAATTTTCACGCACGTTGGAACGCTTAAAATAATGACTGAAAGATATACGAAATAAGAAAAGTCCTTGGAAGTTTTTTTATCGGATAAAAAGCGATGCATTCTTAAAGTTAAAAACAAGGGCCGTCATATGGAACAAGTTTCGCCTTAGGAAAATATGCTTGTGGGGTAAAAAAATTATTAAACCCTTCCACGAATAAATGGGGCACCCTCTGTATTTGTGACGATAGCCGTAGATAAGAAATAAGCGACAGAAATCCGCTGTATCAATTTTAATAATTTTGCACATAAAAGGCCGGACCAGAATTTTACTCTCCAGGCCGGACCAAGGACAGATACGGCACTGATGGATTGGATTGGATAATCGGAGATCTGGATTGGATTGGATGGAATTTTGGTTGTGGAAAAATTATGAATTGTCGCTGTCTGACTTTCTGTTTAGAAATGATAACCACAACGTTATGTCATTCTTAATATTTTAAACTCTATTTATCTACTTAATGAATCAGTTAATCAGGAAAATTACAATTGTTTCGTAATTAATTACTTTTTAATTACAAAATCGCAGATGTATGTAAATGTATTGACCAAATTTATTTATAAGTAAGTTTAGATGATAACCTTTACTCTACCAAATTTTTCTGGAATAGGGTGCTGTCCTTGAATTACGTAACGAATGAAGGGGGAGGGGATGGTATCGTGGCTATGTACGCCATGAAAGGGGGGGAGTGTGGGAGTCACCAAAAACAATTTAAAGCGTTACGTAATATAAGAACGGTCCCTTGGTAATTAAAATCAATTACCAATTAGTCTGGAGGTTATAACTAATCTCAAAATTTGTACGGACAAACCAAATTTTGAATAGCAATTACACGTTAAATTCGTGGTTATATTTTCAAACGTGTGACTAAATAATCTAGGTCCAAACTGCAATTGTAGATTTTGTGACAAAAGGTTGCCACATTTTCCATGGAACATTGGAACAAAGTGTAAATGCATGAAATTCATGACGCGTGGAGGAGGAGCAGAAGAGAGAAACATAGACCGATTTCGTTCATATTATTATTCATGCACTAAACAGGGTTCCGTCTGCTCGATTTTTCAACAAAATAACTTACAAATCGTAAAAATTTCAATAACGTGCTTTGTCCCAGGATTCGCGATGGGTTTAACTACTGTCCAAGACGAACGTTAAAAAGTGGCTTTAACCGGTTTTGTGCACCAATTTAGTTTTGGGCGTCCAAAATGTCAAGAAGTGTCAAAAATACGGAATGGTTTATTAGATAACTTTGTTAAAATTTCTAATAAGAGAAAACGTTAAAACAAAAGGTTTTCCAAATTCGTGGTATGTATTAAATAAATAAAATGCTCAAAGTTATGTAATAAGAGATGCATATCTGTGCATAGATTTGTAAAAAAAAGTCGTTAATAAAGAATTTGTAACGGTTTGCCCCATTTTCCATGTGGATCGCTT
The DNA here is from genome assembly GCF_002217175.1 of Folsomia candida. NCBI lineage: Eukaryota > Metazoa > Arthropoda > Collembola > Entomobryomorpha > Isotomidae > Folsomia > Folsomia candida. Next base: position 593,758 of record NW_019091221.1, on the reverse strand, counting down.
TTTGGACATTTTTGTGTGGAGGCTAGTCCAAAAAGAGTTTGGGACTTCCAAAACGAAACACTGAACGTACCGAGAAAAAAAATAATTTACATAATTTTGAATTTACATAAATTGCATGTACATATTTGTATTTTACCTACTTTTCAATACAAATAAATGACGAGTGTTTTTTCTTCTTCTCTCATAGCATTTTTTTACCACTCGCACTCTGTGAAACCCTGTTCCTTGCATATTGGGTAACTTTGAGACAGCCGGGACGACTCGATCTCTCAGCCGTTCAAAAAGCAACAGAGAAAATTCCCGATGTAAACACAATTTACTTCATACTTATCTACATATTTCGCAAGATTGCAAATTATTCAATTCTACGGGAACAACGGGAAACTCTCTGTCCTAGTTTAAGGTAGGTTGTCCTCCTTATTGTTCAGTTCAACACCAATTAACTTGGTTTTATTGCTTTACAATTCATTCTTTGTCACCTAAATAAATAATTGTAAATTAAGGAAGATTTGAAAACTGGAGAAATAATTTTACCAGTTTGTTTCTCCAAATAATTAATTATTTGCTTCGTAAGTTGACAGTCCTCTCTTTTACAATTCTTAATTCGTTCCCCCAATTTTATTACAATATTTATGTATTTGACATGTATTTATTGTATTTTTTCTCATTTTATTTTCCCAGAAATGGAACCACCCACTCTAAAAAATCCATACGTCCGCCTCCATCGGGACCCTTCCATAAACAAATTTCCCCTTCCTCCCCCCACCCCCATCGAAAAGACCAATTTCTGCCTCATTTGCGGGGGACACTCTTCTTCTGTCGACGCCGGCGACGCCATCCTCAGCAGTCGCACCTTGAACGAATCTCTTATTTTAAAGGTGTCCTCACCTCCTCGCGACCCTTTCGAGCCACCTTGTCGCCCAGAAAATACAATAATTTCATGTCAAACACGTCCACGTGTGAGGATTGTTTCGCCCTCGTTCGCGACATTTGGAGGATGCACAGACGAATTATTTCTGCACAGAAGGAGCTCGACGCTTTAGTGGAGAAAGGCCGGGGCAGATTTATCCAGGCGGAGAAGAAAGTGAGGAGGAAATGTATGTAAATTTAATTGAAATTATGTATAATTATGCAAGAAATTAAAAATTGCGATTAATTAATAATTACAGGCAGCCGGATTGAATCGTTACACTCGCCAAACTCTAGCGACAATAATTCCGAAAAAGAAGTCGTAAAATCGGAAATACTTTATGACCAAGAAGATGGAAACCAAGCCAAAAGTACAACAAATCCTGTTTCCATTATTCAGCGAGAAAGAGAGAAACTCAGATTCTTGTGGTTATCCACCACCGTCGCCCTCAGGGGCGTATCCTCTGTACTTTATCTCTCTCTCACTATGTAAAAGTTGCATCTCACCAATTCTCAATTAATTAACCATTCAGGATTAATTAAATCTTGGCTTATCAAAACCATGATAACCCTTTAATTTTCGCAGAAGCTTTTAATTTGAGGCGAATTGAGTAAAATATTCGGTTATCTGAAAATAGATAAGAATGACCATAAATCTGTAACATTAATTTTGAAATAGAAATCGTCATTACAAATTAAGATAAGCTTAAATTTTCAAATTTAGTGTGATTTAGATAAACGAAATTTGCATATCTTGAAAATAGATATTAAATTGATAAGACCCGTAGCTCTAATTTCAACTGTGAATATATCATTATTATAAACTCTGACAAGCTGAAGATTTTAATTTGGAAAAATTTGGACGAACGAATTTTACTTATCTGAAAAATTGATAAGCCTCGAGATAAGCTTCTTAGTGTCCACTTTAGAGTGGATGTAATGTAACTATGTACAATTTCAAATTTAGAGCGATTTTGCAATTTAGTTTTAGATATTGCCAATTTTCATAACTTCGGTACTTCCATTTATATATCTCATTAGTGGCTTGTTACGGCTCTTGCCTTATAAATCACTCCCACAGAAACTTTGATCGCAAAAATCTCAATGTTGCAAAACTTTCTCTTCGGACAATAAAAGCTTTAAATGTTCGTTTTTTGAAGTAGACAAATCTGGCATTAGGTTGTCAGAAGAGAAAGTTTTGCAACACCGAGTTTTTTAATGATTTCCATGTAGGTTAAAATACCGCCAATTTTCGAATTTTGAAACTTTTGATGCACCAAAATGTCTGTATTCATGGGGGAATTCAAATCTCAAATACAAGTTGAGATCTAATTATTGTTGTACCGAGTGTATATTAGCTTTCTCATTTTCCCTAATTTGTCTTCTCAATTTTTGAAAGGGGGGTGGTTGAAGATAATTCAAAAATAGCTATGCTACAATTAAGCTTAATCCCGTATTTGTATTTACAATTTTTTTTTGTTTAATTCTGTGAAATCGATGCGAAATGGATGTGTACTTTTGGCTCGTCTTGCATCAGAAGACAACAGTGATTTCGAGGAAGTCATATTTCCCGAGGAAAATTCGCAAGAAAATTCTGAACCCGACGGAACGATCGAAGTCGAAATTTGTGAAACAATTGGGGACGATAATTATTCACAAAGTGCATCATCATCCAGTGACGAAGAACAAGATGATTCGCAATCCCTGTAAAAAATTTGCCAACTTTATATACATAATTGCACATTCCACATTTGCATATATTTTTTAACAGTGCAAATTTATGTTTTACTCCAGCAATAATTCCAGTGGTGACGACGAAGGTTCCGATTTCGCTTCCTCCTCCGATGAAGAATACGAAGGTGATACGAGAAGTGCAAAAAATCCGCGAAAAAAAAGTTTGCATAAAAGAAAACGTTCCCGTGGGAAATATTTATGCTCATCCTGCGGGAAAGAGCTGCAAAGTCGGAAGGCCCTGGTTGCCCATGAGCTCAGAGTTTGCCACGTGCCCGTCGAGAAGAGATCGGAGGACTCGGGGACTTCACACTGCACGAGTGCGCCACCTGCGGAGATAAGTTCCTCGACCAGAAAGATTTGACGAGGTACATATTTGCATATATGCGAATCCTATTAAATATGTAAATGATTTTTTCACCGTTTTATGCATACAATTTTCGCAGTTTTTTGCAAGAAATTTCTTTAAAATTTTCGGAAATTCCCTAAAACTTTGGAGCAGTTCCTATTTAGCAATGTTCCCAGAAATTTTCAAAAAAACTTGCAGGGTGTCCAACCTACCGGTCTGGACGTATATGTGAGTTTAGGCAAATATTGACCAAAAAAATATAATTAAATGCATTCCTCATTAAACTCTTACATACTTATTTTAACTAAATTGTCTCCCATTTTGCATTTCTTTAATACAATTTGTGAAAAATAGTCCTGCAAATTTCCATCTTTTTTGCAACTTTTCACTTTCCCTGTTATATCAGTGCAAATCCTATAAAATTTTCATCTCTTTTTTGCAAGTTGAATGTTCTTTATGCCGTTATTGAATGCAAAAATACCATGCATTATGTATTTTTCGGAACCTTTCCTCCACCACGTGCTAAATTTTATTTTACCCCATTTTCTTTCCAGGCATTATCTCACTCACTCCACCCTAAAAGCGGTGACCTGCCCGAAATGCGGGCGATCTTTCAAACACCCCGCCAACCTCGCCACCCATCGTAAATTGTCTTGTCAAGCGGTCCAAATTGACGCCGACGTGCGGAAAAGACGGCTCGACCGAGACGCCCTCCAGCGGTCCTCGTGCACCCAAAAGTGCCCCCACTGCCCCCGAAGGTTCCCCTCCGCCCCCAAACTGGCCGCCCACGTAAAAAAGGAACACCCCGAGGGAACCCAAGCCGTCGAAAAATTCGCCATCTGCGAAATCTGCGGCGCTTCCATATCCGCCAAGCGCGCCTCAAACATGAGCGAACACGTGAGTCGGGTCCACTTAAAAGTGGCGCGATCAACTTGTAACAAATGCGGGAAAGGATTTTTCAATAAGCTCGAATTAGCGAGTCATTTGAAAGTTGGGTGCGACAAGAAAGGCGCCGGAAAGCGGAAAAGAAAGCGACCACTCCCCCGAGTGGAAGGGGATGAGGAGGAAATGAATGCAGAATAATTTTGTGAGCATGCGCAGCACAATAAATAATTTGAGAATTATCACACAGTTTTTAGTCTTTTTCGAATAAATACTATACAAATAGAATTTTATACTCCAATGAATAAATGAGAAAATTATTGAGATTCCTTGCTGATTATATGTACTAATTTCTTGTAAGCTAATCATTTTCATCCACGTATAAACATAGATACGTTTAGAAATAAATAGTTGGAAATTTGGTTAAAATAGTAGCATGCTTACAATATTCATATTGCCATAGTTTTTTTACGTCTGCACAAATTAACTTTTATTTTCACACTCGTAAAATATTACAAACAAATCAATCTCATAGAGAAAATTTTTGTCACAAAATATTTATTATATTCGGAAAATATTATCGTTCAAATCACTAACTAAACTTTATTAATTGAAGGGTAGCAAATTAACTTAAATATATTCATATTATTTAAATAAGAATCTTATTATTACCATACTCACAATGCAAGTCTTTTACGTGTACAACTTGTACACGTAAAAGACTTGCATTGTGAGTACGTATGTATGCATGGAAAATACATAAGCAGTTACGCAATTGCATGCAAGGTACAAAGTGGTGGTGGTGGTATCAGGCTGCCTTTTAGTAACTTAACGACAGTGACACTCATTTCACAGCTGTTTACAGAAGTAATTGGGCATACACAATTTTTATATAGAATTTATTGAATTTCGAAAAAAATTGTAAAGAAGTTTGAATACATATTTAGTTTAAACATTCGCTCAAAATAATCTGTTTACCAGTATTACTATGTAGTAATATTACTTGTTACCAATTGGACATTTATTTATTACTAAGCCGTGAGTAACTAACTCGACGATAGAGTAAGAAATATTACTAGCGTGGTAATAAATTTCCTCTCAGTGGTGAAAAACTGTTATCATGACGGTAATATTTTTACTCTATAGATTAGTTATGCATTTACGGTCTGTTAATAAATATCCGATTGGCTACAAACTTATAACCGTGGCGATATATCGCCGCGTAATAATACTTGTTACCAATTGGATATTCCTTACTTGGCCGTGAATAACTCGTCTGTCTACATGTATAGGAAAAAATCTTACCAGCGTGGTAGCAAATTTATTACCAGTCAAAAAGAATTGTTCAAAAAGAAAAGTCAAAAAGAATTGTTCAAAAAGAAAAGTCAAAAAGAATTGTTCAAAAAGAAAAGTCAAAAAGAATTTTGAGTGTTCATTTTTTTCGCCGTTAACTGAAAATGCTGAAGGAGGACGTTTGTGAAGTAAGTTGTTAGTGGTCTAGTATATTTTTTTTGCATTTTTGTACCAATTAAATTACTCATGTCCAAATTTCTCTCAGGGAGGAAATTTAGCGACTTGTTACGATGACGGTGATGCAACTGCCAACCTGCCGTGTGGAGTCATTCCAGATGTAATTTTATTATGTCATAATTTTTACGTGTTAACAATTCATATGAACCAGGCGGATATTCACGACAACCATCTTGAATCTTACCAATTGAGATAAATTTTCAGTTTTGAGACTGACTAATATAAAATTCAGAGTAATCAATGGGATTATGTTTAGAAAATTTACCTAGCAAATGGACCTTATTACTTAAAAGTTTGCTAAATGAGATGCGGTGTTAAATAAGACATTGTCGTGAGTATGCTGCTTGCAGTATGTGTAGTATTCAGTTTGTTATTACCGTAAAAACTCCGGGGGTAAAAGCCGGGGGCTACTATTTACAAAATCGGTGTCTGGGGCCCGGCTACCATATGGGCAGGGTCACTATTTATAAAATGACGGAAAGATGCGCGGCTACTATTTGCACACAGCTATTGAATTTTGTTTCCAGAGTCAAGCTCAAATTAAATTTTTATAACGGCACCAATTTCTCCCCTAGAATCGCAGTCTATGACAATTCTATTGCTTAAACCTGCTCTCAATCAATTTCTTCTATGAGCAGAATTTCGTGTTCACATCGATTTTTTGTATGTAAGTGCGATTAAATTGAATAATATTATAAGCTGGAAATGTCTGTCTGCGACGGAAGTGAAAATAATGTTCCGTGACGGAAGTCAAAGTGGAGAAAGTTAAGTTTCGAATGGCGCGAAAATTCAAAATAAATTAAAAATTAAAAGTCAGTCATTTCCGTTTCTTACAGACATTTGCATCTTATAATTGTCCCTCGCCTGGCGGGAGACGGGCTTATACGCTAGTTGAATTATAATTGAATTACTTAAATGACCTGGCTAAGTAATTTGTGGTTAAGTCGATGCACGGCTATAATTCGAATAAGGCTACTATTTGGGCAGGGCTACAATTTGAGCAGGGCTACTATTTGGGCAAGGTCACTAATTATAAAATTATGAAAAAACGCAGGGCTACTATTTGTGCTTTTACGGTATTTTATACTTAGGATTAGTCATTTATTCACTTTGCAGGTTATTCCTCACCTCTGCAAATTTCTTGGGATCGAAGACATAAAAGTGTGTCGATTAGTCTGTAAATCGTGGAATTACGGCGCTACACCCGTTTTAAGGGCGAGGGCAGTGATACAAATTACACTCTATTCTAAAATTTATGAGAATTTTGCCTCACGTCAAGAGGTCGAGGGGAGGTGGGTTGAGATGTGTGAAAGGCTGAAGTTCTGCCCGATCAAGATTCGCCTATGTAACCCATATCGATATTCCATTACCAGCATTCCCCCTATCGACCTCGAAACTTTCCCACCGGTCAAAAAGCTGAAATATATTAGGACCGACTTACGAAATGGAAAAGATTGGCAAACGGAGCAGTGGCAGACGGACTTGTGCCACAAAATTATTCTCGATTCGTCCACTACTTTGGAAAAATTATGGTTTATCTGGGACTCGGATGAAGATTTCCCTTCGTTTGGGGGCTACACCTTTGCAAAATTGAAGAAACTGAGGATATTTGATCGACAGGGGTGTCGAAATCAATCCCGTGAAAGAATTGGTCAAGCTCTTACGGAAGCGTTCCCAGGATTAGAAAGTCTCCATATGAAGGGGAAAAATTTATATGAAATCTCAAAGATGAATATCTTACCAAAATTTCCACTGTAAGTTTTGACGAATGGTTGAATAATTGATTTTGGGAAATTAACTTTGGCTGTGACAATCTCCCTGGAGGTCATTTTTAAGAATTTTAGACCAGTTGCTAAGAAATGGTGCATTATTTGGAGGAATAATTTCCTGGAATTTACATATTTTACAGTGCAGACTCCATTTAGCCCGAGTCAGACTTATAAGGGAAGGTCCCCGACTGCTCCCCGAGTTCAGGGTACTCACTATGTTTTTTAGAATCTACTAGGACCCTAGATGAAGGGTCCATGGATATTCACGTGCAAAAGTCGTATTTGGCGCCGTGGCGTGGCGCCACATTTGCCAAATTTGACTGTTTTTAATTTTAAAAGCGCCATAACTTTTGAAATCCTGGACGGATTTTCATAATTTTTTACGAAAATCATCACAAAGGGTTCAAAATTCGATTTCCATGATTTTCTTTCAAAAAACGGAAATTTTCAAACTTTTGCAAAATTTCCTAATTTTCTTAAACACATGGGTTCGCTGAAAAAAACCTTAAAAATATTTCAAAAGTTAAGATTTTTTAATTTTGGACTTTTTTCTTCAAATTTCGACTTTTGTGCTAATTTTGAGCCCAAGATTTTGAAAATCCCACGGAAACTGAAAAAGTTATGGAGGTTTGAAATTTGTCGCAAATTCAGATTTTTAAGTTTGGCGCCACGCCACGGGGCCAAACTTTACTTTTGCACGTAAATATGCATGTATCCTTCATCTAGGGTCCCAGTAGAGTCTAAAAAACATAGTGGGTACCCCGAACTCGGGGAACAATCGGGGACCTTCCCTTGTTAGACCTTGACCAAATCTCTTCTAACATGACCCCCACCGGTCACCCACTTAACCGATTTTTCCCACCTTCGAACTCGATTCCTAGCTTTGTATAATATGCATAATATGCATATTATATGGTAAAAATTTACAAGCCAATTGGATCTGCCGTTTTGGCTCTATCGTATTTACGGACGGACGGATAGGACAGTCCCATAAGCCCTGACTAATTCAAGGATATTATTGCTCCAAATAATGCACTCATTTCTTAGCTCAAACGGCTCAAAAAGTCTTAAAACTGACGACCAGGGATATTGTTTTACATACTACCAATGGGCAGAATTGTTAACTATGTAATTTTTAGATCACTTACTTCCTTGTGGCTGACGGGATATTTCAACACCAATGGGATGGAATGCCTCCTACAAATCCCTGCACCATTAAAGAAACTGGTGTTTCATTTAATTTCCTTGGAGGGCAATGACGATCGAGTTGACGAGTTGGACACAATTTTTTATAAATTGCTACACAAACATTCCCCCAGTCTGGAAAAGCTTTCCGTGGACATACGCTGGACTTTATTCCGAGCAGACTTAGAATGGAAAGTGCCAACATTTCCGGCCTTGAAGAGCTTGAAGATCTTGGGGAGTGATTTGTTTGAAAATCTTGAGTTTGAAGTTGGCCCCGGGTCAGGAAATTTTGGGCGGATTGATTACAAAGCGTGTTTCCCTGTCTTGGAAAAACTGCATGTTTCCAACCGACTCGATGATTTTTCCTCCGTGGCTGCATTTCTGCCGGAGGATCGATCCGCCGTCGTGGAGTCGGTGAAAGATGTGAATCTAAATTTTTTGGGAGATCGTTTCACAAATGTTGACATATTAGCGCAGACTGAGCTTTATACGCGATTGTTGGACATTTTTCCAAATGCGAGGGATTCGGTAAGGACATATCTGAGGGGATTGTACATTTGTAAGAAAATTTTATGCAAACTTTTGTATTTAAATTTTCAGATAGGAATCCTATCACGGAAATTGGAAAATTGAACAGATCTTCTCCACACATATTTATGTATGTATGCAATTTGTTATGGATAGGTAATAATTATTAACACTAATTAACTCATTAACTATGCACATAATAATTTAATATATTTCTGAATTAAATTTGACAAACATGCAACGGTGTCAATTATACTTGTCTACTTCTTCCTTTTACAAATAGATTATTACTTCATAATATTTTAACACGTTCAAATTGTTTAATTGTAATCCTTGTTTGTAAATCGACATGTATTGGAACAATAGGGCTATACAATATTTATAACACGTGCATACATACATAGAAATCAATAAAATTGCTTTACTAATGTTCAATTCATCTCGTGCCAAAACAGTTTTAATGTTGGAGTTAATAATATTCGCACACTCAAAATAATTCTATTACGAATTCCATCGTTAGGCAATTTTTTCGACAATAAATGTACAAATTTGTCCTAAAATATGGCAAATTCTGACCATGGGACAAATTGCCTAAAGAAACGTTGGATGTATTGACATGGATTACGTAATTTCAATATTTCAGCCAAATCGGACGGTTACACTTTACACCATCGCATTGTAAGGAGTCCAATCCTGGTTATCAGATTGCCATTTTCTAAAATACAATCCATCCAAATCCAACTCATATTAGCCTAAAAAGGTCATTCATTCAGATTAAAAATATTAAAAATATAAAATTGTAAAATTCATTCAAATCCAATTAATTTTATACTAAAAAATCCAATCCATCCAAATCCAGTTGGATAGGATAGGACGATGGATAATCCAAACAAATAGATATCCAACTCACCCTTGTTGGCTATTTCTCCAAAGTGTGCATTTTAGAAGAGTGACTAACGAGTCGATAAAACGCGAAAAATTTCTTCCCACAGAAGTAACACTCGTTTTCCTTCGTCCCGTCGTGTATACGTTTCACGTGTCGAGTCAAGCTCGTCTTGACGCACGTTTTGTACTCGCATTTATCACAATAATAAATCGGCCTCTCACTCGTCGCGTGATAAGACCGCATGTGATATCTCAAACCCTCTCGAGTCGTTACTTGCTTATCACAAATGACACACTGATAAGTGGAAGTCGCCCGGTGTCCATGCGAACTCCAAGTGTGATTCTGCCTTCCAATCTTGGCCAAGAAGGTCAGAGGGCAAAAGTCACATTTATAAACTTCTTGGGCCGATTTCGTTTCATGAATTCGCTGAAACGAGAACAACACTTTTTTAATAAACTGAATAATTAAAATACTTACAATACGACGGTGTGAAGTGTAACCCTCGGATTTTGTTGAAATTTGGAAATTATGCAGTCCAAGTAAATGTATCTAACCTTTCTTGAGCAGTTTGTGCGAAAGTTGGCTTTGGTCAAAGCATTGGAGGTTAAAGTTGAAAAATGTGCAATTTTTAGCACGGGAGGAAAACGAAAGTTGAGTTTGCTTCCTCCTCCGCTTGGTAGAAATTTTTGCAACTTTAGCCTGAAATATTTTGCCAAATTCTTACTATCGCATAAACTGCCTGAAGGTGGTTGATTGTATTGACATGGACCACATCATTTCAAAATTTCAACCAAATCGGAGGGTTACACTTCACACCATCGCAATGTTAGACAAATTAAAATTCAATGAATTAAATTAATTGGTTACCTGGTGCAGCTTGAAAATATCGCCATTTCCGAAGCTCTTCCCACAGATTGGGCATTTGTAGGCTTTTTCCTTGGTGTGGGTGGAAATGGATTGACAGACAGTTTGGCGAAAGCCGATTTGGCGAAAATAAATTTTCGCCAAAGAGGTAAAAAAATTACGATGAAAATCCCGAATGGCGAAATTTTTGTCACATATGGCGAAAATGAAAAACTCGGAAAAGCACATTTGGCGAAATATAAATTTCGCAATTTATTCATGTCAAACCCTTTAAAATTAACACAATTGCATCAAATTATTAGATAATTCAAATTTCAGCAAATTAGGACTTATTTATAGTCTGGAGCACTTCTGGTAAGCTTGGATAACCAAGTTACAAATTTTTTATGACTAGCTCGAGTTATATACACAGAATCTGTATTACAGATCCAGGTATCCAATTTTGCCAATCTCTGCAACATGTATGACGAGCAACTAGCTAACATTTTCTACGGTTGAGAAAATAAAAATTCCACTATCTTCCATCTCCTTCATCAAAGATTTATATCCCCTTAGTATTGAACGCAGTATGATTGGCAGATCTAGTTCATTAGTTGCTGTGGGATAATTAAACCTTATTTAACTCATCCTATTGCCATAAAAGCATTTTCTCAGCTACTGAACTCGATAAATTCAGACGTGATTTTTTTTGGGCTGGGGTAGGTGACTGACGGTAAAAACACAATTGAGGAGCTAAGAAGAAGATTAAAATAATCCAGCGATAACGTGTTAATTCAAATACATTAACATATGAAAATCAAGAAAAAATGTAAATTCTTGTAGTATTATCCTTATGATGTAACATACTCATAAAATCTTCAGTTTCGCCAAATGTGACATTTTTTTCGCCAAAAGGTACTTTGAAACCGTTGTTCTAAGAATGCCGTAAAGTGGGTGAAATTTTTTTTCGCCAAACGGGATTTTTATTTGGCGAATTTTTTTCGCCAAAAGGGTTTTCGCCAAACTGTCCGCCTTCCTGGAAATGTGTCGGGGGAGATGGTTTCTTTGTTTAAATTCCCTGAGACAAAGGGGACACGGAAATCGGACAGGATTTTCTGCATGTTCCATAGAAAAGTGTTTTGGGGCCGTCCATAAATTACGTAACGCAAAAATCATCATTTTTTGGACCCCCCCTCCCCCCTCGTAACGGCATCGTAACGCTTCTCGACTACCCCCCTCCCCCTTCGTAACGTAACGTAAATTTGATTTCACCGCAGGTAATTTCTTTAACAGTAACTTGCAAAATTTTCATTTGCTCCAGGTTGTGTAGACAAATGTCGCTTTTATTGCTTCTATTTCTTTTAAATTGCTAGATAAATTAGAATTTTGTGAATTTCTTGTTCAAGAACAACCGAAATCATATTCGACAAGAAATGGAAATTGTAAATCTTACAGGTCTCTCAACGTTTACCAAGACTCACAATGGAACCTTTTGTCAAGTTGCACCCGGAAAACTATCGTACGACCATTAATACATATGTAGATGAGTACAATTCTTGACAACCATCATACCTCCTAAGTGACCTCGTTGGGGCTCAGGTGATCGGCAAATTCCGATCAAATTCTCATCTTAAAGGTAAGGCTCAATTAATCGTGAAACTTACGTCACTACTAAATCATTATGCACAAAATTTGGTGCAGGTTTATGCACAATTTGACAAAGAAATCATGCCGACCAACTTATGCAGAAAATTATAAGCATAATTATGCATAGAACTTATGTCGAGTTTATTATGCAGAAATATGTACCCATAATTATACACGTGTCTCATAGCGCGTAACTCGAATTGAGACGGCATGGGTTTATTCATTTCATTGAATGATTTCGCATTTCACTTTTAAATCCCTCTTTTATCCAAACTTTTCGATATTTTCATAGCAAATTTAAAAAAAAGATCAGTTATTTCTTAGTCGAGTGGGTTAATAAACTTAATACGGTGCGAGAACTGGGTTGACGGAACATTAAGATAAGATCCAAGAGAAAAAACCTCATTGGAAGGCAGCAGAATAACTCGCAGTCTGCGCCGCAGATGCAGTGATTACCAAGATAAGTCCCACATTTAATATTTTCTGTAAGCCACTAATCAACAAAATCTACATTTTTCGAACTTGTATGTAGATTGCGTGTTAAAAAGGGACGAGTTGAAAATCCTCCAGATAACTGCACCAGAGCCGATGCTAAATTGTGAAGCAAGAAGACACTATCCGAGAAGTATCGCAAGTCACGCCGTGGGACTGGTGTTAATATTATTTAAAACAATTATATACTTATATTTATTACAAGTAAAAATAAATATGAATTTTAATTGTACTTGATGAATTGTAATTTATACATCAATTAGGACATGATTTAAAATGCATTAATTGTCTGCATAAACCCGTCACAATAAATTGTGCATAAACCCTTCAACATAAATTATGCATAATATATTCTGCATAAAATAGATATGCATAAACAGTTCTGCACAAAATTGGGCCAATTTTAGGCACATTTTTTCTGCAGGATTCGGCTTAACATTTCCTGCATAAAATCGCCAAAAATTTCAACCAGGGTACACTTTAGTAACACACATTTTTCTACACGGAATTGAGTGATTGGGGTGTTCAGTCATTCCAAAATTCTATGTATGGTGGATGAATGAAATATTGATTTGTTGAGATAATTAGATAAATATTGTTGGAAAAAGTGGTTAAAATGAGGGATTCTATTATTTAATGGATACTCCAAGTAATGCTCCACACAAGAGACTTGTGACAAGACTGATAATATTTAAGACTGACCCCAACGAATCAGGTAAAAGGTTCGTCTGGAATCTGGGCTGGCTCCCCGAGCTTTTACAACCTTCAATCAGGGCAAACATTTCAGAGGAAATAGACCCCTTTTGTATAATTTTACACACTCAAAATAAGGTAGTAATGGATCGCTACCATGCTGAATGACTATGTGGCTCTACCACGTCGGTTACAATTTGTCGTCGAAATGGTAATAATAATTTCAGGGAAATTCAAATTCATTACCAAATATTAAGGAAGTGAATATGTACCATTATGTATTAAATTTGAATTTCCCTGAACTTATTATTACCGTTCCTGCGACAAATCGTAACCGACGTGGTAGAGCCACATACATAGTCCGACCATAAGTTCCCGTGAATGCATTTCCGGTGATAAAGCCCAAAGTATTAGAGCTATCTGATAGAAATTTTTGTGGATGAACAAGGTATTAATCTTGTTTAGAAATCATAACTTCGTTTTCACAATTTCCTCCACGGGCTTGTACACAAGACATAAGTCGTGGCGAAAACTGCTCGATCGCGGCACGCACGGATTTCCAGGGAAAAGCGCCAGATCTTCAGTAAGTGCGACCTCAGCCCTTCCACACTTGGGTGAAATTTAGAGCATACTTGTACCTATAATTTTGACCACCAGTCATAATTTAGGGGATTAAGGTCTGCAGATACAGAGCACCGTTCTACGGATGAAAAAAAGTCATGAAAATTCGTCTGAAGCCAGTTTTGGACAATTTTGCACCTTGCGCATGAGCAGAGTCTTTTTGAAAGGTCCAATGGCGATTTTCGGAGGGTCCAGGGTTCAGGTTATTAACGTTTGTCTCTAGGACACTCTGAAAATAATTCTTGGCTTCAACTTGTACCCTTTGCGATAAAAAACAGAGATTTCATTTCTCCAGCCAACTTGCTCCCATGCACACCACGGTGATGACTTCGTATTGACTTCCGCATACTTAAACGGATGTCAGACTTCTGTACAACAAATATCTGGCCTTTTTTTCTATTAAATTTTTTGCCAACGGTGAAAAGTCTGAAATACTTTTGGCACGAAAATTGGCGCGTACCACGATCAACCTGTGGCCGTCACGAGTTATGTCTTGTCTAATTGCCCGTGGACGAAATCTTGACAAAGAAGTTATGATTTCTAAACAATATTAATAGCTTCTTAATCCATAAAAATTTCGAACAGATAGCTCTAATACTTTGGGATTTATTACCGGAAATGCATTCACGAGAACTTATGACCCCACTATGTAGTCATCCGCATGGTAATGATTCATTACTATCTGATTCTGAGTGCAGAAAATGGTACTTGGGTTTGGTTTGCCTGGTTTAAGTATTTCTATTTTTACAAAATAAGTATGGATCGGTTTACCGGCTCAATATTTAATAAACTATGAAAAAATTGGGTTATATGAATAGAGGGCGGATATATTTATGTACGTAAATTCCGAAAAATATGTGTGTAATGTGTGCTTAAAAAACCTGAAAATGTGCAAATGAAAAATGTTGTTCAACTTAAATTTTCTACTAAACCACGTATTTATGAAATATAATTTTAAGGAAACTTTAACTTATGAGTGAACGAAGAAAAATATTTTTAATTAAACCGCTTCGAAATGTCTACTAAAATTTTATTTTTGGCAAAATACGTGAAATATACAGGAAAATATGTATATGTACGAAAAATCCTCAAAATATGTATGAAGATATGTAATACGTACGAGAACCCTAAAATATGTCAAAGATGGAAACCCATTTATGTTTGAATTTTTGCGATCGTGCTTAGATAGGAGGTCTGTACACCTTTGAGGAGGTTATAAATTTGTCATCGACAATTGTCACCAACTAGTTATAAAGTTTCACCTACTTGGTATTAAATTGTCACCAGAGCAGGCCCCGATTTAGGGGCGGGCAACCCGGGCAGCTGCCCGGGGCGCCAAACTCCTGGGGGGCGCCGGTAGGCGCCCGGGTTTACACTAGATATAATTGAATGTTCCTGTTATAAATTTTGAAAATCTTTTTGTTGGGGTTTTTATTTTTGTCAAGTTTGGGCAATTCATTGCAATTCTGATGTGTTGATGCACCACTGCAATTTCAGAAATGTGCAGTCTCTAAATTTTCAAACATCCTCTAAATAAAGGTATACAAGTAAACCTACTCAAGGTTGAGTAATATAGAGCACGAAACGATAATTGGGTAAAATTTATTTCATGGTTGTGAAAAATTATTCAACCGTTAACTTCATGATTGAATAAATTTCACCCAATTGTTGTGTTAACCTATTTTTCTCAAAAGGTAAATTCTCTCAAACTTAAATTTAATATAATATGCCTGGCAATACATTTAGAGTTTACGCTGAGGAGCAAAATAAATTGTATGATTGTATTGAAAACTGTTCAATCTCGCATTGGTTGCATTGCATCTTGAAAGTTGGCATGATTGTAGCCCAGAAAAATTGTGGCTGTATGTATATCATTCCGATTTTTGAAAAATAGCAAAGAGAACTCATTACCTTGGTCTTTTACAAGTAAAACTCAAATCCCCATGCGACTAATTTGATATTATTTACCACAAAAATGAGAATTGCCGCACTTTTGCGTTGTTCATAATGCGCTACTTTGAGCGCTTGCCGCGAATTGTGAACTGTTTTCGAGGCGAAACCTGAGTTTTGTAAATTGTCCAATTTTAGCGCGAATCCAAAAGTTAGAAGAAATGCTTCACGAAATGTTTTCGAATTTTTGGATTTGCGTTGAACTTACAAAATTTGCAGAATTTTAAAAACCGAGGTTTGGCTGGAAAATAACTTAAAATTCGCGCTCAAATAGGCGTGTTACGAAAAATAAAAAATACGGGGACGCATTTATTTTTTGTGTTGAACAAAATAAAATTGGTCCTATGGAGACCTGGGTTTTACACGTAGTCTGGTTCAAGTGCCGGGGGATTGGAACTTAGTACCTGGGAAACGTCACCCAAAAGTTCCGATCCCCTGGACATTTTAGTTATGCAAGTTACAGGGAAACGGAACCTTCTTGTCGCAGGATTTAGCGGGTGTCGATGCCCCGGTACCCTATTACACAAAAGTTCCGATTCCCCGGAACCCAAGATTTTTCTTTCATTTTTCCTAAAGTGGATAAATTTCCGCAGAAATTTTGGATTATCTCAAATTAACCTCCCACCAATGAAGAACATTGGATAAAAAAGTCAGAATTTTTTAAAGTGGCGTTTTTCCTAAAATCACAAATATCTGACAAATTTGAGGAGCTGCAAGCTTAAAAAGGTCCGGGGTATCGTCACCCAAAAATTATTTGTATATGAAAATCATTGTTGGGTGACGATTCTCCGGACCTTTTTAAGCTTGCCGCTCCTCAAATTTGTCAGATATTTGTGATTTTAGGAAAAACGCCACTATAACAAATTCTAATTTTTTTATCCAATGTTCTTCATTGGTGGGTGGTTAATTTGAGATAATACAAAATTTCTGCGGAAATTTATCCACTTTAGGAAAAATGAAAGAAAAATCTTGGGTTCCGGGGAATCGGAACTTTTGTGTAAGAGGGTACCGGGGAATCGACACCTGCTAAATCCTGCGACAAGAAGGTTCCGTTTCCCTGTAACTTGCATAACTAAAATGTCCAGGGGATCGGAACTTTTGGGTGACGTTTCTCAGGTACTAAGTTCCAATCCCCGGGCACTTGAACCAGACTGACGTAAGCAAGTTTTTTTAACCTTTTAAATCGTGTGTATAATGAAATAACCAAGGCGTTACCACGGGAGATTTACTGTCCTAATTGGGTTATGATTCGGGAGTCATTTTCCAAAGAGAAAATCTAGTTTCGTGAAGGGAGGGACGCTAAATAGACGGTTACTGTGGGAAGGGTTTTTTGAGTATTTTATAATAAATTTTTGTTCATTTAAATCTTTTGCAATGTGATGGTAAATAGAAATTCAACACGTCCACAATTTTGTATTCGAGTGTTTTTTTGTGCAAATTTGATCAAATAAGTAGTAATTATTTTATGATGTAAAATATTATTATGGGTTATGAAGAGCGAAAAAAATATTTCTAACGAGGTTTATTGACCTCCTCCCGCAGTGGAGAAAAAATTTGGATGGAGGCTAAAAGACATCCTCCCGCACCATAGCTACAAATTCGTGGAGGTTTATTGACCTCCTCCCGCAGTAAGCCCGAACATTTTAGGAGGCTAAAAGACTTCCTCCCGCAGCAACGCAATGTTTTCAAGGAGGCCAAAAAGCCTCCATACGTTTTAAAAGGTTAAAGAAATCTTTCCAATTGCGGCATCCGTCTTAAATAGAGTTTGTCCCCAATTTAAGCAATAATCACGAATAAATATCTAATAGAACCTAATAGGTATCTAAAAAGGCAAAATTTAATTTCACCTACGTTATTTAAATCTTCGGAATCAGCGTGCTAAAATTTCTAAAGTTTTAAATTTTCAAAATTTAGACTAAGAATTTTTAAGCGGTGTAACTTCTTGCCGCCCTCTCACGTTTTTGTCGAATTTTTGGGTGGGGGTGGGGGTGGAATTATAAATGCCAAATGAAATACAAAAATCGGGCAGTGGCAAAATATGAGTTATAAAATAAATTTTTGAAATTGTTTACAGTGATATTTTATGTAATTTTCGTGACGATTTTGAGTCAAAAATCAAGATTAGGAAACTTAGTCAAAAATTTGCACATTTTGACATGCACATATCTCGAAAATTTGCTAAGCCGCCTCCAGATAATACCTGTATTACGGAATATTGATCTGCTCAATATGACGAAAATTTTAAGCATTTTATACATTAAAGCTATGGGAGGTCAAAAGTTTGCTATCTCATTGTATACGTCCATACTAATGAGGCCTGGGTAGGAATAATTTGCACAAATATTTTTAATTGAGAAAAAGGCCATATGCGAGCGCCGAAGGCGGGAGCGGCTTGGGGCGCCAAATTTCTTTGCCCAGGTAAGATTTTGGGCTAGATCGGGGCCTGCACCAGAGGTAATACATTTCTAACCAGTTGGTAACAAATTCATAACCGGAGGTAGAGTCATATACGTTTACTTTTTGGTTATAATCGTAACCCCATTTCTAAGAGTGTAAGACCCCTCCCATGCTTTGAGTATTTACAGTGAGCGTTGCTATTTATGTAGATTACTTGAACATATTTCCAAATATGTACATATTTATATATGGGAAAGATTTGTTTCTGAGAAAGAGATAAAAAGGTTCTTAATTAGGGACAAAGTTAATGCTATCTAGGAAAGGTTCCAGCGCGACCCTGGTGGCACAGGAAGTAAGCATGGTCGAGTAGTATGTAAATATTAAATATGTACCAAGGAGAGGTTTATAAATTAAAGGCAGAGTAAGTATCAGTCACAGTTATATAAGGCGTTTATATTGTTGACTAAAAAATATGACGAGTAGGAGATAATCAGTGGTGGGAGATATTCACGGGTAGGATATCATGGGTAGGCGTTCATGGGCAGGAGTTAATCACGGGTAGCCATTCGCGGGTAGGAGATAATCACGGGTAGGATATTACGGGTAGGCATTCACGGGTAGGAGCTAATCACCAGACGTCGGATATGAATGACCGATAAAACCTCAAAATATGGATGAAAAATGACCGTAAAAATCCCCAAAATATGACCATAAAAATGAGTTTATTTTGTTAATTTTTTGATTTGTTTTAAAGATATTTTCTTGTGATACCCAATTTTTATCAATAAAACAAGTTCTGGGGTAATTTATAATGCATTGGGAATGAATTAAATCACCTCAGGCGATAGTGAGTGTAAATTTCTGCAAGTTTCTTACGATGAATCATAGTGAAAAAACTGAATTTTTTGTCATTTTCTGTCAATTTGGTTGCAAAATCTTAGAATTTGGTGAAAAATCACAAAATGAACGAAAAATGCCCGAAATATGATCGGGAATATGAATATGTCCCAAAACCCGGAAATATGACCAATAAGAGAAAATATGCTTTGACCTACGTGACCTACTAGTGACCGTAAACATTCTCAGAATGTTTGGTGGCTGTAGGTCAATAAATGGAAAAAGTCATTTTTCATTCATATCCGACGTATGCTAATCACGGGTAGGAAATCGTAGATAGCATTCACGGGTAGGGAATAATTGCGGGTAGAAGATAATGTTCATTGGTAGGTAGTCATTATCAGGAGTCTTACGCACACCACATCACTTGTACATACATATTTCCAAACATTTACACATGCAAAAAATGGAAGGGATCGATACTTCCACTTATAATCACCATAAGGGGCTGCTTTCGGGTTGCATTTATTTATATATTCTTTGTGCACCCTAGCTGTATAAATAATGAGACCCTTTTCACCTACTTTTAACGGCTACTCCATGAATAATCCAGCCAGTCAGTTCCTTGACACGAGGAAAGAGAGAAACAACAAGGTTTTAAAATCTGTTTGAAAAAAACTCACAAATTTGCAGTAAGTATGGAATGGATTGCAAGCAACTCTGACCAGGTAAATTAGTAGTGCAAGAAAAATTATTGGCCTACATAAATATTTATGTATTTATGTAAATATTTATATATTTATGTATTTAAGTTTTTTTGTGCTCGTAAATCTGAAAACATTTCCGTAGAGTTTTGAGGAAATAAGTGAGGTGAAATCCAGAGTATAAAAATGTTCACTGTTTTATGGTGAAAATTTACAACACCAAATAATAAAAAAGTAATATTTAGAGCTAAAATATCTAGCTTATGCTCTTAACAAAACACCGTATCAAGACATACATATGTGCTTGAAGCACAGTCCTTCTATCTAGTGGTAATGAATAATCTGGTAATTAATTAATACTGCGTTGTTTAAATTTGATACGATTTAGTATTAGAATTATTACTACAAACAAACCATTGTTTTAATACCATTAAGTGGTGTAACCGTTTAATACCAACGCGGAGTCACGTATCAATACCGCTCATGTTTCGTAATCATCCAGTTTTTAAATATCTAAGGTCAAATCCGTATCTTGTAGAGTAATAACGTCCGCATATTGTAAAAAAATTTGTATTGTACTGTTAATGAACAAATTTTTGTTACCACATAAAAAATAACTCGAATGTATGTAACCATGGTTCCTTAATCTAAAACATTAACAAAACTTAATTTTATGGTTGCACAGATGGAAGAAGTTCGCTTGGGAATGGAAGGTATGGATAAATATTTTTTTCAATTTGGATTTTTATGATGCACAGAAATTTTAGAGAATCGCTAACAAGTTCGGTACCATTAAATCGCCCTGCCACATTAAATATTTATTTATTTGTTCCGAATTTTACTTTGATTAGCTTGCTAATAAAATTTTATGCTAAAATTAGACGGAGAGGAGAGCCATGGCACCACTGGGGAAGAACTGCAGGGCATAATTAATCCACCTGGGTATCAAGTTTCTCCTAAAGCAGACACCCTGTTAACCATCCTTCAGGTATATTCTCATATATTTGACCTACATAGGGCACCGTCCAAGAATTACGTACCGCAAAATGTGGGCAATATATGTTGGTCGGAATGCGACGAGTGTGCAAAAATATGGAGAAGTGTAGCCCAGGAATCGAACCCGGGACCTCTCGCTATCCTTGCGAGCACCTTAACCACTGAGCTATCACCGCTCTTTATAAGTATCTATGCCACCACGTGTTCAAACGAACATATCCCACTTTATGTGATGTTCTCACACAAAGAATCGCAATTTTCTAGACCCCCCCCCCCGCCCTCCCCGGTTTAACATGCGTGACATGTAAATATAAACCCGATGTCACTGAAGCCTTAGACCCCCTCTCTCACGTTACGTAATTTATGGACGGCCCTTAGGCCAGGATCTGGGTGAAAACAATTAATTGTCGATCTTGTAAATATTGCAGCGATTACCAATCATGTGGCAAGGATTGTTAGGTGAGAAAAAAAAACTACAATTTTATCAGATTTTTTTCATTTTTAAAAGTACCGAATTACTTATTGCGCAGCCGTAAAGAACAACACTGCCGCGAGTCAAATGCACTTTTTATCCGGTGCCCAGGACGTCGCGAGAGAAGCGTTGGCTTCAAATCCGGACGGGACAATTCCTCCGTTAAAAATTACGGAGAAGATGCAACTAGAGGAAGCGCACTTGATGGAACTCGCAGCAAGGATGCAGGTAAGTATGTACACGAATTGCCTTGTTTATTACTCACCTGGTATTAAGTAAATAATTTCCCTACACAAAATGGAGGTCTCCCAACGTATGCTCACAGATTTGGACCAAAGTAGCGTCAATCGATCACAAATTTTATTAGTATGAAATTTTCAAATGGGACAATTTGCCAATGCTCAGGTTTAGCGGAGATATTTGCATAAAAAGAGGAGAAAATGAAACCCTGGCTGACAAATTTTTCATTTTCCAAATTTGCTACACATTTTTCCCGCCTTGGATGCAAATATCTCCGCCACACCTGCCCATTGGCAGATAGTTCCATTTGCAAATTTCATACTAATTATATTTGTGATCGATTGACGCTAATGTGGTCCAAATCTGTGGGCATACGTTGAGAAACCTCCATTGTATGTACATGCAATTTACAGATGCCGCGTGAACACTGCGTCCTTTTAGCGTTGCCGTGTGGTCGCGACCGGGAGGATGTTCTCCGACAGAGCAACAACCTCAGACGTGAATTTATTACCTACTTTCGGTTAAAGGAAGCGGCTGGAATTGCAAATATTCCTTGTCCACTAACCGGACTAACAAAATTCGTCATTCACCTGATCCCAGCTGATTGCGGTTTCGTGAGAGAGTTTTTGAGAACAAAGGCTCCTGAGCTGCTTCAAGCGGTGAGGGAAATTCCATATCTACTCGTTGTCATTGCGAGATCTTAATAAGAGGAGGCCACGAACAGTTTGTGGCAAAAATAGCTGGACTGTTTTTTAGTAGTTATATTTGTAAATATGTATGGTCCATGATCTTACCGTTTAAGTAATTGATAAAGTTTGGTTTAAATAAAATAAAAATCTATGCTATCAAAAATCGGTGTGTGTGATGTTAAAAATGCGTACGCAAAATTACTGGATTGTAATATTTTTATGGGTTTAATAACATACCCACCAAAGATTCGATAAAGTGCACCAAAATGCAAAAAAAATTAACTGCTCATAACATAGATAGTAACGTTACCAGTTTTATATTTTGGAGATATGTTACATGACATTTCTTCACCCCTATTAATTGTTCCATCCACATTTACTCGAAGTTTCGACATTTTCCATGCTGACTGATTGCATTTCACAAGTTATAAATTGTACATTTCTTCTGTGTCATAATAAAAAAGCGCTAATTGGATTTTACAGCATGCACCGCATACGCCACAGGGATAAATAAATCGTTCCAGTGCCACACGTTAAGGAGAGGGTTATACAGGCTGCCTCGAACCTCCCTTATCTCACACTTGTCTAAACATAAATATTGAATTCTATTAGTTTCAAAGACCAAATAGGAATTAAATTAGATGCCTTACTTTCTCTGAGCATTGCTAGGGTATCATTCAAATCTATTAATTTATCGTAGTTATGCGTTCCCACTGGAAAGATTCGAAGCACGTGCTCCATCAAAAGAATCAAAGTCATCCAAGAAAATACGGATTTTCCCGGAGTAGACAAATATATCGATCCACCTGGCTAAAACACCAAATTATGTAATTCCATGCAAAGCAATTACATTTATTAAGGGGTGTAAGCCCTTTATAAGATCGATACGTCCGTCTGTCTGTCTGTCTGTCTCTCTGTCCGTTGAACCATAACTTTTGAACGAAAATACATATAGACTTGAAATTTTTAAATTCAACACCTAATGTGAATGGACTGGAAGAGTACGAAGATGGACACTGTAGGTCACACCCTTCAAGGTCACAAGGTCATGAAATGTCATTTCAACGTCAAATTGTATATATACATACATAAACCAATTTGAACTGAAATTTAACCCCGAATTCAATTGTGACCTCCATTTTGACCTCAAAGGTCCCGTAAGGTCGCAGAAAGTCATCAACTGTTAAATTTGATACATTTCACAATGCTGGAAACACGTCAGACATCTCAATTCTAACAGATTTTGAACAGGATTGTGTTCAATTTGACGGATAACACACTACTTTCACCCCTCGGTTGCATTCATTGTAACGGTTTATTATATTGTATTACCTTTGCCGCTCTGACCGCATATTTTAAAAATTCTGCTGGATTATCCACATGCTCGATTACTTCGGACATGACGACAGTATCAAAATTTTGGTTGGGATTGCGCACCACGTAATTTTCAACAGTATCAACAAAATAATTGACTTTCCCCTTAAGATTTTCGGGAAGATGGGATCTCGCAATGTTAACCAATTCTGAGTTGGGCTCCAGTCCAACGATTTCTATTTCGGTATCGCTCCATCCTAAATTTTGAAAATGCTCGGCCAACCCCTCCGAAAGAAAGCCACCCCCACTGCCAATATCCAGAATTCTTCTTTTTCTTCCGTCTCGCAAACAATTTAATGTGCTGGCGATATACGGAACTCTGCAAATCATAAGTAATTGATTTACTAATGAGTAAAAATATAAAAAAACCTAAATCTGTAAATACAATTCAAGCAGAATATCAACTGCTGAATGTAAATATAAATGAAGTAGTTAAATCATTTATATTGCAAATAATGCAAGTTCAAATATCTTACTAAAAATTCCGAAATTTTCTTACAATGCGATGGTGTAAATTGTAACCCTCCAATTTGGTTGAAATTTTGAAATTGTGTGGTCCATGACAATACGATCAACCTTCCTTCAGCAAGTTTGTGCGATGGTCGGGATTTGTCAAAATATTTCAGGACAAAGCTGAAAAAGTGCGCTTTTTACTAAGCGGAGGACATAATCGCAACTTCAATTCTTTTCCCGTGCTAAATATCGCATATTTTTCAACTTTGCCCTCGAACATTTCGACAAATTCTGACCATCGCACAAACCGCCTCAAGAAACGTTGGTTGTACTGACATGGACCACATAATTTCAAAATTTCAACGAAATCAGAGGGTTACACGTCACACCATCGCATTATTAGTATTAGAAATTTGCAACCATCCTATATTCGAATTACGTTACATTAAACGTTTACCGTATGGAATTCATCGCATGCAATGATCTCAACGGGCCAGACGGACTCCACCATTCTGCCGAAAGTTTTCCAAATTTTTCAACTTCTTCAGGATTTAAGGTGCTTACGGTTGTTTCCAAAGTCTTATTGGGTTCCGTAAAGTTGGCTGCTACACAAATTTATAAAAAATAACTACTATATTTGGCTTGGATGAATTAAATTTTCTGTAATTTTAACTTACCAAATGAAAAAGAGATACTCACAATTATTTGGAGAATTTGCAATCCCATAGCAATCTTCATGGTTGAACTGAATAAATTTTGTTTGATGCCAAACAATATTCTACATAGTAAACTGAACAAGTGTAAAATAATCCTCGTTTCCAGAGGTCTAAAATCTGCTCATACTAATAAGCTCAGATTCGCCGAAATGAATGCCAAATTTCTTTACGATGATATATGTACACGCGTAAATATGCTAGAGACACCAATTCAATCTCGTCTCAAAAAAACGGTAGAAATTATATGCATGTGAAATTATATGAATATGTTTGGTGAGCATATCCTTACATATAAGTCAGTCCCTATAGTTTTGTGTCAACATAACTTGTCAGAAGCAGATTTAGCAGTAGCAGATACCGCAGATTAACATCTTTCTCATAATAGAATGCCAACAACCAGTTTGTTGATATCACTTGTCGAACCTTTATTGATTTAAGTGTTTAAACAAGTTGTAAATAGGAGACAAAAAATGAACGAGTAGTGGCTAGTGAAATAATTTACACCATCGCATCAAATCCAGATAATTATAAGGTTTAGTTTGTTTCATTGTTATCGTCCTTGAATAAGTTTTTGCTCCTGCAAAATAGTCAATTCATCAACATGAATTGATTAATGATTTTTACCTGTTTGTTTTGCTTTATAATGTGGCAAAATTAGCTAGATTAGCCATTAGAAGTAATGAGATTTCGAGCCATAATTCATGTATAATAATTTCTTAGAAAATTTAATGTAAACTTCATACAATGTTTTATGTAATATCTGAAGATACGTGTACATGCTGGGTCGCCTATTTATAAAAGATTAGTACGCATTTTTTTATCCATTCAATACTCATAATTAGTAGACATGCACCGAGTACTCGGCAGGTTTTGGCCGTCTTGTCACTACTCGGACTCGGCCGAGTATTTTTGCGTGCTCGGCCGAGTATTTTTGCGTGCTCGGCCGAGTATTTCTTAAATTTTTATACACCTCTAGTACACGTTTCCCGGTACTTACATACACCGCACAGTTACTTATTTACACTTATTTATACTTTAAATTTTAAAGTTTAAAAACATACCGATTAAATTTGTTAATTCTAATTCTCTCGCCCCAGGTTTCTAAAAATCTATTTAAGTGCACCTGCTAGTAGCGTATTTAGTGAGCGCTTATTTTCTGAAGCCGAGTTAGTTTACGAAGATAATTCATCAATACTTTCTCCGAAAATTGCTGACACATTATTTTTTTACACTACAACTTGCCACTTCTCGAATTCTTCTATTAACCAGGTCACGTCTGTATTTAAATATGTTGTGTACATACTTTGATATTGGGTTATTTGTTGGACAAATTGTTCAATATAAATGAAATTTTGAAAGCTTTATAATATAAACCTTTCCCGTTTTGAGAATAATAAAGTTCGCGTTTAAGCAGTTCTGAGGCCTGTGATTATATTATTTAATTGATGATCTTTTTGACAATTTACTCGGTGGCCGAGCCTTGCTCGGTACTCGGTGGCCGAGCTTTGCTCGGTGCTCGGCAAATGAGCATAAAGGAGTACTCGGCAAAAATATAACCGAGTACTCGGTGCTCGGCCGAGTCGACTTTTTCGGTACTCGGTGCATGTCTAATAATTAGACTCATGACTGAAGTCTCATATATGTATATACTGGAATAGAAAAATGTATTTTATGTAGGTCGACAAATTATCCAAAAACATTCGATTTAAATAAAATGCATTCTTAATGCGACAAGAAAAATTAATACTATCGACACTTGGGAAAGTCCAACATACATAAGTTCATACAATATTACCATGAATATTTAAATATCTAACACGTATCTTTCCATTTTGATGAATAGTTCTAAGGAGGGGAGCTTCACCACCTGCCCTTCACAGATCTCGATGCCCTTTGGATATGTGGTAGGGTCCTATGAGTGTACTAAAACCCTGAAGTGGTTTCACTCCATGGCCACATTTGCGCCCACCACACCCACTCAAAGAGATGAAAACCTCAAAACTTACCATCTTCAAAAATCCACCAAAATACAATTGTGCTCGGATTTTGATAAAATTTGCATTTTTGTGATCCCAGATACTTGTGTGATAATATGCAATAGCAATCTCAACTTTTTTGAAATTTTCGAAATTTTCGAGCTTTCCACTGAATTCCTTTTTGAATTATTTCGAAAAAATTCAAAATTTCAAAAAAGTTGAGATCTCTACTGGATATGATCACACAAGTATCTGGGATCACAAAAATGTAAATTTTATCAAAATTCGAGCAAAATTGTATTTTTGGTGGATTTTTGAAGTTGGTAACTATTGTGGTTTTCATCCTTTTGAGTGGGTGTGGCGAGCGCAAATGTGGCCATGGAGTCAAACCACTTCAGGGTTTTAGTACACTCATAGGACCCTACCACATATCCAAAGGGCATCGAGATCTGTGAAGGGCACGTGGTGACGCTCTCCTCCTGAGTATTATTCAATCATGTTTGTATTCTTAACAGTAATTAAGAGATTTAATATAACCAAATTGCAGAAAATTATCAACCGTAGGTTAAGCATACAAAAATCAATAATTTTCGCAAAATCAAAATTTGCAACCTATTGATTTTTTGTCTAACCAAAATGTAAAATATTACAACCAAATAACTTGATATTTATTGAAGTATATAATTACGTGAATTGAAATGTCAAAGTATCCAAAATGTTTCGATTATACATACTTCAATCTATGTAAATAAATACGAAGTTCAAGCAACCTTTAAGTTTAACCTGTTTTGACAGTTACAAGTTAAATAAATGAGATCATCTTATCTCATATCTAATGTGAAAATGGGATGAGACGAGATGCAGACGTAAATTAATTATTAGGAAAATGAAACGTATTATCTGCGCAGGGGCGCTGGTAACTCTAGGTTGGATGATAATTTAAGACAACTCAGTTATTGTGTGCGTACAAAATATGTACACGATTAGAGTCAGAACTTGTTCTGACTTAAGTAAATTAAATTACTTAATTAAATATTCATAAATTTACGCTTAATGACACACGGAAGTACATATGTAAGTTGCGGCTAAAAATAACACGTTCTTGTTCCAGCTTGAAAATAAATACATTTAAAATGTTGACGTAATCAATTACCACCATTCGAAGAAGATTAACGACGTCTTATACCTTCTAACCTGCTGAAACGATGGTAACCAGTCAACTAAATTGTACTTCAAGGTTTCCCTAAAAGTTCCCTAAAGAGTCAATTAGAGACCACACGGCTTCTACGCACTGGCCGCGGAAGCGTGTGTGGGAACATTGGGACAATGTCCCCAAGATTACTCGATGTTCTCATAACCTTCCTATGTTCCAGCGTCTCATATTCTGCAATGTTAATGTCCCCAAATGTCTCCCCAGCTTCCTCAGTCAATGCTTCTACGTTGCAGGAAAACTATTCAAATTTTTCATTGTACCAATATTTAGTCTCGCCTTATAAAATTAAGCAGTACAAGTTTTTAGAGTAGCATGCATAAGTAAATATTTTTATATAAATATTTATGCAATCGTTTGTACGTTGCCCATTCTTGTTTGAGCAAAAGACCGATACACATTGCATCATAATAATTCTGAAAAGGCAACGCAATTAAAGAGGTAAATAACTACGTAAGTGAAGTGTAACCCTCCGATTTGGATGAAATTTTCAAATTCTGTGATACAACCAACGTTTCTTCACGAAATTTGTGGGATGGTGAAAATTTGCCAAAATATTTTAGGGTAAAGTTGATAAATACATATGCGATTTTTAGCAAGGGAGGAGAATTTTCAACAAGATTACTACATATGTACTGAAGTACTAAATGGGGAAGAAAGAGCGAAATATCCTTGAGGGCCTTGTTCGAAAAAATTCGAAAAAATGAGAGGTGTCCTTGTTTTACTGGTCGGTGTGTACATATTTGACCATTTGACGCGTTCATTAAAATTTCTTTCAAGATCACGGCTCTTTCATTTCAGTTTTAAAATTGGTGGTAAAATTATCTGATGCATCCCTATTTCAGGTGTTTAACTATAATTCAGTGTCCCTAATTTCCACACTTGCTAGTTTC
This sequence comes from Folsomia candida, assembly GCF_002217175.1. NCBI lineage: Eukaryota > Metazoa > Arthropoda > Collembola > Entomobryomorpha > Isotomidae > Folsomia > Folsomia candida. Next base: position 564,786 of record NW_019091221.1, on the reverse strand, counting down.
TGGATCGGCGCACCACTGGTTCGCAAAAAATGCGCTCCGAACCACACCGCGAACTACACCCGGTTCGCTTCGCTGGGTTTTAGACTTTTGCCGGTCTGGTTCGCGGTGTGGTGCGCTTAAGTTTGGATTTTTGTTGGTGTGGTTCGTGGTGGGGTGCGCTAAGTTTCTGACTTGGCTGGTGTGGTTCGCGGTGTGGTGCGCTGACCCAAACTAGCAAGTCTGCTAATTTCTTGCTTTGATCGTAAAATCGATCGAACTAGAAAACAGATCGTGAACTTGAGCTTGACAAATCTACTTTGGTGGAACTGTCGTAAATATGTATGTAATAGCTGGTAAGTTTCAAGAGAGAAATTTTGAAAATATAAATTTTGAAAATAACAAAATTAAGAGGTAACAAATTTAACTTTAAAAAATTTGAAATTAAAAACAAGCTAACATAGAAAATACATTACATTAAAAAAAATTGATCACATCTAAATATAAATCGGCGGAAAAATATTTGCACCCGCGCCCCGAATATATTTTCGTGGCGGCGGCGGCGGCGCGTCAAAACCTCGGCGGCCGGCGAAATATAATTTTCTGCCTTGACTTCCGCACTGCGGGTTTTTAAGTTAATCATTTTACTTAAGGTAACTTTTTTTATTAAGCAAGTTACTTAAGTCACAGATTTTTGATTGCATGGATATTCAAGACTTTTATTTTCAATTTGAACCAAACTTCATAAATTATTTATAAACGGTAAAATCGTGGAACATACATACATATGTAACAGACAAATTTTCGGCTGCGGCAGCGCAAGTTTATGGTGATTTTTCGGCGGCGTCTGCGGCGCAACGCGGCATCACAATGTTGAAGGTATGGGAAATCATATTTTTCGGCGGCGTCGGCGGCGTCGACCTCTGATACATAACCATACGTCGGATATGAATGAAAAATGACTTTTTCTATTTATTGACCTACAGACCCCAAACTTTCTGAGAATGTTTACAGTCGCTAGTAGGTCACGTAGGTCAAAACATATTTTCTCATATTTGTCATATTTTAGGGTTTTGGGTCATATTCATATTTCGGGCTTTTGTAGTTCATTTTATCATTTTTGGAGAAATTCTAAGATTTACCTACCAAATCGCAAGAAAATTACAAAAATTTCAGTTTTCTCAGTATCATTCATTCTGAGAAAATAGCAGAAATTTACATTCACTTTCGCCTAAGCTGATTTAATTCGTTGGGAATGAATTAAGTCATCCCAGAACTTGTTTTATTGCTAAAAATTAAGTACCACAGGAAAAAATATAAAAAATTAAGCCAAAAATTAAAAAATAAAGTTATTTTTATGGTCATATTTTGGGGATTTTTATGGTAATTTTTCATTCATATTTTGGGGATTTTTATGGTAATTTTTCATTCATATTTTGGGGATTTTTATGGTAATTTTTCATTCATATTTTGAGGTTTTATCGGTCATTCATATCCGACGTCTGTACATAACTAGCAAGAAATAGGCCGGCTATTTAGCCGCAAACTGTTTGTGGGTTCTCTTAAGCAGTCGCAATGACAACCATCAGGTACGGAATTTCTTCCACCGCTTGAAGCAGGTCAGGAGCCTTTGTTCTCAAGAACTCTCGCACGAAACCGCAATCAGCTGGGATCAGGTGAATAACGAATCTTGTTTGGCCGGTCAATGGTCACAGAATATTTGCAACTCCAGCCGCATCCTTTGAGTGGAAGTAGGTAATAAATTGATATCTGAGCTTGCCGCTCTGTCGGAGAACATCGTCACGGTCGCGACCACACGGCAACGCTAGAAGGACGCTGTGTTCACGCGGCATCTGTAAATTGCATGTACATACTTTTACAATTGAGGTCTCCCAACGTATGCTCACAGGTTTGGAGCAAACTAGCGTGAATCGATCACAAATATAATTAGAATAAAATTTGCAAATTGAACTATCGGCCAATGCGCAGGTTTGGCCATTTGCGTCTTTGGCAAGTAAGTAATCCCACGATAGTAATAAGCTAAACAATTCGAGTATATATGTATGTATTCACCTGCATCATTCCTGCGACTTCCATCAAGTGCGCTTCCTCGAGGCGCATCCTCTTGGAAATTTTTAACGGGGGAATTGTCCCGTCAGGATTTGGAGCTAAGGCTTCCCGAACAAGGTCCTGGTCGCCGGATAAAAAGTGCATTTGACTTGCGGCAGTGTGGTTCTTGACGGCTGCGCAATAAGTAATTCGGCACTTTAAAAAATGAAAAGAATTGGATAAAATTGTAGTTTTTTCTCACCTAACAAACCCTGCCACATAATCGGGTATCGCTGTAAGTAATACAAGATGGAGAATTAATTGGTTACGAAAAGAGCCTGGCCTAGGTGCCGTCCATAAATTACGTTACGGGAAAGAGGAAGAGATGGGGTCAAATGCTTTGTATATGGTGCTAAGGTATGTTACGCATGTTAAAAGGGGGTCTAGAAATGTGGTTTTTGCGTTCCATAATTTATGGACGGTGCCCTACGTCGAATGCATGATAACCAGAGCTCGGCGGATATCATGGATAACTATTGGAGGTTCGTAGGTCGGAGGGAGAGAATTTTTTTATGGATATTTGAGATTGGATATTGGAGTGCGAGATTTTGACCCGGAGACCGGATATTTGGAGGTTGGAGATCGAGAATTTAGCAAATTGGACCTCCATGGATATTGGAGGTTTATAGGTTCGAGGGCGAGATATGGATATATATCCGGATATGGATACATATACGGATACAGGGTGGTCCAAGAAGCTGTATAAAAGTTTAACCCACCCCACTACAAAGGCGCGTTAAAATAATTCAAATCTGTGGCCAAAATCGCGAAAAGCAACTTAAAAAATAGCTCTGTGATTTGTTTTTATAAACCTAATTTGGAAAATGCCCCCACGGTAATCAGGTGAAGGAGAGGTACTAGTGAAAAGCTTTTCCAGTCGATTTTCGACGGGAAGCGTTATCAAAGAAGCTGAAATTATCTTGTCCTGGCAGGAATTGGCAATTAATTAAATTAATTCGTGGATTACTGGATTACGGATTACATTCAATGTAATCTGATTACTTAATCTGATTAGAGTAATCCTGGGATTCCCCATCCCTGATTAATTTATAGAATGATGCCTGGTAGATATGTTCAAGGTCAAGCTTTGAGTCTAACATCATTGTAACCACTGAGAAACTATCAGTCGCTGAATGCCCGAAAAAGCTGAAAATTTGGTTTGTCTGACTTAGCCAACCACCAAGATTATTCCCTCATCCCAATTCAGTACGGTCCAACCGATAGATTACAATAAATCAACTATCCAGAGAACCATTACAATTGATTAAGGAAGTATAATGACAAAAATGACCTACAGTAGGTCGAAGAATTGAGAGAAACCAAACTTTTTTTCGCTTACTGCGGGGAAATCTCACCAGTGCGCAAAAACGGACGACGATGATTTTGGTTCTGCAGTCATAAAAAATCAAGACATCCCTGGGTGGTTATAAGACATTGACCGTTTGGATTATTTCAGGTGTTTCATCGTGGAAGGACAATTTTTACATTTGACGATTTACGGATTTTCACGTACTTCAAATAATGTGTGAAAAAATAGCACCCTAGAAAAGTCCCTGGAAGTTTTTTTATCGGGTAAAAAGCGATATATTCTTAAAGCTAAGGACAAGGACCATCACGTGGAGCAAGTTTCAAATCTGTAAAGGTCCGCATGCAGGTTAGAAAAATCACGAAACATGTATACAGCTTCTTGGACCACCCTCTGTATTTGGAGGCTTTCACTCGATAACCGCCGAGCTCTGATCCGAACCGACCTGAAGGATCGTTAACAGCGCGTCTTCTTTCGGCGCAAGTTGACCGGTAGGATGCGCAAGTGGATTAATTCTGCCCTGCCGTTGGCTCTCCTCCCCGTCTACATAATTTTAGCCTCAAATTGTATTAACAATCCAATCAAAGTTAAGGTCAGCAGCAACAGAACCAAATAAACATTTAATGTTGGAGGGCAACTGAATCGTAAAGACTTTGTTAGCGATTTTCTAAAACTTCTTTATAAAAATTCAAATCGAATAAAACATTTGTCCAAACCTTCCATTCCCAAACGAACTTGTTTCATCTGTGGAACCTTAAAATTAGTTTTTGTTAATGTTTTACACTGTGGAACCTTAAAATTAGTTTTTGTTAATGTTTTACACTGTGGAACCTTAAAATTAGTTTTTGTTAATGTTTTACACTGTGGAACCATGGTTACGAGCTATTTTTTGTGTTAACAAAACTTGTGAAATCGATTGCACTCTTAGAAATAGGGTTACAATCATACACTCTTAGAAATCCAGTATTAAAATAATACCAGGTGGTATTCATTAATATATGCCTCTGCTAACGTGGTATTGATAAATAATACCGTGAAGTAATAACCCGGTATTAAAGTTTTAAAATATATGTAGGTATCAAAGTTTCACCGACCGGATAATTTTAATACCAAGCGGTAGCAATTTTAATACCGAGCGGTAGCAATTTTAATACCGAGCGGTATCAATTTTAATACCGAGCGGTATCAATTTTAATACCGAGAAATCAATACCTGCGTGACTATACAGTGATTTCTAACAGCCAAAAATTAAACATATGTGACTTTACCGCCGTAGTTATGTATAATGTGGTTACAATCGTCACCGATAAATTGTAAAGTTTCACCTCTCGGTATTAAATTGGCACTATAGCTAAGAAATTTATCACCAGTTGGTCACAAATTCATTACCACTGGGGTAGAGTCATATACGTTTACATTTTGGTAATAGTCGTAACCCCATTTCTAAGAGTGTAAATACACATTAAAAAAATTATGAGTGGCACGTTATCTAGGTCGGAATAAATTATTATAAACGGTTACACCACTTTGGTATAAAAATGGTTTAAAAAGAATACCTTGCAGTAATGATTTAAATACTAAATCGTATTAAATTTTAAAAAAGCGCAGTATTTATTCATTACCACGTGGTAGGGGAACCTCGTGTATTATTAAAAGTGTAAGCTACGTATTTTAGCTCTATTATTTTTTGTATTGTCAATCTTTTCAGTATAAAACAGTGGATACTTTTACACTATGAATTTTTCTAAACTTTCACCTCACTCATTTCTTCAAAACTCCACGGAAATGTTTTCACAATTACGAATTGGGCACACAAAAAACTTGGCAAATATGTATTTACACTTTCGCCATTAAATTGTCTTTCTCTAACAAGGGAACATACCGAGGTGTCCAACGAGTTAAGGGTCGACACCTATACCAAAATGACCACAATACATGACTTGTTGAACAAACTGAAGGAATTTCCGTGTAAAATTCACTTTTCGTCAAGTTGTGACGACATTTGTGACGAGCGCATGACCATCCGGTTGCCAGTGGGAGAGGTCGGCCGCTGAACGATCAGGTCGAAGAGAAGAGAACAGAGAAGCGTCGTCGTCATCAGAGATTTCAAATTCTTTCAAATTTTGAAAACATCTTGAAATTTTGAAAACATTTTGAGAAAATTTTGAAATTTTGAGAAAATGTTGAAATTTTGAGAAAATGTTAAAATTTTGAGAAAATTTTGAAATTTTGAGAAAATTTTGAAATTTTGAGAAAATTTTGAAATTTTGAAGAAATTTTTGAAATTTTGAAGAAATTTCAAATTTTTTTCAAAATTTGAAAGAATTTGAAATCTCTGATGACGACGACGCTTCTCTGTTTCGACCTGATCGTTCAGCGGTTGACCTCTCCCACTGGCAACCGGATGGTCATGCGCTCGTCACAAATGTCGTCACAACTTGACAAAAAGTGAATTTTACACGGAAATTCCTTCAGTTTGTTTAACAAGTCATGTGTTGCGGTCATTTTGGTATAGGTGTCGACCCTTAACTCGTTGGACACCTCGGTATGTTCCCTTGTAAGAATTTATGTATTTGTAAGTACCTGGTCAGAGTTGCCTGCGATCGATTCCATACTACATAAAATACTGTCACTTTTTTCCAACGGATTTTCTTTCCTTCCTCACGTCAAATAAATTATTATGTATTTAACTGGTTATTTTTAATTTATTTTTTAACCCATGTATTTTGACTTTTTTATGATTTCTTCGTTTTTTATCTGGCAGAATTATTATAGTTTTATTCATGGAGCAGCCGTTAAATGTGGGTGAGAAGGATCCGATTCCACACCTGTTGTGTACAAAAAGAATGTATATGTAGGTAAATGCAACCCGAAAGCGGCCCCGTATCCGGGGTGATTACAAGTGGAAGTATCGATCCCTTCCATCTTTCCCATCCATCTTTCCCGATAAGTTTCCCGATATGGTTTTATGTACAGGGTGGTTTAAATGTCAGGTTACAATGGGAAATTTTTCAATGGGAAAAATTCGCAAATTTCCATTGGTTACGGATTTGGGATTGAGATTTTTATTAATTTTTACCAAAACGTATGGAAAACTCTTGACAAAATTCTTAAAATATTGAATTTCAGTGGCAAAATTTCGGTAACTAATGGAGATTTGCGAAGTTTTCCCATTGAAAATTTTTCCATTGTAACCTGACATTTAGACCACCCTGTACATATTTATGTACATATTTGTAAATGTGTTCAAGTGATATAGTAACGCTCATCATCAGAGGGTGGATATGTATGCACGTTAATTGCACCAAATATTGTGTAATATGTGGTGAAAAAACTGGAAAATATGTATGCACATAAAAAATGTTTTTCCACTTAAGCTTTTGTATTCATGTATAAAATATGATTTTTAGGAAACCTTGATTTCTGAATGAAGAAAAATATTTTTAGATAAAAAGCTTCGAAATATCTACAAAAATATCTACATATATTTAGAAAAATACTTGAAATATACTCAGGGCCGTAGGAGCACTGGTTTTAGGTGGAGAGCACTCTCCAGGCCGGACGGCCGGTAAGAATTAAAAAAACTTTCTCAGTACAGTAATAAGCTATAATTTAATTTAAGATCAAATTTAAATATGAACTTGAGATTTTCGGGAATTTTAAATTTATGTATATCAGAAATTAAAAATATTTGTGGCTAGATAAAGGTACAGTTTTTACAAAAATATAGACTTAACCAATCATGAAAATTCCGAACCGATTTACTAATTTTCACGCACGTTGGAACGCTTAAAATAATGACTGAAAGATATGCGAAATAAGAAAAGTCCTTGGAAGTTTTTTTATCGGATAAAAAGCGATGCATTCTTAAAGTTAAAAACAAGGGCCGTCATATGGAACAAGTTTCGCCTTAGGAAAATATGCTTGTGGGGTAAAAAAATTATTAAAACCTTCCACGAATAAATGGGGCACCCTCTGTATTTGTGACGATAGCCGTAGATAAGAAATAAGCGACAGAAATCCGCTGTATCAATTTTAATAATTTTGCACATAAAAGGCCGGACCAGAATTTTACTCTCCAGGCCGGACCAAGGACAGATACGGCACTGAATATACTGGAAAATATGTATGTATATGTAAGAAAAATCCTCAAAACATGTAATATGTACGATAACCTGGACATATGCTAAATGTGGTAAACAATGTTTGAATTTTTGCTCTCGTGCTTATATTGGATTTCAGTATACGAAGTTTTAGTACGATCTGAATTTTATGTAATTTAGGTTTTAGTAATTTTTTTCTTAACGATATTTAACCCTTTAAACTGTAACGACGACAACTGTCGTTTTATAAGAAATGGTTTAATTCCGGAGTACGACAAAAGTCGTCCTGAAAAATCGTGGTCATGGCGCGGAAGGAAGACAATTGTCGTTTCTAGATCATTGATTTTCACCATTTTCTCTCCGCAACCTAAAATTTGTTGCAATTTTGAGGGATTTCTCCTATGCCAACACAATGCTAAATTTGAAGATTTTCTTCCCAAAAATTTGGATATTTCCCAATACAACTCAAGGATAAATTTTAGATTTTTCAGTTTTTCGAGTTTTATTAAAAACTCCTGAATTTCTCCTCCCGCGCCATGACCACAACATACTTATAGTGTCCCCGATTTAATGCATTTTCTTGTCGTTAATCATACACGTTAAAGGGTTAATAACATGTGAATAAGATATATATCTTCGGTGATACGATTGATGCAAAACGCAGTGAGTGAAATTACATAGGTTTCGCAAAATTCGTTGGAAAACTTGTTAGGTTTTTTAAGAAATAGGTTGTGACGTAATAAATAATCATGCATAATGTTTTAGTGTCTTGAAACATGGGGTGAATGATAGCAACGATTTCAATAATTTTTACCTGTCAAATTTTCCATCTACATTGCTCAGATATCGTTTATTTCGCCATTATTTCTAATTTCTATTATCAGTATTTAATTTCAATTTTATAATTTTTACGAATTCTCACAACAAGAATTTCACGGTTTGACTTAAATTTTAGTCTCAACTATTTTGACTTTCATGATAGTTACATACATACATATATAATTATTTAAAAGTTAGGGTTTCTTACATATCTGTAAATGGCAGGTAATTTACATTATTTTATATGAACAAGTTAGAAATACATACATGTCCAACGTCTGCTGACTATACTTAAAGCATGGCAGGGGTCGTGCAGGAGGGGCCGTCCATATATCACGTCATTCAACATTTACAAATTTGGCACCCACCCGCCCAACGTATAAGTACATGAAGTATGGAATAGATATGGATTTTTAAGGATGGAAATATATGTAGAAAGATCTAAACAACCCACCAACTAAAACCATGACTTAATATACGGACTACCCTCATATGGTTTAGTAGCGTATAAGCCCATCTCCCGTCGGGCGAGGGACAATTATAAGAGGCAAATGTCTGTAAGAAACGGAAATAAGTTTCTCCACTTTCACTTCCGTCGCAGAAAATTATTTTCACTTCCGTTGCAGACAGACATTTCCAGCTTATAATATAGATTTTATGCTTAGTCCTCCACATCAGAAATTTAGTTTAAAACTAATTATTTAAGTGAGAAAATTTCCTTGCATTTTCCGCTTTATATTAATTAATTCAATTCTTCAGATCGTCGATTTCTCCAATTCCAGTCGTGGATATGGGATCAAGCTACTTTCACTTGGTGAATAAATACGAAAATTCAGTTCTTGACATGTATCTTTATTTATTTTCTTGAATTTCGACTAATTAGCAAAGTATTTTTCATTTAGTTCACCCAAAGCAAAACGGTGTAAATATATGACTTAACCGCCTTCGTTACAATTGTGATTCCGAGTAGTAATGAATTTTTTCCGTCCGGTCATAACATTATAACTATCGGTATCAAAATCATCATAACTCGGATTCAACATTGTACCCAAGGCGGTTAAGTCATATACTGACACCGGCGGTGTTGATTCGACAAATTTTTATTTTAAGTGTTCAGTAGGTTTCATATCGAATTTGGGGGTACACTAATTTTTAAATTGACAAATGTAAATAGGTTGCAATGGTGTGAATGTTTACTTGATTTTTTGAAATTTCTTGTACTTTTAGACCCGGGCACCTCGACTCTTCTATTTACATTATTGTGTAATGAAATTTTATAAAAACTTATTTATGTTTATTACATCGCGCATCGCATCGGTTACATTTCCATTTTTCTAAATATTGATGTCATCTACAATTTTGTGATTTTGAAATTATGTCAAATAAATAACGTTAAAATCAATATCAAGCTGTACCAAATCGTTATTATTCTTACTGCATGGTATCATTCTTTAATACCGCCTCGTCTCATACATATTGCTACCCCTCGGTATTGATAAACAATACTATCATGAAAGAAATGAATACCGCAAGTAACGTTTTTATGCCGTCACGGTGTAGGCCTAAATGTAAAATAATACCGCTTGGTACTAAATCAATACCAAAACGGTAGTCACATACGAATACCGCCTGGTATTAATCTGGTATTGATTTTTCTAAGAGTGTAGGCACGTATTTATGTATTAGATAAAGTTAGCGTTAAGTTATTTAGTGACACGTGCAATAATTCAATAAAAGGTTTTGTTGCCTTCCGTAATTATGTATGTATAAGGGTCTCTACGATAATAAATTTGTTACCGCTGGTAGTGTATTTGTTTTCAAGCAGGTAATAAGTGAGTAAAACACATTACCCGTGTAGTAACAAATTTATTGCTGGTCGGTAATCACCATGGTGATAGAGTCACATGTGTTCCCGCCTAGCGCGCCTTTTACGCGTCAGTCCAATACTATTTAGGACGCTCTTTAAATTGAAAAATCACAACCATAACGAAACGAGCACGTTTTTCCATTCACACTTATTAAATTCGCTCATAAAAGCAATTAACGCCGGGGCTAAAAGGGCACTAGTAGTGAGCATAAAACCAACTCGAAGCAACTTTGCGGGGCCTTTTAAGATGGCATTAATACCAACTTGGTAGTTAATGGCAACACATTTGGGTGGAAAAAACCCCCACCGGCCAACCACTTTACCGAACATGCCCATCTTCGAACTCATCCTTACTTTTTACCCGAAGATACAGCATGCAAAATTTCAAATCGATAGCTTTTGTTTAAAGAGAGTTATCGTGCCTACAGACGGACGCAGAGACGGACGGACAGACAGACATCCGGACAAATTTATAAGGCCATCTTATAAGGCCTAAAAATTGTTATAAATAAGTGCGCCACCCATCGTCAACGAGGCAACGGGACGAATGGTTTCAACTGGCATCCTCCTGAGCCACATATTCTTCGCCATTTCCTACTTCCATTGCGAATAAATGCCTGACTGCTCCGGGTGAAAAATTTAAGGGATTTTATGTATAAATTTGGCTCGTTTTTATGCAGATAATTGGCTGGATTTTATGCAGAAAAATTTATGCCGGAACAATTTGTGCACAAAATGTGCAGAATTATGCATAATTGTGCAAAACCTTTCTGCAGAATACACCTGTCAGAAGTTTTATGCAGAATCGTTCATACTTTTTCTGCACAAACCATTGGTCCGGGCAGTTGTGTCGAATTATGTCAAATTCGACACACGATTTTCACCCGGGGAAGCAAACCCTGGAAATTTTTGTGCACACGAGATATCCTGCTTGACTTTGAAGCTATCCCACCCAAACCTGGTCGATATCAAGGGGCGCTGCCCATAATGAAATTCTTTGGAGGGATATTTCTTCGAAAGGAAATCCATTTCGGCACTGACGGACTCCGAGATTGAAATAAATGCACTCTTTACCCCACAATTTATAACATCCCGCTCCACTAGGGCTTGTAGTTCGCTGCCCAGTTTTCGATTCAGGTCTACGACTTGCCGAGTTGCCCCAGACCAGATGTCAAAGTTTTAAAATAAGTACTTAACTTTGACACAAAAGTAGATGACAAAATTGGTAAATGGGAACTGAAACAAATCTTACGATGGAGGTCTCCCAACGTATGCTTACAGATTTGGACTAAACTAACACCAATCACAAATACAATTAGTGTGAAATTTGCAAATGGAACTATCTGCCAATGCGCAGGTTTGGCGGAGATATTTGCATAAAAAGAGGAGAAACCGCACCCCCAAGGCTGGCAAATTTGTCATTTTCCAAATTTACTGCGCGTTTTCTCCTCTTTTTATGCAAATATCTCCGCTAAACTTGAGCATTGGGAGATAGTGCCATTTTCAAATTTTATACGAATTATATTTGTGATCGATTGACGCTACTTTGGTCCAAATCTGTGAGCATACGTTGGGAGACCTCCATTGTAAGACGAAAATAAAAATGAGAATGAAGTATTTTGGAATTATTTGAGTAGAAATTAATTCGCTGAGGTTTTAACCACTTTCCAAACCAGACATCAAACAGCGGCTTTACACGGTTTTCGACATAGAGCAATACATACATTTAAAATTCGTTATTATTGACTTAATTGTTTCATAAGGTGTATCTGTATAGGTATTATTAAGGTGGATTTTTAATACATACATCAACTATGTAAGTCAATATGAAGAGACGTGTTTTCGAATTTTTGAATTCGGCCAAAATTCGAAAAGTTGTGCAATTTTTTAAACCAGAGGTTTGCTCAGCTAATTTCAATTTAAATTTTCTCCGTCTATTTCTGAAGATTAAATGAAGTTTCCTTTCTATAGCAAATGTCAATTTGAGTGATTGAGGAAAATTTAATCTTCTGGCAAAGCAGTAATGAAACCAATCTTGAATCATATTCATCAGGTACACTCTAAGAAACTAAGTTATTACCAGGCGGAGTATCTAAATATGTCACTCTACCGCATGGTACTTAATTTATTCCTGAGTGGTAGACATTTTTTTACCAAACCGGTAACTACCCCGGTCGCGAAATTTGAAAATAGTACCAGTTGGTAGCTAATTTTCTACCGCTCAATAATAAATAAATCACCATTCGGTAGATACTCCGCCTGGTAATAACTTAGTTACCGGGTTTCTTAGAGTGTACGGATAACATATCAAAGGAATGATTGATTTTTCCCATAAGCAAAGGAACAAGGGAGTCGCTCAACTTTTTTAATAATTGAACAAAGATTGGTAGAGGAATATCGTTTTTTAAATATTGAATCTACTTAATAACTTGCTGACTTGAATTTTATTTAGTGCCAATTAATGAACCGTGTAGGAGCTAGAGCTATGTAAATATGTATCTATAATATTTAATATATTAAATATTATAGATACATATAGGTATTCGATAATGTTGGAATTTCTGCTTGTACTGCAGGTCTAACGGAGCGAATAAACATTCAATAATTTAAATTATTTAGAGTAAGCTTGGCATGACAATTGCCAATAAGAAAATGCTCGAGTTTTGGCGAAATAAGTTTGAAAACATCCAATCAATTATTCCATAATATACTTTGTTATGTCCTCCATCTCAGATAACTAATTTACAATGGAACCTTTTTTCAAGCTACGCCGGGATCGAGTAGTGAGTTATGTCAAAAAATCAAGCCAAAAATTATGAGTCACGTGACACTTATTTTCCCGGCGAATGGCCCCTCTAAGGAAAATTATTGGGGGTCAAAGTTCCCACTCCTCCTTGGTTTTCGCCCCGTGGGGGAAAAAGCAGGAGAAAATTTGCACAAAAATTAAACTTTACAGCCAATATTTTTATTCAGCGGAAAGATGGGTGTCATGTGATTCCCAATTTTTGGCTTGATTTTTTGACATGACCCGCTACTCGATCCCGGTGTAGCTTGAAAAAAGGTTCGATTGTTAGTTATCGCGAAAGTAATTTTAGATATATGTTTATATCTATGTTGGTAGAATTTCTTATCAGATTGGTCCCACCACATCAGTTAGTCCGTAATCGGGTATTGACATATTTTTTCGTGAACAAGCAATGTTTTAATCATATTATCTCTATTTTAGTTTAACTTTAAGAAAGTTGATACACTCTTAGAAATGGGGGTTTGATCATAACCAAAAGTAAAAATGTGTGACTCTACCGCCGTGGTTATGAATGTGTTATCTACTCGTCATAAATTTATTAGCTGTGGTGACAATTTATTGCGAAGTTGGTGAAACTTTGTACTTAGGGGTGACCACTCGATGACAAATTTATAACCACGGCGGTAGAGTCATGTGTTCGTTATAATCGTAACCCCATTTCTAAGAGTGTATGTATGGATATTGGTTGATTTATTGCAACTTTTTACGGCTTTGGGACCACAAAGTTTTACTTAAACCTATGATAGATAACTACATATGTAAAAATTGGCTTTAAGAAAGTTATTTTGTAATAAATATATCAGATTACATAGTGGGGTCATAAGTTCTCGTGAATGCATTTCCGGTAATAAATCCCAAAGTATTAGAGCTATCTGTTCGAAATTTTTATGGATTACCAAGGTATTAATATTGTTTAGAAATCATAACTTCTTTGTCAAGATTTCGTCCACGGGCAATTAGACAAGACATAACTCGTGACGGCCACAGGTCGATGTATGTATGTATGTACTTTGGTGGGTAGACTGGCCCGAAAGCCAGGCTGCGGCGGTAGAGCATTAAAGTCTAATTGCCGGCTCCCCAAATACACGTGCTAGTATGGCTAGCCTGCATATGTCCTCACTGCTATACGACTACCCCCATCATGCACAGTCCCGTGGAGCAAGGGCATCCCCACGGTTCACTCATGGTGGTGGTAAATGAGCAGTCAGGATCTGCAGGTATTTAACAGGTGATGGTTAGAGAACGGGGCGGACCCCCTATCCTCACGTCTCCTGCATCCCCGTCACAAGTTCGCAACGTTACACCGAATTGCTGCCCCTTGCAACAGACCAGTAAACCCAAGTAGCCACTCCACCCATACCTGACCATACTATTTGCACATTTAATATATGCCCCTTTGGATGCAAAGACAACCATAGATAGGTATGCCTGCATAATCCACTCGACAGTAATGTCTAGTAAACTAGACTACTGGTAGGGCAGCCAGCTTCTCCAAGAGCAATTCTTGGTTGCCGGTGGCACCCCGTCCTTGCACTTCGGTTGGGTCATAAGTGCTTAACTTTGGCCCGTCTATAGAACCAAAGCAACCACCTCACCAACGCTGGCGCCACAGGTCGATCGTGGTACGCGCCAATTTTCGTGCCAAAAGTATTTCAGACTTTTCACCGTTGGCAAAAAATTTAATAGAAAAAAAGGCCAGATATTTGTTGTACAGAAGTCTGACATCCGTTTAAGTATGCGGAAGTCAATACGAAGTCATCACCGTGGTGTGCATGGGAGCAAGTTGGCTGGAGAAATGAAATCTCTGTTTTTTACCGCAAAGGGTACAAGTTGAAGCCAAGAATTATTTTCAGAGTGTCCTAGAGACAAACGTTAATAACCTGAACCCTGGACCCTCCGAAAATCGCCATTGGACCTTTCAAAAAGAATGTGCTCATGCGCAAGGTGCAAAATTGTCCAAAACTGGCTTCAGACGAATTTTCATGACTTTTTTTCATCCGTAGAACGGTGCTCAGTATCTGCAGACCTTAATCTCCTAAATTATGACTGGTGGTCAAAATTATAGGTACAAGTATGCTCTAAATTTCACCCAAGTGTGGAAGGGCTGAGGTCGCACTTACTGAAGATCTGGCGCTTTTCCCAGGAAATCCGTGCGTGCCGCGATCGAGCAGTTTTCGCCACGACTTATGTCTTGTGTACAAGCCCGTGGAGGAAATTGTGAAAACGAAGTTATGATTTCTAAACAAGATTAATACCTTGTTCATCCACAAAAATTTCTATCAGATAGCTCTAATACTTTGGGCTTTATCACCGGAAATGCATTCACGGGAACTTATGGTCGGACTATGTACATACATCAATCTTACAAGGGAAGCTACCAAGGTGCAGGCCATTTGTGTGAGGTTGGCATATCCTTTCGGAGTCGGCCTAAAGTAAAAAAAAATAGCCCCCTCGTCTATTTTGTGCTACATATAAACATAAAAATCAGCTAACAAGAATGGGAATTCCTTGAGTAGAACAAAAATAAAATGTGCATAGATAAATGTCAAAAATTCACTTTTTATTAGCTATTCAATGAGGTCAAACTTGGCAAAACTTGTTGGAAAATTTGAAATTCTCCCACCTTTGGGGTCAATCGACCCCGAATCGATCTCGAAAACCGATACCCCCCGAGTACCGAGTAATAATTTCTCATTCTAAATACTCTGACCTCAGAACATCCATCCAGCAACCGACAGATGTCGACCTTTAAATATCGAAATGTGGGCAAAAATATCGTCACAAATTGACTAAAAGTGAATTTTATGGGGAAATTTTTCCACTTTACATAAAAAAGCATGTACTGTTAACAGTTTGGAATAGGTGGGCACTCTTGACTCAACTGACATCTCGCATGTTTCCCTTCTTTGTTAATGTCTAACTCTAAACCCTAACGATTTTAGTTGCATGTACCGTGGACAATCAGCTTGAGCGCGGTGTAGAAGGCAATTACTTGTCTTACTCGCTCAACGTTTGCCGATAAATCCTGACTATTGTCCACAGTAACTAAACTCCATATGATTTAATGGGCGTACTCACGACAACGTCTTATTTCGCATTTTAACTCATTTAGCAAACTTGCGAAGATCAAAATATTTCTGTCGTGAGGGGATTCGCAAAATACGACTTCCTAAATCTCGCAAAACACATATTTTGACATTGTTTCCATGGATTTCGTTATTTTCTCTTGTTGTCGATGGTGAGGATGAGCTTGCTACGGAAATTTTGCGAAAAGAACATGCCCAATTGCTTGTTAAATTAGCGAAAAGAATCCCATGGTTTTCCAGCAATATTTTTGCGAAATCTCGCATATCTCACAAAACTTTGCAAGTTATGTTGCTACACTCAATTTGCGAGATATCCGAAGATTGACGTGAATACGCTCAATGTTTCGCTGTAGCTGCATTTAAAATAACTTGCCCCACAATGTGTAACAATCCCGGACGGGGAATTTATCAAAATGTCAAATTTCGATTTGGTGAACTCGTACCAATTCGAAATATCACCCCTTCACCTGAGGATCACTTGATTTCACCCGGATTATGGGAAATTCTTCGAACCTACGTCGCCCTCTACGGACCCATGCTCCCTTTCAGATTTTGCGTGCAGGAAAGGAAACTATACCAGAAGAAATGTTCCCCACTGAAGACAACATTTCTGAAATGCTCCTCCCTCCTCCTCCCTCCTTTCATCCTGACCATCTTCGTCCTACTCTTCGACAAACTTTATTTTCATCGGGTTGACCAAGCAGCTGATCACATACGTGCGGTGAGAACTTTGGCCATGTTTTACATTAGTTTTCTCCTCCCCGCATTCACGCCGACCGGTCTCATCATAGCGTTTCGAGCAGGATCAGCTATCCATGTTCTGAATCAAATTGTCGAATTTCGTACGAGGATAAAAGGTAAATAATAATGAGTTCCAACTTTGTAAAAAAATCATTTTTTCACAAAACGCTTTTTTCTCAATTTCGCGCGTGATTTAGAAATTTTTTCCAATATTTTGGCTCAAAAATATAATCAGGGTTAAGATAATTTTATTTTTGGACTAATAGAGTGAAAAAGCACGAAATCGCATGCGGAATTGAGAAAAAACGAAAAAAGCAATTTTTTACAAAGTTGGGAGTCCCTAATGAATTCCAACCGTGTAAGAAAATCGCTTTTTTCGGTCTTTCACAAACCCTTTTTTACTCAATTCCGCATGTCATGTCGAATTTTTTGCCAATATTTTTCCTTAAAAATAAAATCAAAGTTAAGATAATTTAATTTTTGGACCTAGAGGGTGAAAAAGAACGAAATTGCATTGCAATTGAGATAAACAGGGTTTGTGCAAGAGCGAAAAAGCGATTTTTTACGAAGTTGGGAGTCCCTAATGTTAACAGAAATATTGCAGTACACTCTAGAAACGATTAACAACCATGGTATTACTACATATGTGAGTAGGGAATGGTGTTTGGGGGTGGAGACTTGTCAAAAAACGCAATTTGGCTCCGCCTTAGAATTTCAGGACATAATTTTTAGTCGAATTCTTAGTCAAACTTGTGTTGACTTAAAAAATCACAATATGTATGTTACACGTTAAAAGCGTAACGTATAATCAAATACGCAAATACAATCAATCCATGTACATATCTATATTTATTTGCAAAGCTTATGTATGTTTATTTATATATTCTCAGGTTTGGGAAAAATTCCTTATCAACTCAACCATAATAAAATCGTGGAGTCCGCTTTGCAAAAGTTTATTCAATTTTCCCCCACATTCACACTTCTGAGTCCTATCGGCGTATTGTTGAACATAGAGCCGCTCCATGTGCTTGGACAAGCCTTGGTTTTCCCAGGGTCCAAATACACCTTAATCCTGTTCCGACTTTGTTTATATGTGGGGATCATTGTCGAGTTTGAGAAATCCATGTGTGGCTTTGCCCCAGTCGCCCTTATCGGACTGGCCGCACACACGGAAATAATTCGTCGCTTAAGGAGAGTTCTGGAAAGCAGGAGAAATTCCGAGACACGAGTGTTGACCATGTATAAAGAGTTGCAATTATGGAATCGTTCCTGTAACCAGACCTTTTGCTATTTTGCAATTCCACCCCTGGTATTTTTTGGCATGTGCACCTTGATTTTTGCTAACTACGTAACCATCAGATATTCAGGCAGGCTACCTCTGTACATTTATTGTTTGGCTCCGGCGACCAGTTTGATCGGGCTGGTCGCGCTGAGAACGATACTTCCCGAGGCGGCCATGGTGTGGGAAGAATCGCGAAGTTTTCTGAAATTTTGTAAGGGAAGGTGTGACACCAGGTATGAGGTGAGGCTGCTGAGATCATCGGCACCCGTGGGGATAGCCTTTGGGTATGCCACGAAGGTTTGGAAGACAGATGTCTGGTGGAACATTATCAACTACACGATAAGTGTGTTGTTGATGTAGGCGGGTATTACATACGCTCAGTACATAATTTTTATTTACGTCCTCAGTGGTAGCAGAAACACGGGGACTTTGGCCAGGGTAAGGAAAACCCTTAGGTCTTGCTACTGAAAACCAATACCTAGGGGTTTTACCTGGGTTTTGCGGGTAGTTTGGGTTGTGAGGGTAAACTGAGTCAGTGTCTTATGTATTAAGCTGTGTAAAAAATCTGACTTTTCTGTAATTTCGCTACAAAACCGTTTATTAAATAGTACAATTTGAGTAACTAATTAATATAAAGGATTGTTAATAAAGTCCTATTAACATAATTTCTTAAATTTGAAAACCCCGACAACCCGTGGGAATTGCTCAAATTTGCTACCCCAAAACCCACCAATATCCCCAAAACCTGATGTAGCATACCGTGACTTTGGCCCTCATTACCGCAGCAAAATAATCGTACACACGTTTAAACATAAGTCCCTCATCATATCCCGTAATTCTACATCCTTTAATGTCCACACAACTCCATCCCACTGAATGAAGTGCCCTTACCCGTATAACAAATGAAGGCAGCCGCCACAATTCCCACCAACACTGCCGACATCAGCATAGGGTACGAGGAGAAGATGAGATGCGCCCAATACAAATACTTCGACCAGTATATTCTAGGCACCATCGGTAGCCAATGAAACGGAATAATATTTATCACGTAAACTACCACACAGCCGGAAAAGTAGTAGCCCACAACCGTAACGCAACGTTTATAGTTCAACTTTGGCGAGACTTTTACGCTCCCTTTTCCCTCGAACTTTCACTTTTGGTGTTTAAAGTCAAAAATGAAAAGCAAAGGCATTCCCGTGGTAAATCCTTTACCTTGACTTTGCTTTTGAGAACATTTTAAGTTTCATTTTACCTTAACCTTTCCTCGACTTTGCAGGTACTTTAGAAAGTAGGATCCGATTAGAAAGTAGCAGAAAAATTCTGCGGTAAGAAAAACTAATTGGATTAATTAAAAAACGTCGGTTTACACTATCTACAACAATAGAGTATACGTTTGCGTATTTTTAATTGCGATATAATCCCGTGCACTTAGAGATTTGAAACTTTGCAGGCAGTTGTATAAACTTATTGGCTAATAATTCCGCGTCTTCGATTTTTTAGGTCACAGACAGGTCAAAAGTTCGTTTTTTTTAACTTTCAAAATGAGTCGTCGAAAAAAAAACTTCATGGATAATTTTTTTCGACTTTCCAATATTTTTTATTGGATACTACAAGGCCTCAGAATAAAAATGAGCTCTGGTATGACCGTGTGTGATTTTTTTGACGCCCACAGGAATTTTTCGCCAAAAAAGTTTTTGAGACCTAAAATCGCAACCGCATCGAAATTCAAAGATTTGAGATATACAAAAGCATATGTGCGCAATATATATGCTTATAATATAATAATAATATTTTTAAAATCTTTGAATTTCGATGCGGTTGCGATTTTAGGTCTCAAAAACTTGTTTGGCGAAAAATTCCTGTAAAATTCCTATAAAAAATATTAAAAAAATATTAAAGTTTAAAAACCTACAGTGCAGACCAAGTTTATCACTCAACCCGCCTGTTTTGCATGAAATTTTATCGAAAATTCATTTAAAAAAAGATAGAAAATTTAATTGATTTTTCCAATTTAAATTCACATTCTACCATTAATAAAAATTTGGTAATTTAACAAATTTCAGCTCGATACGACGATTTCAAAAAATCGGTATGGGTCACCCAATGGGGTCCTCCAAATGAAAATTGTTCATATTTTAATTCATATTGTTCCGTGAGGAGCAATTATCAACTTGTCTATACCAAAGTTCAGCGCGATTTCATGAATTTGAAAAATTGGTATGGGTCACCCTATAGGTCTGTCCAGGTGAAAATGTGTCGAATTTGAATTCATATTCTTCCATTAGTAGCCATTAACAACCTCTATACCAAATTTCAGCTCGATTGGATGAGTTTTAAAGATCGATATGGGTGACCTCCTAGGGTCCCTCCACATGAAAATTTTTTGAAATTTTACTTTATATTCTTTCATTGGAAACCATTAGCAATCTTTGTACCAAATTTCAGCTTTCTATGACAATTTTTAAAATTTGGTTCATAAGCATAATACCCGACCCACCTACATATATGACCCGCACCGGTCAATCACTTGACCGATTTCGCACATCTTCGAACTTAACTCCTCATTTGACCCCTACTACATGTGCGCAAAATTTAAAGTCGATCGGATTAGTTTTACGGCAGTTATCGCAAGACGGACAGACGGACGTGACGGGTACATAAGCCCTGACTCGGGCTAAAAAAATACAAACTTTTGACCTGTCGGTGACCTAAAAAATCGACGACGCGGAATTATTAGCCAATAAGTTTATACAACTGCCTGCAAGTTTCAAATCTCTAAGTGCACGGGATCATATCCAATTAAAAATACGCAAACGTATACTCTATTGTTGTAGATATTGTATACCCAACCAGAACCCGAACGTTACAATAACGTTAGATCAACAGTGTTGATGCACTACGTATGATGTCCGCCTAAAGCGTGTTAGTTTAATGTTACAAAGAGGGCGGAGCATAATGGTGTGAGCACTGTGCCCGGTCGTGGCTACAGCATGTTATCAACATTGGTGAAACTTGACTTGGCCGTGCATTGCAACAAAGTGTAACATTGGCTTATCGTTGTCACAATGTTTATGCTTGCACGGTGCTCAGTACAGGGTGGTTGCACGTTAAAATCATGTACAAAAATGTTATTTTTCTCATGAATTTATTTATTCATATCGTACCCAAAAACAAAATGAATAACAATATTATTTTCATGAACAAAATTAAAACTATCCATTAAATATTAAATATGTATTATATCTAACTTATAATACTAAGACATTAAATATTAAAACTTCTTTTACTCTTCGCATAACGGGACACAGAAAAAAGAGTTATCTGCACTAATAGAAAATAACATAACTTTACATCTTATTTCAGATTGAGTTATAGTTGTTGAACGGAAAGCTAAATTAAATACCTTTTGAATCATAAATTTGGAACCCTTACAAGGCTTAGTAAAATACTCTGATTGTCCTTTAAACTTTCTCACAACAAAATCATTTTCACTTTTCTTAACAACAATCACAACACAACCAGTTTTTAGAATACAACCACGATCGTTAATTTTTTTTGATATATGGAGATTGTTTTCGATCCTAAACGTTGTGTTTGAAACATTAGACTTTTCTAACTGCCACCCGCCTAATAACTTGTGGAAGATGACGACTCTTACCCCTCAACATTTTCTTCAAAGACTGCATACTATTTTCAAAAGCAAAAGCGTTGACCTTTTCCAACGACCCAAACTTATCAGCATCGTCCGTTAAATGAATTAGCGAATGAACATTGTAAACCAAAAATTGATCATGATATAGCTTACCAATATTTTTTGTAAACTCAAACATTAAATGTCGGGCGTAATTACACCAATTACGATTATTTGAAAGCAAAATTCTTGTTGCAATACTTAAAGCCATAAAATGCTCATATTTTTCAGAACTAAGTAAACCCTTTAAAGCAAATGGGCCAAAATACAACAAGAAATTTTGGAGCTCTGTCGCCTTCCAAAACTCCAACTCCGAGAGTGGCCTTGGCTTCCTATTAAACTCCGAGCAAACAAATTTTCTAAGTTGAATCAGTCTATCTGAAATTTCATATATTGTATACTTCCCTTCCTTGTGAATGGGCCCTCTTTTCCAGCATTTCAATAGCTTTTTAACAACTCCCAAACAAATAAGGTGCATGTAATCAAGAACAACCCCAGAAACCATGCCAACGCCTAGCCCAATTAATGGGGAAATACCTACATGATGATTGGCGTCCTCCTGCCCAACAAATCCAATATCTGACCTTAAATCCGCTTGTAAATTTTTAAATACCACGCGACCTAACCATACGCCTTTATCAATGCAACGGTCACAACCATTATAACCATTAAATGCTGAAGTTTGCTTAATAAAATTTCTTGCCGGGGCATCTGCAACTATGCACTGTAGTCTAACTTGATAAAGAATACCATTAATTCTTATTCCTTCCTGTGACAGTTTCTTAAATTCTGTTACAAATGGTTGGAGAAACTCGCTGACATCCACAGGTTTGCTATTATCGCTGTAATATAAACCAATTAAAAATGGGACATTATTCGCTACGTTGATACATCGCCCTAGAATTGGCCAAAATTGTTTTTTGCTAGATTTACTAATTGGTAATCCATCAATTCCTAGGATTATCCAAAGCACTCCATCCCTTGATATTGTAAACACCTTAGATAAGAATAACAATTTTTGTTTCAGCCCAAAATGATGATATGAACCACCCTGAATCTCGCTAATTTCATAATTTTTTGGAGTCCCCACTAAACCCTTAGCACATTTTGGTAAATTAGAACCTGTCACATGTGCAGATAAAATGCCCAAAAGATCATCAATGGCAGTTGACGTAATATTATGCTGTACTGCCCAATTAGCTAACCTGTCTTTTAAGTCAACTTCTAATTCGTCACCCTCAACTAGATTAGAATTTAAAATTAATGGGACCTCATTTAATTTAGAATTTGGTTGTAAAAATATCTGACAGTTTGACCCTACTTCATCTTCTTCCAACATTAAAGCAGGCTGCTCTATTTCTTCGGAAACATTAGATTGAGCTAACACCTTATCGTGAATTTCCTGTTGTATTTTCATAACATTTGATTGAATTATCCGTCTTCTATTTCTACTCGCTGACATAATTCCTACTATAAATTTATAATCTTCATAGACAATATTATAAAATGCCACACAATAGTTATTTACGACTGAAACGAAGTTTGTCCATAATGATTTGCTTGATCTGAATTTCTGTGATTCCTCCTAATGAATTTACAAGTTTTCTGTTTCGTCTAGTTGCCGCTGCAAAATAAAAATGTTACCAATTAGTAGGGTAACTCAAAAGCATATATATTTTTACATGTAGGGTTTATACTCACCGATTAAAGCGTCATTAATTTTGATAAACGAAGAGTATGAGATTTTGTTCAGCCCCTTTCCAGTGTAGCTCAGTTGAATTCTCACTTCTTTACTGAAAACACGTTTTAAGATTTCTGTCACTGTTTCCTTGAGGTCATTTCCTCCAATTCCAATCAAATATTCTACCTGTTAAATTAACGATGAAAATATAAAATGATCCACCATTAATTAAATTACACTTGATTTGAACTAAATTGAACTATTTATTAAGCAATTACAAATAAATTGTATTCATCCACAAGTTGAAGTCGTGTCTCAAAGGCGCCAAGTTCTCCCTCGTTATTTAATGGAAATCGAGGAAGAGTAGAGAAATCCAGCACAGGCCTAGCAATTGGCGACACTCCTGACTCTTGATTCCTTTTAATCTCTGTTAGAAGCCCCCGAATATCTTTCTGTTCCTTCTCAATTGCTGCAAGATGATTGATAACAACCTGCTGAAATCCTGAAATTACAAATAAACTAGTTTACACCAAGTAATAAAACAATAGGTTAATTGTTTCAAAAATCGATTATAGTTATACAATTTTACCCAAAGTTAAGTCTCCACTGCTGGTTGTATATGGCCCTGGCACAGGGATAGAAACTGTTGCTGGGTGTGAAAGGGCCGTATTTTGAGAATTTAAATTAAATGAACCATCCAAATTCAAAAGAATGGTTTGAGAGGACTGCTGAAATTGTTGATGATCCCCCGCGACTTGATAAGCTGGAGCCACGGTTATTGAAGGAGCGACCGAAACACTTGGCGGTACTAAATAACAATTCATCAGGTTTTAGCGATAATATACTTTTAACATATCATTGAACAGCAAAAAAATTACCAAGAACATTTCCATCCGGCTCAACAATGCTTTCTGGGGTAAAGTCGGCATCATCTTCGGCTGAGACCACAACACTAGAATTCAAAATGACCGGTATTTCCTCCTCCTCATCTGATCCGGCTGACGAATTTGATTTTGGGGATGGCCGAGAAGCAATTCTTTTTCTGGTCCTATGCTGTTGCTGATCTGATTTAGTTTCGACATCTGACGTAGCTTCAGCTAATTTCAATCTATCAGTGGCCTCCTCATATGTAGCTATATAAAATAAGTTACCAATTACACAAATTATTATTAATTAAATCAATTGAATAAATAACATTGAAAACTACCAAATCGTCCTAAAACTCGACAATCGTAATCATCCCAATCCGAGCCAGGCCTTAATGCTTTGTCCTTTTTCTTATTACTAAAAGCCGGAGTGACCTTTGGCCATTTACACTTTGTGTCGTTATCGAACAGAAGAGATGACGGGATTGCCTCAACAGAGTTTTCATTCGGGAACAGCACGACAACAAATGGGCTTTTCACTTGGTGCTTTGGTCCCATTTAACTTAATTTAACTTAATTTGTAATTATTTAACTAAATCTTGAACGATTAGAAAAATTGAGAGTGTGGATTAACTTCACTAAATGTGTGGAACGGAATGCGTGGTTAAAATGGCGGAACGTGTTCTGAAGTGTGATTTTAATCATCACAGCAGCTGTAATTCACGATGAATAAGAGTAAAATCAGCGCTGCGGATTCACAGTGAAAACGCGTTGAGACACTATCTCAACGCGTTTCAGCAACGTGAAAATGATGCGCTGATGCACTGTTGATAAACCTGGCTTGCGTAACATAGTGTCAATGTTGATTTCGTTTTTTTTCTGCTCTTTAATGTAACAGTGCACAAATCGCACCTTAAAACGGTTGTGTCAACGTTATTTTAACATCGGGTTCTGGCTGGGTATACGATAAAAGCCAGAGTGTGAATTGTATGTCGAATATGTAAGAAATAATGTTTTTGGAGAAAAAATTCACCTTAAATAGCGATAATGATATTTTGCATCCATTTTCAGTTCATCGACAAGGAATGATTCCCAATACACTACGCGATTATGAAAAATTTGCCGGATATACATTATTCGTTCACGGCGTCGTCGATTTTTGCAAATTTGTCGCAAAATTAATAGTTTTAATAATTTCGAAGGAGGGATTTTTTACCGAATTAAATATGTAACTTCAGAGAATGGATATGTTTCAAGTTGTGGAGGAAAAGCAAAGTTTGGTAGAGGGAAAGTTCGAGGTCATTAAACTTTGGCCCAAACTTAAAATTGACCCAGGTAAAGTCTTCGGCATGGAAAGGGAACGCTCGGGTCAAAGTAAAGTTAAAAGTTGAACTATAAACGTAGCGTAACACCGAGAAGCTGGAGTCCCCCGTTTAGCAAACGTCCCGTGGGATAGGACCCCTTAATTTCATCGTCACTAATCGAAACCCATTTTTTTCTGAGGTACGAAACATCAACTTCGGACGTATTTATGCTAAGAAATACACAAATTAGTGGAATCACCATAGCCAGGGTTATAATGTAGGATAAATTAAACATGAAAAGGTCAGAATCATTGTCCTGGGGTAGTTGAGAAATACGCCAAACGCCAAAAATTGTTTGGACGATTAGCACAAATGAACTAATCTTGAAAGTAAGAAGGGATCTGCGTGTGGTGTAGAATTTTCTGGTTCGGCTCTTGAATAGGATGGGATTCGCTACAATGAGTGAGGCAACGCTCAAAATTGCCTCGGTAAATCGGGGTAGTCTTTCCGAGTACATTTCGGTGGTTAGTTTTTAGAGGCATGGATGGAACTGAGAGGCTTGGGAAGTTTGGTGAAATGCATTTTCGGAGCGTACATTTAAGGAAATTATTGGGCAGAAAGAACTTTAAATGTAAAGTAGTCTAGGGCAGGAAGTTAAAGATTTCGTTTGGATAATAGGCTAGTTATTTGGAAAAATTTGATTCAATTACAGAAATTATAGCTTTGTTGATCTAAATAATTATGGTTTCTGCGTTATCCATTTTCATATTTTTATATGCACGGCATGCTGGGGTTTCTGAATGTGTAACAAATTAGTAGTAAGACGGAGCATTAATTCTCGAATGTTAGAAGTTTTTTGGCAGATTAGTTATGTTGTGTTCCCGTGTTGTCTGTGGAATATGTATAACTTGTAACGAGTTTGGATTGAACAAATTATAATGGGCCTCGAAATTGGCAGGTTCTAAAAGCAATTCGAGAGACAATTCAAGCATTACCATATTCTAAGGATAAGAGCAAGCCGGTAGTTATCGCTGGATGTGGCATCACCCTTCATATCTTGGTGTAGTGGTGTGCAGTAAATTTAATGAGCCTTGCTTTTCTTGCAGCTTAAGGAAAAATAAACCGTCCTGCATTTATTTTTTTCAGGTTTTGCAAAATTTCACTTAATTTTCGTAAAAATCAAGTAAGCTCTCGCCCGGCGTGAGACGGGCTGATGCGCTAGCTTATTCATATGTCACGAATACGTTTCCAAATTATATAGTTAGGAACGGATATATTTCAACTATTCAGCTAATTTACATAAATACAATCCCCACAAAATCTAGGCTACATACGTGACGAGGAAGGCGGGTTTGATCAAAAAATATTTGGACTGGTGGGCTTCACATTCGTTCCTCAGTTCTATGATTCATAGACTATGAACACATATATGTACAAAACCGGTTAATTAATCCCAAGCTTAATTAAATGCCCAGTTCAACACTTCAAGATAATTAAAAGGCTTAAATTATTCTGAATATGATCAACTTCTGTTAAGAAAATACCCACTTCTCCAGCATGATCGATTGGTTTCTAGCAGTACAAACATTGGAAATTCTGATTCTTACGATTAGATTATAGGGGCCGTCACAATAAACGAGTGGGCGAATTACTATACAATTATACATCAGAAATCCTCTAACAACGATTATTATTTTTTGCAAGAAAATGATCAAATTAGACCAGTATTTTGGATTATAAACCTATTCCAGAGTTCGGTTACCAGATGTCGGGTAAAAATCTAAAAATAATCGAATATATATCCGTACCCGGGGAAAAAATTTCGCCTTCCGATACCCAAATATTCACTTCCATGTGAATTTTTTAACATCCAGCCTCCAAGTATCCGATCTCGTGATATCTGCCGAGGTCTGACGTTTTCCCTACGGAATTTTAAAACAAGGGCAATTGTTGTCATGGTGACAACAATTGACCTACGGGTTTTTGTTGCTACGGATAAGCCAGATACAAAAAATAAAATCAGCTATATATGAAATTTATCGGTGAAATTACAGTAATTTATCCGCTCACAATTCAGGATTATGCATCATCGTAAAAATTATTATCCATATAATCGCCAACTTTGACTACCCCTCATATCTCTAACCATTCGTCAAATTTACATGCATAATCCATATAAGTGACACGTTTAATTGCTAATTGATCCATATTGATCGCTTAATTCAAGCCATAATTTATGTCTGTATACTTACTCACCCATGCCAAACTTTCCGCCTATTTACGGTGTCCAAAATTTATTACAAAGGTTTAACTCACTAGCGTAATGTTCACCACCGAACTTTTATCCCTTCTGAAATTCCATCTTCAAGTTTGCCACGTTTTCCGGTGCATTTCTTTCAAATATGGCAAAAAATCAGATCGCTTCATCCGAACTCGAAATCTGCAGATTGTTCAGTTTCAACGGGTTTTGTCCATTTTGTACTTTACATCCATGTTTTTGAACATTTGTTTGGGTGCGACTTCTTTAGTGGAAAGATTTCAAGGTCTAAATTTCCTGGCGTTGTACTTTATGTGTGTTGTGACAAGATGGGATGTCAAGTTGGGAAATTCAGATCTTCAAATTATAAATACTTTCTTGGATTTCGAGGCGAATGTGATGAAAGGTAAAATGGAATTTTTAACTTACAATGGAGGTCTCCCAACGTATGCTCACAGATTTGGACCAAACTAGTGTCAATCAATCACAAATATAATTAGTATGAAATTTGCAAATGGAACTATATGCCAATGCGCAGGTTTTGCAAAGATATTTGCATTCAAAGCGGGAAAAATGGGCAGCAAATTTGGAAAATAAAAATTTGCCAGCCCTTGGGCGCGTTTTCCCTTCTCATAAATGCAAATATCTTTGCAAAACCTGCGCATTGGCAGATAGTCCCATTTGCAAATTTCATACTAATTATATTTGTGATTGATTGACACTAGTTCGGTCCAAATCTGTGAGCATACGTTGGGAGACCTCCATTGTTAGTTTAGTTGAATTGGTAGAATTTTTTATATACAAGTAGCACACCTGTGAAGTTAGACTTAAACCATTGCTTACCATGGTGAGAACTTTAAAGGAAGAGTACAATTTTTGAGAACTTGTGGACCATGATCCCTCCTCGGTGACCTCAGAAGGCGATGGAGTGACGTAAAATTCACAAATAGTTGAGCCTCACCTGTAAGATAAGCAATTGATGGTAAATTTCCGATCACTGAGCACGAACTAGGTCGCTGAGGAGGGATCATGATTCACAAGTTTTCAAAAATTCTACTCTTCTTTTAATGTTCGAACCATAATACGTACAGAGACGCAAAACCTTGTTAGGGAGCGTCCATAAATCACGTGATCGATTAATCGATTAGAGGAGGGAGGGGGTCTGAAATTTGTCACCAATTATCACGGGGGGGGGGGTAGATGGTCAGATGTCACGTGACATGAGTATAGTTTTTAGCCCGAACCAGGGCTTATGTAATTGTCATGTCCGTCCGTCTGTCCGTCTGTCTTTCGATAACTCTCGAACGAGTTGACCGATTTGGACCAAATTTGGTACAAACATGTATCTGGGCAATGCAACGACCGAGTTCGAAGATGGGTTCGATCAGAAAAGTTTTGGACCGGTGGGGGTCATATAAGTGGGTGGGGTATTATGCACCAAAATTTCAAAATTGTGATAGAGAGCTGAAATTTGGCATGGAGCGTGCTAATAGCTCCTAAGGAAAGAATATGAAGTGAAATTAGAAAATTTTTCAACCGGAGGGACCCGAGGGGGTGACCCATACCGATTTTTTCAAAATCATCCAATCGAGCTGAAATTTGGCATTGAACGTGCTGATGGCTCCTAATGGAAGAATATGAAGTGAAATTGATAAAATTTTTGTATAGAGGGACCCTAAGGGGTGACCCATACCGAATTTTAGAAATGGTCGTAAAAAGCTGAAATTCGGCACGGTGATCCCTAATGGCTTGGTATGAAATAATATGAAGTCAAAAATGAACAAAAAGTAACCAGAGGGGCACTAGGGGTGACCCAAACCGATTTCCATAGAATTTAGGAGGATTGAATTTCTAAATTTTAAGAAACCTATAAGAATAGTAGCAAAATAGTAGCACATGAACATAATTTTATAGATAATTCTGACAAACGTGAGTTTACTAAACATTCCTGGTTCGGGCTAAGCAAAGCTGTACTGATAGGTTTTTAACTTTTGTCTATGCCAATAAATGTCATGAGAGTTATATATAAACTCTATTGGCATACCTTACGCACGTTATATAAATTTCATTTTCATTTTGCATATTTAGAAACTTGCTTCGACTTAAATTCTTATGTCTGACTGGCGTACTAAATAGTTATTTACACATGTGTGTAATGTAGCTCTAATTTGATTAATGATTTAAAAAATATTGTTATTCCGGACAACATGATTTAATTTGAGCATCATCTCCTGTCACGTGACCGGTGGGGGGGGGTAGCGAAATTATCACCATCGGTCACCAAGGGGGGGGAGGGGGTCAAAATTGTCCAAAAATCGATCACGTGATTTATGGACGCTCCCTTACTCGCAAAAAATAGCAAAGTCGGTACCTTACTTGCGTAATATATATGATTTAAGAAATACATTCTTATTTAAATGTATTTATGTACGTATCTATTGCATAGATTTTAATTAATTAATTTGGCGAATCCTAATCTATTTAGTACATAGTTCTAGACCTTACGTAATTAAGGGATAACATAATCTTTTGTAACTAAAGAAAAATATTTAAGTACCTTATCTAGTCCTACGATTAAAAATTTATATTGATTAATCTGTCTTACCTATTACCACAATTTTCTTGCAGATCTTTCAAATCTGGGACTTAGCCTCGTCTTAAGATTGATAAAACTTCTCGTAGCAATTTGCGAACTTTCCCTCCTTTGCCTTCCTATCTTGCAATTTGTGTTGTTGCTCTATGCCCCGTGCATGTCACCTTTCACGCTGTCAATGTTACCAAATTGTGAGCACATAACGTTATCCGGACATTGGTTGGTGGTAGTGTGGATCCACGTGTTTGAAACCTGGATGTCTTACCACATGGTTTTCTCCGTCTCGGTCGGAATAGTTTACTCCTTTTTCGTCAACATAGTTTGCCTCCTGAGTTATCACCGGATATTGGAGAGGTTCGAAATACATATTTGTTATATCTCTTGACAAAAATGTTATAGTGTGAAGTGTAACTCGCCGATTTGGTTGAAATTTTAAAATTATGTGGTCCGAGGCAATATAACCAACGTTTCTTCAGGCAGTTTGTGCGATGGTCAGAATTTGCCAAACCATTTGAGGTCAAGGTTTAACAAATGGGCGATTTTTACCAGGCGGAGGGAGCAAACTCATCTTAAATCCTCTTTCCGTGCTAAAAATGGCATATTTTTCAACTTTGCCCCCAAATATTTTGACAAATTCTGACCATCGCACAAACGTTGGTTGTATTGACTTGGACCACATCATTTCAAAATTTCAACCAAATCGTAGCGTTACCCGTCACACTATCGCATTGTAAGCAATTTTCGTAATTTTTATCAAATTCAGGGAAATAGGAAAAATTCGAGACACCCACGACATGAAGAACTGTCTCAAGCTGTACAGACAAATCCAAGTTTTAGAAAAGTCACTCAACGCCGTTCTGAAGGATTCCATCCTCCCGTCTTTCGTCCTTGGCGCTCCTCTAATTCAAATCGTGTCCATGTTTGTGTGCATCAATTTGCACGAGGAAATCGAAATGCCGGGATTCGTCATGTTTCCCATGATGTGGTTGGATGCGATTTGGGCGAACGTGTTCGTCTTCACGTTGGCCTCCTGTATTCACAACGTGTCCAAGAAGTTACTTCAGGAAATCAAAAATACGGGGGTTTGGATAGAGAATGAAAAAAGATTGATGAAAAGAGAGATGGTGGCCATGTCTCGGCTAAAGATAAAATTTGGATCCAATTTTATCGACAGAACGACACCTCTTACGATTCAAAACTTTTGTTGGAGTCGAACCATGACGTTGACCCTTATCTGGACGAAACGTAGGAGATGAATCGACAGAGAGCATAAACACGTTGATGGCGAAGAAGTGAGGAAAACAGGAGCAAGGGGCTGACTTTGGTGGAGAGTAAAGATGTTAATAAATGTGGTCTTAGGGAATGCAAAGTTTCAATAAATTTTGCTCAAAATATTTAGTTTCTGCAGAAAATTAAAAATATATGTATGTCCATGATCCAATAAGGGTTGCGTTATTTAAATAAGTTCTTGTTTGAATAAGGCTAAAAGAACATTCGAAAATTATTTATCATTTATTATCTATACTAGCGTATAGCCCGGCCAAGGCCGGGTTCTAGGGTTCCAGTGGGGGGTGTGCCCAAAGCGAAAAATTCGTCATACTATACTTTAAATAATTCCCACTGGAGACTTTGTCATACCACATGCATACATCAGAGTGAGGGTTTGCCCAAGTCATGCTGCATTTTAATTAATCTGGTCACAGTACAATTTCATTTCCCCCTGTGGGAGTAGTTGAATAGCTAATTACTTAAATTCCCGTCGCGTGGGAGTAACTGCATAGCTAACTATTTAAATTCCCACGCTTCACGCTCCCGTTAAGTTCCATAAACCCCGTTAACTTCTACAGTTAACGCCAAGCTATTGACGGATTCGGATTCAGCGTCAAAAACACATTCGAATTGATATGCGACATCACGAATACGCCATATTTGGACACCACGGTCACGGCAAGGTCACGCGGGCCTCGGAGGTCAAAACCATTAACGGCGTTGGATTTAGCGTCAAAAACACATTCGAATTGATATGCGACATCACGAATAAGCCATATTTACCCCCCACGGTCACGGGAAGGTCATGCGGGCCTCGGAGGTCAAAACCATTAACGGCGTTGGATTTAGCGTCAAAAATACATTCGAATTGATATGCCACTCGATGCAGGTGGAGTGTCTCAAACTAAAATAATTAATTAATAGTGTTTATCAAGATCACTTATCGTGATAACCATTATTGATGAGTGATGTGATGTATGTATGTATACTGCACACTCAATTTACTTGCACACTGTGTTTATATATTAAAAGATTTAATTTGAGTTTGATGGCAAGTGTACGTACGCGAAAGTCACGTGCAGGCGAAGTGAGACTCATGCAGAAAATTCATGCATGCAGTTTTTGCTCCGCTTTCCTCTTTGTCTCCTCTACGGGGCAACTTGCATTGAGAGCCACAGGGACTCAGTCAGCGACTTAACACTAACGCTTTATTAGAGTGGATTATAATTTCGAAGAGTCCGTCCCGTCAAATTTTCCATGACATTCCTGCATTCTATTTGGCTGTCGGCTTTCCGGCTACGCTAATCAGGGAAGGGATACGAATTATGATTATGATTATGATCATCATTATGTATGTATGTAGTACGGCACCTACATATGTAGTGTGTCCTAAAAGTTTCTCCCTATTAACCACTGATGAATTTTGTTACCTGACAAATACACGGAGATGGAATTGCTCAAACTGGTATATTTTTCGAAAGTACTGTAATATGATGTGCGTAATTCGGCCTTGTTCACCATTTCTACCATTCATGCCGCAAAACTGTGGTGCAAAATATGCGGTTCTTACGAAACCAACCTGGGATCGGGATTTCGAAGTCGTGTTTCGGCCTTGTCAAGGATGTGAGATCCTTCAAATTTGTTTTCCTAAGTCTCAAATGTTGTGGATTGAATTATCAATACTATTAAAATTATCTGTTATCTGTGTATATACGCTTATCTGCGCCTTCCGCAGGGGTCAAAATAATCGAAAATCTATGCTTTTAACCAGTTTGGCGAATTTTAGCCGATATCTCCTGGGTTCAAAAGCGCTTTAAACTGAAACCTGTATGTCTGGCAACCCTCCTTTGTCATCCTAGGTTAGTCCCAAAAGTAATGATCAAAGTATCTCAATTATTCCAAAAGTGCCGTAATGCAAGATTTTGGCTCCTCTAGAACTATCCAATTTCCATCGAATTTAGTAATTGATTGAGTATTTTTTTGTAAGAGACGGTGTCCTCAAACTATCTGAACTGCGTTTTGGTTTAAAATATTTTTTGTTGCTCCGCAATCCAATCTTCTTCCAGACTATCACATTTTCAAATAAACCCAAACCCTGCACTTGATAGTAAAAGGATACTCAATTCCTCGTGGTTGCGAGAAGACTTTACCTTTGGTATGTTATTGCAAAGAAAAATTCCCAACAAAACTTGCAGATGTAAAAGCTAGCAACATAAAACAATCGGAAAATCCATCGGGAGAAACTTTTAGAACACCCTCTACAACATACGTTTAATGATTCCACACTCATATATTTAAAAATACTCAAATAGGCTCGCGAGCCCAATGTGTGGTTACATGATTAACTTCTTATTTGCATAATACTAAGAAATTTGAGGCTACGAAATCCTCATATCAACCGAAGCTCAGCTGCAAATTCTCTGAATCTGTGATTCACATCCTGTCCACATCTTATTGCTTTACAGATTGGTGTTGGCTCTTTCGTTGTAATCAATTCGTAACCTCGCTCCGACTTCCTGTCAGTAATTGATCAGTTTCAGTAACTGTCAGTTTCAGTCTGCTGGAAATAAATGAAGAGAAACCGTCCTGCTCGCGTGAACATTATCGGACAGAAAAATGTGCACAAATCCTCGCAACGGAACTTTAACGGTGGCTATTTGGCAAACGGTATGGAACCAATTTGTAATAAAATCGTGTTAAAAATGTGGTGCACATTATGATAAGGTTAACTAAAGGGTGTTAATAAAGTCCGATCCCATTTTTCCTATAAAAAAGTGAAGGCTAGTATAAAAAAAACTACCCGTGATACTTATAAAAAATGTTCGACATATTTACCTTAGTATTTGGTCTTGTTACCATTTACTTTAACCATGCCCTCAACTCTTTGTTTAAGGCTCTGTGCTAATTTTTCCAATGTGTCTGTGGGAATCGAATTCCATACATCTTGAACTTTTTTTACTAGCTCTTCCCTCGTCCGGGGTTGTGGTTCTTTGTATACATTTTCCTTAAGTATGGACCACAGGTTCTCCAGGGGATTCAAATCTGGGCTGTTTCCGGGCCACACCCCCTTGCTCCAGACCGTTGAAACTTGCGTCTTGATGAGACTCAAACTCGCTTTTGCTGTATGGGCTATAGCACCATCCTGCATGAAAACTATTTTTCTTTCATTCGGAAATATTTCCTTGTTCCCCATGCTATCGAAATAGATAGGTAATATTTTTTCCATATAATACTTTGCATTGACTGTTTGGCCTTTTGGTATGATATGTAGAGGAGTCACGCCACGTGCACAAAATCCACCCGCTACCATAACTTTAAGCCCGAATTTTGGGACTGCTCTTGATGGTACATCCGATTTGTTTTCTGTCCTGTAACGAACATTTTGTTGGTTCAATTTTGGATATAGCTCAATAATAGATTCGTCAGTCCAAAGGATGTGACTGCGCAATTCTTCACCAAGTCTTTTTTCACTCAAATGGGCACTTTTCTGAAGGAGTTCTCCAAATTTCAGACGGTCATCGATATTTTTTTGTGACATGAGAGGTTTTTTGGTTAGTTTGTAAGCTGTGTGACCCCACCTCGTAGAGTTCACAAATTTTTGCACGGTCACATAGTTAATTTGCTTCTTCTTCTCTTTATGGCGTTTTGAGTCATTTAACTCCCTTGCACAATTACGTAATGAACTACCGGTTTTCTTGTAAAGTCTGTTTTTAATCATTCTCTTTGTGGTAGGTGACACCTTTCTGGGTCGCCCGGGTCGCTTTTTGTCGTGGACAAAATTTTTGTTCTTCCATTTCCAAACAGTTCTGCGGCTGCAGCCCAATTTTTGCACAATTTCTGCAGGTTTAAACCCCTGCTGATGCAATGTTTGTATCTTAACTCTAAGATGCTCATGACTTACACGTTTAGTTGTTCCTCCCATGGTAAAAATTTGAAATAAATAACTTCACTGGTTCAAAAGTTCCAGCTGAATTTGTAACAACCGCGCTCCAAAAAATTCATGGGATCGGACTTTATTAACACCCTTTACATGTTAGGGGACGTCCATAAATTACGTAAGGCGAGAGGGGCCTACATACCTCTTCAAAAATTTAGTTTTCAGTCGTTTCGATTTCTGAATGAAGATTTTCATCCACATTCACAATGCGATGGTGTGAAGTGTAACGCTCCGATTTGATTGAAATTTTGAAATTATGTGGTCCATATCAATACAACCAACGTTTCTGGAGGCAGTTTGTGCGATGGTCAGAATTTGCCAAAATGTTTGAGGTCAAAGTTGAAAAACACAGGTTTTGCACACGCGGAGGAAGCAAACTCAACTTCTATTTTCCTCCCGTGCTAAAAATCGCCAGTTTTTCAACTTAGACCTCAAAAATCGTGGGAAATTCTGACCATCGCATAAACTGCCTGAAGAAACTTTGGTTGTATTGACATGAATCACATAATTTCAAAATTTCAACCAAATCGGAGGGTTACACTTCACACCATCGCATTGTCAGTCATTTTCTTTAAAATGCATTTCATTTCACTTGATTAGACTTGCATTTTATGTACCATAGATTTCTGTACTAATCTTGTGGGGGGTGATCTTTTGGGTGTATAACCCTTGGAATGGGGCGTCCTGTAAGTGAATGTTACATATTCTTATTTTTATTTCTATTCTACAGGGTGGTTTAAATGTCACGCTACAGTGGAAAATTTTACAAGTGGAAAACCCCCTAGAACTCCATTACTTACAAGATTTTTTTAAAAATTATTATCAAAATTGGTGGAACACTGATGCTAAAAATTCCTAAAATTTGTAATTTCGTAGGCAAAATTTTGGTAACTATTTAATGGAAATTTACGAATTTTTCGTACTGAAAAATTTTCCATTGTACCGTCACATTTAAACCACCCTGTTGGTATACGATATATTTTGCTTTACAGATGGTCAGAACCACGATCTGGACATTTCATTCTTAATTCTTGGAGTCATGTCAGTACATATTTACCGCGCTCGGTACATGCCTGCTTTGGGCGGGATGGAGAATGGTTGGTAAAAGTTGATAATTTTCGGATTTTTCTTTAATTATTTGTATTAATTGATCTATTCATTTTAAATAGAAACATCTGGGAATGATTAAGGCGTGGTTGTACATAAACTACGTGTTGTTTGTGCCTTCACTAATTTCCTTTTCGCGGGACGGACTACAAATTTTTGGATTTTTTGGAGTGTCCATTCAATTCTTTTGTATCTTCGCGGTGAAACAGTACGCAAATTTCTTGCAGAACGAGGGGAACGGGGGCGAAGTTGCTCAGGGAGCTTAGTTGCTTGCGGTTAAATAAAATTGTTATCTTGTGTTGTAATTCATTAATGATGTATTTACATTTTTGTGGACATGTTAAATAAAATTTTTACGCTTTTGATAGTGTTTTTATACCTATTTAAATAACAGGTCGTTATACCGCGGGTACGGGTAGTTGCGCCGCGGGTGGCGGGTTGGGTGGGTAGTATGTTCGCTACCCGCGGCTACCCTAGCTAGAGGTCATTGGTTTTCACTGTAATTTTCTCTACTCATTAGTTTCTCATGGTTTACATGTTCTGCAGTTTTCTTTTTAACGACGTTACCATAAAAATGTGACAAAACCCGAAGGTAATTTTTTAAATATTCATTTGCATGTAGTACTCTAATTTATGTAATTGAAAAAAAAATAATTTATCCTACTTAACTTAAAATAAGGTTGGATTAAAATACGTTATTCAAATACTTAAATTTAAAAGTCATAAATTTAGATAAATATACAATTATTTTTTCCTCCTCCAGAACGTCACCAGTTTTGTAAAGCCTTTTCTAAAATCTTGGTTGCAATAGGCATAAATTACCGGATTACAGGCCGAGTTAGAGTAGCAGATTGCCACCGTAATCGCCGATATTAGCGGAGCGGGTCTCTTCCCCTCGGGTAAAAATCCGCTAATTGCATAATCCACGGTAAAGGGAAGCCAGGTGAGGACGTAGGCACTGATGATTATTCCCAGCATTTTCGAAGCAAGGCGGTTCCTTTGTAGAATTGAGACCTCGTCTTCCACACGTGTTCCAACTGTTATGCTTGTCTCCCTCTGTATCCCTTCGGAGCGGATGCTGCTAATGTCCCGCAATGTTTCCCACCTTTGCTCCAACCGGTAGTAAATGGCGGAGTATGTCGAGGCCAATAAAAAGCGTGGTTAGGGAACTCGGGGCGAGGGGAGAAAATTTAATAAATCCACAACGAACACCGACCTTATCATAATTTTTGTCTCATTTCCCAATAAGAAATCTCAAAATCCGTCCAAGAACTTATATTTAGAAGATAAATCTCATGCTCCCTCAAAAACTCAAATCCCTCAAAAATCTCATGCTCCCTCAAAAATCTCAGGTTCCTCAAAAATCTCAGGTCCCTCAAAAATCTCATGCTCCCTCAAAAATCTCAGGTCCCTCAAAAATCTCAGGTCCCTCAAAAATCTCAGGTCCCTCAAAAATCTCATGCTCCCTCAAAAATCTCAGGTCCCTCAAAAATCTCAAGGTCCCCCGTGTCGATTTTCAAAAGCCCTCACATTCTCTGCTCAAGCAAAACCCAACCTTAATGGACATACCCCTCACATAAAGATGTTGTGGATTCCGTTCAAATTCTCCCATCGCCCCAGACACCCTAATCCCACCAGTAACGCCACCGGGAGAACAAAACTTCCAAACGCAAAGTGAACACTTAACTCTCTCGACACGCTTGACAAACACATCCCCCTGTCCACACTCCGATCCCCCATTGCCTCCCAGTCCCGCATTTCTGGCGCAATCAGCCACACCGTCAAGATCCAAAGGAGACAGATCCTCCTCATGAAAAAGGGAAACGTGCGTCTCACCCCGTACGTGAGGGTGTCAAAAACCACGTGGTAGCGATCCATACTTACTGCGACGAGGTGGAGGACTGACGACGTGGTGAGCAGCCAGTCGACGAGGAG
Organism: Folsomia candida; assembly: GCF_002217175.1. NCBI lineage: Eukaryota > Metazoa > Arthropoda > Collembola > Entomobryomorpha > Isotomidae > Folsomia > Folsomia candida. The sequence continues at coordinate 526,051 of NW_019091221.1, read as the reverse complement.
ATAAAGCTGGCACCATTCCCTCCCCCAGGGCCACGTTTGGGACCCTATTTCCCCAATCATGCTGGGCGCCAGGATGAGGCCGACGAGCAGGTCGACAACGGCGAGCGAGAGGAGGTAGCTGTTCTGCGGTTTTCGGACAGGGGCGTGAAAGGCCCAGGCCAAAAGGACCAAACCGTTGCCCAGGATGGCAGCGATGCTGACGAGGCTTAAGAATATTATTAAAGGGATTTGAGCACATCGCGAGAGTTCGGGCATCCTGGAAGTTGAAAGGCGGTGAAGGTAATGAAAGCCGTGCACAATATTTTTGTTGGAGGAACTTTGTGTTTAGCACGGGTGCCAAAACCACGACTAAACTCGAGATGTTGTTGTGTAGAACAAGTTTAATATTTGTAAAACGTGCATATGACATCATACACAAATTATTCGTGGAGCTTAAGGAGTTAAAATTGCATAATTAAAAATCACAAAAAACTGACAAGCTTTATTTAGCATTCATACTTCTGGATGAAATCACAGATGCCATTTGTGCCTCTGTCACCTATTATTAAGGGGAAGAATCCCTTTATAGGATCGATGTGTCTGTCTGTCCGTCTGTCTGTCCGTGGCTCCGATCACTTTTGAACGGACAGGCATAGAGACTTGAAATTTTAAATGTTAACTCATACCGTTAAGGGACAGGACGAGTTCGAAGATGGACACTGTAGGTCATGCCCTTCAAGACCAAAGGGTCATGAAATGTCATTTAAAGGTCAAATTGCATATAGGTACATCGATTTGAAATTTGTCCCCGAATTCAATTGTGTCCTCCATTTTGACCTCGAAGGTCACAAAACGGTTAGCAAATGTTAAATTGCCACAAATGTCGAAAACACGTTAGATGTGTATAAATTTAACAGGTTTTGAACATTGAGAATTTTGACCCGCGACACTTCAGTGACCTTGTTAAAATTTTTGAAAAGGGCAAAAACAATATGATCTTCATTTTAACGTACATATGAGAAACTTCTTTCGCCCCTTGATTACATTTGCTGTAACGGTTTATTGTGCATATGTACATAAAATTTAGAGTTGGAGGCAAAAAAATTGGCAACTCGGCATCAGAGCTCGTGTTAAAATTACCAATAATTAGAGTCCCCATCATTCAATACGTGTGACAGAAGTTGGGCTTGTTCAATCATCGGACAGGGTTCCGGGAGGCAAAGATAAATACATTCGCAATAACTCGGTAGACCTCACGGTGAATTACGGGAAAACGCTTTTCAGGCCAAAAAATTCAACGCCAATTATGGTCTACATATCTACTAACATGCGTATTTCGCAGAAAATCTTTTTCACTAAATTTATGTTTTTTTATGTTTAGTTTCATGTAAAGATTGCCCAACCTTTTTTAAACCATGATTTCTTAAACCATGATAAGACGGCAAGCGAAAACTTGTCAAAATCAGAATTTTTTTCTTTACTGCTTTTTTTTAAACTTAATAACTTGGTAGGTGACCGGTGGTAGGTAATTGAGAAATGGGGAAAACCACGAGGTACAATATAAGTATACAAATATGTATGACACACGAAGGAGAGAAGTACATAAATATGTAGCAGATACGGCATAATTATCCATTAATCCTACCTGCTTCCTGGAAAAACTCCATTTTTTCATACATATGTACAAGTTCCCAGTCAAATATTCCCTTCGTGGGAGTATGGTAGTGCACAAAGAAACTCGTGAAACCCTGCGGATGAAATTAAATGCAAGGAAAGAAGCGTATGCAAATATGTATTAATTATAGGACACAATTTTCGTCATTATGTAGCACAACGTTTTATGCCCCGAACTCTGACTCATTCACTATGCAGGATTTAATTTATGCCACATGTGCTCATTGATGCTTAGCCATACTGAGATCGACACGAGTCTGCATTTTTTACTGAAAAGGTGCAGACATGTTCGAATTTCTTGGTCAAACAAATTCTCAGAATTATAATGAGGACGTGTACACGGTGGTAACATTAAATTACCCATTAAATTACGATCACGTCCACTCTATTGATTAGCGCCTTCTCAGAACTTAGGACCTGCTCATTGCTAATGAGTCATTAGTTAATGCATACAAGATTTGCGTGGTGGAATTCTGCCTTCCTTATCAGGGATAATAAACGTGGATAAGTATTTCACAGACTGATTACAAAGATTTGGTGGAATTATAAACTTGACAAGTTTGGAGGTTGGACAAGAATTGGAAACTCATTTGGCAACTCGTTGGTGATAAAATATAAAACCAGGCATAAAACAAGACGATACAATGCGTTGTTGTCAATTGTTAGGTATATGTATGCCTACGTAGATATGTATATGTAATTAGTTCTGAATCTGTACATCACTCCATCTTTAACTCTCTTCCAATAAATACTCTCCTCTGTCTCCTCTCACTGTGTACCACTTATTTATGTATAATCATATATACATAACATTGGTGGACCGGCAGAGTACTTTCTTTCGCTCCTCCCACTCACAATGGATTTTAAAATTTTCAAAATTCTTCGTAAGCCCTCTCTCCTACCAAATTTTCTACGACGGCGACGATTAAGCAGCTTGACCACCGCCCCTTAGAGCTTGTCATTTTGCTTCCGATAGGGAAACTTCCCAAATCTCTTTTGTCAAAATCTTGTGCAAACTGTGTGATTTTCCTGTGAAACCTTCGTGTCTTTTTTTTGTGAATTTTCGTCATCTGGTCTGTAAATTGGATTATCCTCCCGGATGCTATCAGGTCTGTAAATTGGTTCTAAATCACCCTGAAAATCTTCCCCCATTCTTACAATTTCCAACTCTCCAGTCCAAAATTTACATTTCATAATTCAAGCAAATAATCAAATTATGCAAAATTCAAAATTACGATATTTGTTTTAAACACGTCAAAAAATATATGCAAAATTGTCCTTAAAAATTGTAAAAAAAATCGTAAAAGAAATGTTAAAAAATTCCGTTTAATTTCTGAAAAATTTTCATCAAAATTCGTTCAAAATTTGCAAAACTTCTGCAAAATATATGCAAAAAACTCATTTTTATTCATTTCGTCTGGAAAATTGTCCCAATTTTTTATCAGTTTTTGTTGCAAAAATGTAATCTGATTCGCTTTGTCTCAAAATTCTGCTGAACTTTTATACTCGATCTGCGTTGTCACCACTTTCCCAGGCTGAGAATGAAATATAACGCCTTGAGATTAATGTTTGTAATGAGCAACGTCTACATATTATTTGCGTGTTCAAGTATGGAAATCCACATTGTACATACTTCCCCTTTTTTAACGAGTCACGGTTATGGGTCACCCACAGAAAACCCTGCGTCTTCGAGTTGTCCGGTTATGGGTCACCCAGATAAAACCCTCACAAGTCTGCGTATTTATGTATCTCCGATGTCCCGATGGACCACATACCACGACCATAAAAATGTATTTTTCTTTGTTCATCGTTTTGTCCCAATCTGCAAGTTTTATATGAGTCAACCACCACCACGTCTGAGATGACACACTTCCACCACCGATTGCGAGCCATACCATCTTCTCAAGTTCCAGCCCTGCAAATTTACTGCGTCATTTGATATGTGTATTAAATTGTTCAATGTTATTCATGCAAAATCTTTGTTCATGTTTGTTTTCCGGAGTCATTTCATACTTCATTCTTCCATGAATTTTACCTATGTCTCCAACCCTCAAAATTTCTAATTCAAATTGTGAGTACTGAAATTTTTAGTTTGCAGACCTACACACTCTTTCAGACTATTTTTCAGGAGAAAAATTTTTTCGTGAGAGGGTAGTGTTAGGTATATGTATGCCTACGTAGATATGTATATGTAATTAGTTCTGAATCTGTACATCACTCCATCTTTAACTCTCTTCCAATAAATACTCTCCTCTGTCTCCTCTCACTGTGTACCACTTATTTATGTATAATCATATATACATAACACAATCGTAGAGCCACGTCAAGTTAAACTGGAGGATGAAACTACTCCATTTATATCGGTATGATTTGCTATATAATGGGCGTGCTCACGCCAACGTGGTCTCAATAAAATCCCTTTGTTTCTTATGTGACAGATGACTCTGAAACCATGGTCCAACTCAAGTGGAACAAAATAATTACGTACAATGACAACTGAATCATGTATAACATTTTATACGACAAAGGCTACATAATTATATACTTGAGTTAAATATTTTAATTCTAATAGGGAAATGCCATCGTGTGAAAATTTAGTCGCTCTGGGAGGAATCAAATCCGCATCCTCTGAATACGTGTCAGACGCTTTTGCAATTAAGCTATCAAAACCATAATGAAATTAGATGAAGTCATGAAATGACGAAATGATAGTACACTTTAAATAATTTTTTGACGATATTGTCTCCGGCGGAGGTACTACGCAATTATACCGCTCGGGTAATAATTTATCGCCGAAGGGTAGGATATATACATAGGCTAAATCCTGCTCAGCTTTAATGTCAACGCGCAGGTAATAAAAATGTTTCCGATATAGGAGGCAACTTCTTACCCTCAGAAGACAATTTGTTACCATAGTGTTACCACCTTTGAAATTTTGTTTTTCGAATTTCAAAAAACGCTCGATTCAAGTTGTAGAGAAAAAAATTAGGAAACTTTTGGTGAAAGTAGCATCTCGATATCTTTATCCATCATGAAGAAATCCGTGTCCCCGTTTGCAGTTTTTGCGACTTTCGGCCCCTCCCCCTGGGGAAAGGGGCGGAGTTGAACCGAATTATTTTTACCGTTGCACTCACAAAAATCACCTCTACAAACGGTGCAAATCTTATCAAAATCAATTTTTTTTGTCTTTCGAAATTCTGGTTTACATTATTGTTACTCGTAGGCAACATGTCATGAATTGAAACAAGTTTATACTAACTGATATTTGCTGACAGTTTAATAAAGGACTTTGGAATTGGAACGTACATAAGTTTGATCTCTTTTGTGCATGAAATTGTTAAGCTTGCACAGATCTTATTTTCAAGCACGTCTTGAATTAATTAATTACATTATGAATGTTACATAAGGTAAATTAAAATATTTAATTCATGTGTCGCAGTAATTTGGAAGTCTTCTGACCTAGCTTAACTTTTGTATAAGCATTATACTCTTAATAATCCGGTAAAGTCACGCAGGTAATGATTTCTCGGTAATAAATTTGGCAATAATATTTTGCCCGGTGGTAAAAATTCGTTTTAGAAGGTGTTCCGTAAGTAATGCAACTTTGGTAAAACGCAGTAGCAATAATGTAGCAATAAGTAGCAATAATGAAAACCGGAATTTCGAAAGACAGAAAAAAATTGGGTGATTTTGTTAAGGTTTTCATATTTTGTAGAGGTGATTTTTGTGAGTGCAAGGGTACCAATAATTTAAATGTTCAACTCCGCCCCTTTCCCCGGGGGGAGGGGCCCAAAGTCGCTAAAAGTGCAAACGGGGAAACGGATTTCTGGATTTTTCCATGATGGAAAAATCCCAATTTGTTTCTCTACAACCCGAATCGAGCGTTTTTGGACATTTGAAATAAAATTTTCAAAAAATAACTTCAAAACAAAAATTTTAAACGTCACATCACCCCATAAATTGGGTATCATTGGAAAGATCTTGGCAAGTAGATTCAGAATATGTATACTATGTGAAGTCCGGGACCACCCACTGTAGATGTGTTGAATGATTCATGGCGCACATACATATTTACAACACATTTAAAACACCATACAAAAACACCACAACATCACTCACTCTGCAAATATTTAGGTAATAATTATTACCAAAACACATACATATGACCCTGCAAAGCTTATAAATAACAAGGCATAGTAAAGAGATAGTTAAAAGTTTCCATCATGTCGGTACATAATAATGCTTCATCAAAATCTAGTGCAACATTACCTAATGGTGTCAAGTTAAATATTAGCAAAAGTCTTAACATATATTACACGTAAATAATTTTCATTCCATAAAAACATATGTAGTTGTGAACCCTGCGTGATACATACAAAAGCAGACTGTTTATTTTTAATCTTCACAAACCTACCACATCCTTCGTGCGTAACAACGCCGGCCGACGCGGCAACAATGCAGAGTACAAAAATGGCGAAACCTTTCATTTTGATCTACCTTTTAAAACTTGGACAATTAGGTGACTCGTTTCAAAAAAGTTGAGTTTGCTATTGGATATGATAGAGCCACTCTCTGGGATCACGAAAATATAAATTTCTTGAAAATCTGACCAAAACTCGATTTTTGGCGATGATTTTAGTGCGGCAACTCTGGGGGTTTTGGCGCCTTTGAGGGGGTGTGGCTTGCGTAAATGGGCTCGTGGAGTCTAACCCTCCTAAAGTAGATCGAAATCTGAGACTGACAACATGTGACACCCTACTCCTAAGTAAAGAATATCTTACAAGGGAAACCTCCGAGGTGCCGGTTGAATCCAGGGTTCCCACCTATACCAAAATGACCACAATATGCGATTTATGACGTAAAGTGAAGGAATTTACGTGCAAAATCACTTTTCGTCAATCTGTGACGATATTTGTGACGGGCTTGTGGGCACGGTTGAGAGTGGATTCAAGTGACGAAGCGTGCGACTCGGAGAATGCAAAGAGTTCTCGCATAATTCAAATTCTCAATTAATATAATTTTCATTTTCATTTTATTCATAACTGTGAACAAAATCGTGTGGACGTCAATTAATGTCGTCATTAGTTAGTGGGTGGTGGTGGTATTCAACACAAAAGTGGCCGAAACAAAGTTGCAAATTAAATAGATGACAATTGCCCATTTGATGAAACTTTCCATTGCAAATACATAAATCCATTTCGCACTTTCTTGTTTATGAGAATAACAATTCGTGAACATTTTAAAATGTTTTATGTACATGTTTACTAGTATTTAATTAAGTAACCATCTATATATTTAATGTGCTTATCGTTTAAAAATCAGTCCCAGAATTTGATAATTTATTCCATAAATGAAAACACTTTTTTGAAATGTTGAAATTTAGGACGATTTATTTGTTGGTCTACCGTTGATTCCAAATTTACCATTTTGCCAACTTCAACACAGTCTAAAAAATTATAATTAAGTTTTCAATTATGAGTAAAAATTTTTAAAATTAAATGAAAATTGTGGTTTGCAATAAAAATTAAATATTTATAAACACGATCATGTGTTCAGCCGGACGTCTTACGACGAAACTCTATGATATCCGTGCTCACACGCTCGTCACAAATATCGTCAGATATTGACGAAAAGTTATTTTTGCACATAAATTCCTTCACTTTACGTCATAAATCGCATGTTGTGGTCATTTTGGCATAGGTGGGAACCCTGGATTCAACCGGCACCTCGGAGGTTTCCCTTGTAAGAAGCGGACGCTTCTGAGCAGAAAGAACTCTTTAAAAAGTGCTTCTCGTTTTTACTAAGTATACCGCTACACAATGTCCTGGGAGACTGAAAATCCTGCCAAAATTATTTTAAGGTCCAAAATCCTCGTATGGGGGTCGGAGAACATAAAAATGTGGTTCATTTTGATTTTCGAAAGTGGGTGTGGTCAGGAGGGGGGTGTCTATGGAATTTTCAAAAAGTCGCAAATCGCCCCTAAAACCACACCCACTTTGTTCAGAATTTAACGCTGATGAAAATGAGGTATCATACATGCCCCTAGCTCTTACCATTGTCTCGCAAAAAAATAAAATGTAGCGGAAGATCGGTGTTTTTGTCAAAAATCGTCAAAATGGCCAGGTTTGAAGGGCTCTCAAATCCTTGAAACTGAATTTGCGCAGGAAATTATTTCGGAATTTGGAAGGACTAACTTAGGTCACCGCCTCGGTCGGATCTGAGACGGAGGTTTTTCGCAAATTGAGCTCAAAGTTGACGAAAAAAACATCACGAAAAAGGGGGATGGGAAGGGACCTTTGAAGGGCTACTAAATCCTTAAGGATAAACATTATCACCAACTGACCTATGCATCCTAGGCTACGGTCACACTACTATGTAACAGCTTAACCTTTGCTCCATTATAAGCAATAGTGTTCCTATAAACGCGGGTCAAACTTGCCTTTCCTGAGGGCTGCAAAAATTCCTGAAATTGACCATCTTTAAAGGGCTCCCAAATCCTTGATACTGAATTTGCGCAGGAAATCATTTCTGCGTTTTGAAGTACTATCATAGGACTAACTTAGGTCATGACCTTGGTCAGATCTGAGACAGAGGTTTTTGGCAAATTGAGGTCAAAGTTGATGAAAATAGCGTCGAAACGACACCGTCGGGATTTTGCGAAGTTTTTTGTGATTTTGGGGGGAAAAATTTTTTATTGTTGATTTTCACGAATCATGACCTCTAGGTCACGAAAAATAGGTTTTTGGGACAAGTTGAGATTTGTCTCACTTTGCCCCAAAAATCTATAATGCTAGTGTTAATATTGGCACAATGTGGTGTAAAGTTTACAATAACGGCTTTGGAATCAGACATACACACCACGGCAGCAAAGAATTTATTGTCGTAAAGGCGGTTCCCATTGGAGCGATCATTTTATACTGCGTTAATTATTGCTTGGCCGAAATGTTGGGAAACTTCTATCCGACCCGAAACCGGATCCGATCCGATCCTATCCTGTAATCCCGTTCCCATCGGAGATACTGCATTAATTATAGCATGGATCCAATCCGAAAAATTGGAAAATCCTATCCGATCCGCATTCCACATTAACCGGATCGGATCTCTGTTATAGCAAATGACGAATGAAGATATCCTTCGGATCGGATCATGCCAGCCTTATTTTGCATACGTGATTACGTGATCACGTGTACATACGTGATTACGTGATCACGTGTACATACGTGATTACGTGATCACGTGTACATACGTGATTATATAAGAAAATAGGTTTTTATTAGGCACACAATTTCTCCTTGGCTCGTTCCGCCGGTGTCTTGTCTAATTATGGGATCAATAGAATTAATTTCAACAAGTATACATAATTAGCTATACGCGTTAGTTACATAGTGGCATGACCACAGTTTTGTATGTATGTACAATCTCCTTTTAAACTTAGCGACGCAGTTTTCTGAGGAGTCAGTATTTCGTCACCTTTTATGTCCAGCGGTGGTGTATTCGCACAAGTCTTAGAGTGACTCGAGCTGCAAAGTCAGATTAAAAATAATTGGTAAATCACAATCATGGGCATAATTCTGCTCCTTGTGCTCTCTGCCCTGCTCCGTTTGTGTCAGGCAGAATGGTCAGTGGTTCCCACACCAAAGTGCAACACGCCAGGTAATATTACATCTTTCTACAGCATAAATTTGAACTAATATTAAGTAACATTTGAGGTGAGACCATAGAAATGAAAGGATGAAGACGACATATATTACAGCGTAGGTTACAGTTTGAGGTACATTGAAACAAAATTTAACCTCAACTTCCGAAAGAAAAATTGTAAAGTCAGGAGCGTTCAACCCCGTGATGGATTTTTCCTATTTTTTTTACTTCTTACTTTTCTTAAACTAAAAGCAAAAAATAATTCAGTAATTTATATTAACTACAAACTTCGAAATTTCCCGTTTAATTTCCATTAGATTAGTCTACCCTGGGATATTTGTTACGCGCTCGATTATCCATAAATTATCCATATTTCTTCCTTCTAATCTGGCCATTTTTTCCCTGATAATCTTCCGTTATTCGACTTGACATTTGTAAATTTGTTCTAACTGAAATAATTTGGGTTTTTAAGAGGACTGCTTCTTTCTCTTCCTACACCTCCGTGTGAAACCAGTACCTCCCGATGTGGTCCATGCTGGTGAGGTGTTCGAAATTAAGGGACCCGTCACGTGGACAAGCAGCTCGACTAATTGGCTCGTTTCCGTTCAAAGGGTCACTTTAAGGTTTTTGAAAAATTAGAGGGTGAATGTATGTATCTGGGAGGCAAATTGTGATATTAGCTGCTTAATTTGGAATACAGCACGTCAGGGTTGTAAATAATTACTGGTTGGGTAACAAATTACCAGAAAGAAATGTTGCACTCACAAAAAGGGGTTTATGTCCCCGTGCGAAATTTCATTTAATCGGCATTTTGGAATGCAGCCTTAAAAACCCGATAAAGTCGAATATCCGGTTGGTAAAAACTTACTACCAGTTAAGAATATATACTGCCAAATATATGTGCATAAGCCCGCTTAACGTATTTGTACGATACATAGCTACAAACTTATGGTATTTAAGTAGTTTAAGTAGTAACTGTTTTTTTCATAATTTTGTGCAGGAATGTCAAGATAGAAAATATTTTTGAAAAATCAAAAGCCGCTGCCACTGGTTATCCTTATAACAACAAGTATAATATCGATGGAAGAATCGATACAGAATTTTACTCAATATTGCCAGACGCGTCCAAGAAATCTGTTCCATGTAAGTATTTATGCATAATCCTTGTAAATAATTTTACTACTATGGAGAAAATTTGGTCAAAAATATGAGAAGGACTAATAAAATGTAAAGCTTTATTCTACCCGAGTTATTTTAAAGTTAGCGGAGCTAATGTTACTGTCATTTTGTTCCTAGTTAGCGGGGAATATTCCCTTAACGGGACACTTGGAGACGACAGGCTCTTTATGGAAGGGGGATTTTCTGGAAGCGTCCAGATATCGGCACATCACACGCTATTATTTCGACTGGACGACAAAGGGTTTTTGGAATTCCATTCAAACTCGACGTACTGGGATTGCACCATTACCCAGATAACCTTGGCGAACTGGTTCGCAGCGGATGAGCCGGCCAGGGATGAGGCGTGGGGGCAATTAGCAGTGGCAATGACTCAGTTGATAAAGATCGAGTTAGTTGCAAGAATATCGCCCATTTTATTGGACCATATCACGAGCAAGTTTAAGGTAGGTTAGGAAATTATGCGGGATGGATATTTACTAATTTGTAGACAATGTAAGAATAGGTCAACTGACTAGGTACTGATTTATTTACCTAATTCGGCAGGGATACACAATGGCCTCAATAGGTAGGGGCAAGTTCCTAACGGAGACTAGGCCAACGGATTCTACTATGACGCCTGCAATCACCACACCCACGAGAACTACACCTACGACAACCACACCCACGACAACTACACCTACGACAACCACACCCACGACAACTACACCTACGACAACCACACCCACGACAACTACACCTACGACAACCACACCTACGACAACTACACCCACGACAACTACACCCACGACAACTACACCCACGACAACTACACCCACGACAACTACACCCACGACAACCACACCTACGACAACTACACCCACGACAACTACACCCACGACAACTACACCCACGACAACTACACCCACGACAAGTACACCCACGACAACTACACGCACGACACCTACTACCACTACACCAACGACACCAACGGGAGCTACACCACCTACGACGATAACTAGAGTCACCTCACCGACGCCGGTCACCATTTCACCTCCCACAAGAATTACAGCTGCTCCTACGGCGGTCACACTACCACTGGCAGTGCCTACCGTACTGATTGACGTCGACCCATTCCGTTATAAAGGAAACGACATTATAACCCTAACCCCGGAAGAAACTAAACCAATTAGTGTCCCCATTTGGAGCATGGCTGTTATAAAACAACTCTTGGAGCAAGTCTTGTCCGAGAATAATCCAACGACACCTACTACGACGACTAGTACAACTCCTTCAACATCAGCGCCCAGAGAAGTCATCACAGCATCAGAGAAACCGGCTAAGCTAACTATTCCAATTGAATCCGGAAGGGAAACAGAGACGGGACAAGGTCCGAAAAATGACAAGTTCAAGTCATACTCCAACCCATTTTTGACCATTCTTGTCAATCAATTTGTAGGAACACCTACATAGCTCCGTATACATGAATTATTCAGCTGAGAATGCCGAAATAAAATTTAGTAGATGATGTAATTATATTAATTTGTGACAACCTAGTAAAATAAATTAGAAAATTACATATCGTCGGACTAATTCCGAAAGGGCCAAAGTGCAGTCGATATTTAATTCCGAAAGGGCCTAAGTGCACAAGAAAAACTATTGAAAAGACCTAACTGCATTTTCAATATAACTGCATATATAACGGCAATACCTGAACCTGTGAATATTTAATTTTTTAAATTTTAACTCTACGATGGTCACGACCGACCTTTAGTATTGAACTAAATATGGTAAAATTTAAAAAATTAAATATTCACAGGTTCAGGTATTGCGGTTATATATCGTCGTACTAATTCAGAAAAGACCTAAGTGCAGTGGATGCTTTATTCATAAAAGACCTAAGTGCAGTCGGTGTTTAATTCAGAAACGACCGAAGTGCAGTCGATGCTCAATTCAGAAAAGACCTAAGTGCACAGAAAAAAAGCAAAAAAGGACCTATGTGCAAGTATGTGTTTACTTATGGCTAAATCGCGCGATATATATGAAAAATCATTTTGGCAAGATTTAGCCATAAGTAAATACATACTTGCACATAGGTCCTTTTTTGCTTTTTTTCTGTGCACTTAGGTCTTTTCTGAATTGAGCATCGACTGCACTTCGGTCGTTTCTGAATTAAACACCGACTGCACTTAGGTCTTTTCTGAATAAAGCATCCACTGCACTTAGGTCTTTTCTGAATTAGTACGACGATATGCAGTTATATTGAAAATGCAGTTAGGTCTTTTCAATAGTTGTTCTTGTGCACTTAGGCCCTTTCGGAATTAAATATCGATGGCACCTTGGCCCTTTCGGAATTAGTCCGACGATTTGTCAATAATTACGTATCATTCATTAATTCAGAAGATGAATAAAGTCAATTTGAATAAACCTTGGAAAAATATAGGACATGGACAGAACTTAAATTTACGTATCATAAGTTATGATTCATAACTAAAATTCCAACTAAAGCTCTCCAATTTTTAAAGGCATTAAAATCTTCATGTTGTGGTTGGTGGTAAGTGGTTTCAAAATCGCCATTTGAATATATGGGGATGGGAAAGTTGAGACATAACAATTCAAACTCGACACCCGAATGCTATCGCACCAGAGTTTAATTAAACTGGAAATATACATCACCCAAATTTGCCATTTCTGTCTCCGATCAGGGTTATACATAGATAACCTCAAAAGTTAATAATTAAGCGTCTTATCATAGTGGACACCATACTTTCCCGCCTTAATGTCGGGCGTGTCGGGACATCCTGCTGACCGAAGGCAAAAATGGACACCCTGCAAGCCAAAAAAGGTCTCAGAGACTGCTGGCCACGGGCCAGATATTTTTTCCTGACATCACGAAAACATTAGCGTGTGTCAACTTGACACACGCTAACAATGGAGGTCTCGCAACGTATTCTCACAGATTTGGACCAAACTAGCGTCAATCGATCACAAATATAATCAGTATGAAATTTGCCAATGGAACTATCTGCCAATGCGCAGGTTTATCGGAGATATTTGCATAAAAAGAAAAGAAAACGCACCCCCAAGGCTGGTAAAATTTGCCATTTTCCAAATTTTCTTCACATTTGTCACGTTGTGGATGCAAATATCCCCGCAAACCTTCGCATTGGTATATAGTTCCATTCATAAATTTCACACTAATTATATTTGTGATCGATTGACGCTAGTTTGGTCCATATACGTTGCGAGACCTCCATTGTTGAATACATATATTTTCGCAATTGCTTAAGATATGTCTGTAGGCAACATGTCATGGATTGAAAACCATTTTATACCAACCGATATTTGCTGAAAGTTTAAAAACCAGAAAATTGCAGGTGTTTACAAATCTGTCGTAAATATTTGTAAGAACGTGAGAACGTTACAAAAATTTGCAAACTGGTTTACGAACATCTGTGCGAAATTTTTGCGTTAAATGTATAATTGGTGAGGGTCTCGTGTAGTAAATTTTGTAAAATTACGAACGCATCGTCAAGTTTATAAAGATTGTGAAGAAAAATTGGGTTACAAGTCTAGTAAATTTGTAAATACGTATTTATTTTGCAAAAAATTTGCAAACTGAGTTACAAACATCCGCACGAATTTTGTCGCATTCCGGCTCAACGAAAATCATTGTAAAGAAGATCATTTTAAATGGTGAATGATAATTTAATCGCAGAACTTAACAATTTCAACCAATTTGCAAAGGTTATGAAAGAAACTCGGGCTAAAATTCGTATTTCTTGCGAACACATCTTTAATCTTTTTGTAAAATTTGGTAATAAAATTATTTACTGGATGACAAACGTAGTGAATTAATAAAGGACTTTGGAATTTTAACGTACATATGTAAGTTTGATCTCTATTGTGTGTGATATTGTTTAGCTTGCACAGATATTATGTACGAGCACGTATTGAATTTATTAGTTACATTATGTAACTTACATAAGTGAAATTAAAATTTTTAATCCGTATGTCGCTGGAATTTGGAGCTCTCCTAACCTAGCTTAACTTATTTATGTATAAGCATGCCACTCTTAATAATCCGGTAAAGTCACGTAGGTAGTGATTTCTTGGTAATAAATTTGGCAATAATATTTTACCAGGTGGTAAAAATTCGTTATTTTGATGATGTTACCATGATGTTAAAACTCTATTATCAAGGCATTACCACACGGTACAACTTATCATTACCACTTTGGTAGAGTTATACATAAATATACTTGTGCTTTTCGACAATGTTTATTATCAGATTATTTACAGTGTACGGAAACCTGCCTGATTAAACAATATAATTAATTCCGACCATTCTCTGTAGTGACTGCAATGTGTTCATAATTTCGTAATTGAGCAACGTGTCAAAATCCCAGAATATTTAGAATAATACTTTCACTTGAAGTCGTCGCTGATGTATTGCATGATTTCTTTAAACTTTTAATGTCATTCATCTGACTGGCACACTAAAAAAATATTGGGTCAAGCGGTGTGTATACACTCCACCGCAGATATATTTATAAATGCATGGTGTAATGACACTCGTGGGAATAAATTGTTACCCCTTGGTGTCAATAGGCATACAATTAACACGCCCAATAAAATAGTAAAAAATGCCCAGTAAAGTGGTAAAAACCAATAATAGTAACTATTGCCCAGATAAATAGTTTTATGAACCCAGTATTAAAGTAAAAAGGTCCAATAATGTCGTAATACATAAAAACGATACAAAATGGAGAATTACAAACATAAATCAAATATTTATTTCCTCCACCTTATTCGATGATAAATTTTTACATAGTAATTAATGCCTTCTTGGCTTTGGAAGGGCGTCCAGGGCCGCGACGAGTTCCAATTGGAATCATTTTAGCTTCTGGACAGACTTCAAACAATTTGTGTACAATCGTAATGCCCATTATGTGTTTACAGACATACATTTTTAAGAATACAGGGCACGAGCATGAAGATTTAATCCACTGAGGAGTATTAAATTTCACTAACCAAAGCCTGCCTAAACAACTCTTGTATGTGTCAAAAGTCTTCCAACTTCGTCGTTCTCTTAATCGTAAATTAAATATCTATTGATATCGTCTATTGGTACAGTATTATTTGTAAAGATTCTGTATTATTTGTAAAGTGCTGCATAACTACATTTCATTCAATATTTTAAAACTATCCTTTTGTACAGGATCGTGATTCTCGACAGACTTGTCAACCGTAATGTCGAGCTTCGCAGAACTATTTTGCATTTCGAGGAACACGTCGCTGAGAAACGACAATTGTATAGAAGAATGTCTCCCTCAAACGAAGAATATTTTGTTGTATACACCCACTCAGAGCGATCCTTAATGCATTTTTTGGCATCAGTAATGTCTAAAAATGTATTCAACTCCTCCCACGTGCTTAATTTGCGCCTTTTAACTTCGGGTTTATTTTCTAAATCGGATTCAGAATCACCTGTGTCGAAACTCGAAACACAATGTTTGGGAGGCCATGGCAAAAAACTGACAAGAACTATGAACAACAAGAGGGTGACTGACTGCAATTATTTATCTGTTTAGATAGCTAAGTTTCAAGCTCTGAGTAAAAGATACCTACATACCACTATGTATTTGCATATCACGCTTAATATTGTATTAATAAGGTAATTTGGTGAACAAGATTATTGGACCTTTTTACTTTAATATTGGGTTCATAAAACTTTTTATCTGGGCAACAGTTACTATTATTGGTTTTTACCACTTTACTGGGTACTTTTTACTATTTTACTGGGCCGATTAATAATATTCCGTGTCAATATTAGCACAATGTGGTGCAAAGTTTACAATAACGGTGCTGGAGTCACACATACATACACACCACAGCGGGAGAAATTAAATCGCACGTACATTTTCGGAGTGGAGCCGGTAATCCCGTTCCCAATCATTAATTATAGTATCGACCCGATCCTAAAAATTGGAAAACTCGTATCAAATCCGCATTCCGTATTACCTATTAACCTGATTGGATCCGTGTTATTGCAAATAAGGGATGACGATATCCTTCGGATATAATCATATCGGCCTTATTTTGCATTGTACCAGAGGTCAACGCCGCCGATCTCACGCCGCCGCGCCGCCATACGCCGATGGTATTTTAGGCGCCGCCGCCACCGATAAATCTAATTCCCTATCCCTTCAACATTGAGACGCCGCGCCGCACCGCACCGCCGCGCAGAAAAATCCCCAAAATTGGCGCCGCCGCCGCCGCCAAATCGATCGGCGTTGACCTCTGCATTGTACATACATACGTGATTATATAAGAAAATAGGTTTTGTATCAAGCACCCAATTTCTCCATGGCTCGTTCCGCCGGTGTCTTTTATAGTCATGGAATCAATAGAATTAATTTTGATAACTATACGTGTTAGTTGCATACATAGTGTAATGGCCAATTGGCCACAGTTATGCATCTCCTTTTAAACGTAGCGACGCCGTTTTGAGGAGTCAGTATTTCGTTACCTTTTCTGTCCAGCGGTGATGTATGTAAGCCGTATGCGTTAGAGTGACTCCTGCCACAAAGTCAGATTGAAAAAAATAATTGGTCTGCATACCAGTCGTAGGACAATCATGGGCATCACGGTGGTTCTTGTGCTCTCTGCCCTGCTCCACTTTTGTCAGGCAGAATGGTCAGTGGCTCCCACGCCGAAGTGCAACACGCCTGGTAATATTACATTCTTCTACAGCATAAATGTGACCCAATACTGACAATGGAGACGTGTGAGGTGGTTACCACCGATCGAGACCGGACTTTAGATTTTTCAGGCCCAGAAATAAGCGGACCCGTATTTTTGAGTTTTTCTGAATGGGCATCTTCTCGCCCTTGGGGAGAATTTTCAAAAAAACATTCAGCCGAAATTAGGATTTTTAAAAGTGCTGTAACTTTTAGGATTTTAAACAGATTTCAAAAATTAAACCAAATTTGTTTCGAGAATTACATCCCTGAAAATTTGAAAATTCATTTTTTTTTACTTTTAATTTTTAAAAAAATTCTCGTTTTTTGGGTTTCTAAAAATGCAGAAATATCTAGCATGAAAATATCAAATTTCTAAAAATTTTAAAAATAAATTTTTATATTTTCAGAGATGTACATATATAATTCTGAACACAAATTGGGTTTAATTTTTAAAATGGGGTTAAAATTCGAAATTCGAAGTTATAGCATTTTTAATAATCCTGATTTTGGCTCATTTTTTGGAAATTCTGCTAACCGCGTAAACATGCCCATTCAGGAACGCGCAAATTTCGGGTGCGCTTATTTCTGAGTGTGAACAATTTAAAATTAGTCCGGTCGATATCGGCGATAACCACCTCACACCTCCTCATCGTGCTACTTGGAGCGATATTTATTCAACTTGACATTTGTAAATTTGAAATTTGTGCTAACGGAAATAATCTGGGTATTTAAGAGGACTGCTTCCTTCTATTCTTACATCTCCGTGTGGAATCAGTATTCCCCGATTTGGTGCGAGCTGGTGAGATGTTTGAGATTAAGGGACCCGTCACGTGGACAACCAGCTATACTAATTGGCTCGTTTCCGTTCAACGGGTCACTTTAAGGTTTTGGAATCATTTATTTAATACATACTTAGAAAAAAATAAGTAGTAATTAATATTAATAATTAGTAAATTACTTATAATTTTGTGCAGGAATGTCAAGATTGAAAATATTTTTGAAAAATCAAAAGCCGTTGCAACTGGTCATCCTTATAACAGCTATTATAAGTATGGACACATCTATACAATAATTTCGTCAATACCGCCAGACGCATCCGGGAAAGCTGTACCAAGTAAGTATCTATAATGAATTAATTATAATTATAATTACCTTGAAAAATAAAATCTTGCAACTTAAAACTAAAATTAATTAGTAAATACTACCGAGGTGTCCCATTTATTCGTGGAAAGGTTTGGCACTTTTTTACGCCACAAGCGGATCTTTGTCAAAGGCGAAATTCATTCGATATGACGGCCCTAGTTTTTAACTTTAAGAATGCATCGCTTTTTACCCGACGAAAATACTTCCAGGCATTTTCTAGGGTGTTTTTTGTTCACTCATTATTTGAAGCGTTCCAAAGTACGTGAAAATGCGTAAATCGTCCAATGTTAAAATTAACTTTCCACAATGAAAAATCCGAACTAATCCAATCGATCGATGTCTGACAACCACCCAGGGGGGTCTTTATTTTTTATGACTGCAGTAGCCAAATTATCGTCGTCCGTTTTTGCGAACTGGTGAGATTTCTCCACACTTAGCGGAAAAAAGTTTGATTTCTCTCAATGGGTCGACCTACAGTAGGTCATTTTTGTTATAATCTTTCCCAAATCAATTTTAATTTCTCTCTGGATAGTTGATTTATTGCAATCTCACAGTTGGACCGTGCGGCATTGGGATAACGGATCTTGGTGGTGGGTTTAGTAAGCCAAAAAAAATTTTCAGTTTTTTCGGCGTCCTGCAGTCGGTAGTTTTTCGAAGGTGATAATACCGTTAGACGATTGGATTGAATTGGGATATGTCTACCATGCATTATTGTATAATTTAAATGCAAACTGATTTGATGGCAATATAATTTGAGCTAAGTTTTATAACGATTCCCGTAAAAAATGATCTGGAAAAGTGTTTCACTCGTACCTCAGCTTCAGTGGATCACAGTGGTCGCACTTTTTAAAATAAGTTTGCAAAAAAATCAGAAACTATTTTTTAAGTTGCTCTACACGATTTTGGCTTCAGGTTTGAATTTAATTTACCCGCAAGTGAGCACGGTTGTCTGAAACCTTCACACGAATAAATGGGACACCCTGTATAATTTCAAAAAGTCCGTTCAGTGAAATTTTCCGTGGCACCCCAGCATTCTGATTGACTGTTGTGTCAACCGTGTTGACATTACAGCTCCACCAATCAGAGAAGGGATAGAAGTTTATGATTACAATAATGATTATCATTATGAGCAACGTAAAAAAATCCTTTGCAAAGTCAAAAAATTGCTTAGCAACATAAAAAAAATTGCTTAGCAACGTAAAAAAATCTCCTTAGCAACATAACAAAATTTCCTTATCAACGTTAAAAATTCCAGACCAACTTGAAAAAATTCCTTAGCAACGTAAAAACGTTGCTAACAACTTACAAAAATTTGCTTAGCAACATTAAAGAAATTCTTTGGCGACGTAAGAAAATTTCCTTTGCAACGTAAGAAAATTTTGTTAGCAATGTAAAACTTTTCGTTAGCAACGTAAAGGAATTCCTTAGCAACAGCCACGTAAAAAAAGTTCGTAATAACGTAAAAAATTTCTTAGCAACGTACTTCTGATATGTTCGTGTAAAATTGGAAATGTGGTACGTCCTTTAGACGGGCTTATAGGTGTACGTACATACATAGATCGGAGTACTCCGGGCTTGGAGTACGTACTCCGGCCTCCGGAGGCCGGAGTACGCGACTTTGTCCGGAGTACGGAGTACGCGGAGGCCGGAGTACGCGAAATTTGCCGGAGGCCGGAGTACGCAAAATATCCGATCTATGCGTATATATGTACAATCGTTGTAAATAAATTTAGAACTATAGAGAAAATTTGGTCAACAATATGAGAAAGACTAGTAAAATGTAAAATTGTACTCTACCCGAGTTTTTTAAACTTACAAGGGACACTCATGACCTGTCGTTTGAGTCCAGGGTACCCACTATGTTTTTTAGAATCTACTAGGATCCCAGATGAAGGATTCATTCATATTTCCGTGTAAAACTCATATTTGGCCCAATGGCGTGGCGCCAAACTTAAAAATTTGCATTTTCGACCAACTTCAAACCCCCATAACTTTTGCAGTTTATGTCGGATTTTCAAAATTTTATGCTTAAAATGATCACAAAAGTCGAAGTTTTTGACAAAAAATAAAAAATTTCTAATTTTTGAAATAATTTCAGCATTTTTTCAACGAACCCCCGATTCTAAGAAAATTACGAAATTTTGCGAAAAGTTAAAAGCGATAATTTCGGAAAAAATTTCATGGGATAAGAAAGTTGAACTCCTTGTCATGATTTTTGCCAAAAATTTTGAAAATCCGTCCAGGATTTCAAAAGTTATGGCGGTTTAAAAAATAAAAACATTCAAATTTGGCGAATTTGGCGCCACCGCACGACGCCAAATATGAGTTTTACACGGAAATATGAATGAATCCTTCAAGTGGGGTCTTAGTAGATTCTAAAAAACATAGTGGGTACCTTGGACTCAAACGACAGGTCGTGAGTGTCCCTTGTTAGCCGAGAAAGTATTACTGTTATTTTTGTTCCAAGTTAGCGGGGATTATTCACTCAACGGGACAAGCTCTTTATGGAAGGGGCATTTTCTGGAAGCGTCCAGATATCGGCAAAACTCTTGCTAAATTATCGACTGGACGACAAGGGGTTTTTGGAATTCCACACTTCCGAATTTTTGAACTTGACGTACTGGGATAACCTTGGCAAACTGGTTCGCAGTGGATGAGCCGGCTAAGGATGAGGCGTGGGTGCAATTGGCAGCAGCAATGAATCAATTGATAAAGACCGAGTTAGTTGCAAGGGTATCGCCCATTATATTGGTTATTTTGGACCATATCGCGAGCCAGTTTAAGGTAGGTTTGGAAATTGTGATGCAATTTGTGACGTACTGTGTAGAATATCCCTTACATGATGTATAAAAATTTCTAAGTAATGCAAGAATAGATGAATTGATGAGGCACTTATGTATTTATCTAATTCGGCAGGGGTACACAATGCTCTCAATTGCTAGAGGCAAGTTCCTAACGGAGACTAACGAAACAGCTACTACTATGAAGCCTACAATCACCACACCCACGACACCAACTACGACTACACCCACGACAATTACTACTACTTCACCCACAACTACTACGACTACACCCACACGCCTACACCCAATTAGTGTCCCCTTTTGGAGCATGGCTGCTATAAAACAACTCGTGCAGCAAGTCTTGTCCGAGAATAATCCAACGACACCAACTACGACGACGACGACGACTACAACTCCTTCAACATCAAGGCCAACAAAAGTAACGACAGCATCAGAGAAACCAGCTGAGCTGACTATTCCAATTGATTCCGGAAGGGGAACGGAAACGGGACAAGGTCCGAAAAATGACAAGTTTAAGTCATACCCCAACTCATTTTTGACCATTCTTGTCAACCAATTTGCTGGAAAACCTACACAACTCCGAATTCATGTATGATTCGGCTGAGAATGCCGAAAAAAGTTTAGTCGAAAGATGTAGCTATCATTAATTGGTGACAACCTAGTAAAGTAAATTAGCAAATTACATGTGTCAATTAGTATGTATCATTCATTAATTCAGGATATGAATAAAGTCAAGTTTAATAAACCTTGGAAATGTCGAAAAATACAGGGCATGGACACAACTTAAGTATACGGGAAGATTGCCGTTTCCAAAAATCTGATTCTCCTCTCACTAGTCAGATAATTTAAATGTATCGTAAATAAAATTAGGATCATGTTCAAGTTGTGGGAGATTTTCCACATCGTTTTTGACACGATTGGTGGTGGAACTTCCATTAATTAAACCAATATTATTAGACTTCAGTAAGTTTTTAAGTGTAAATACTTGAGATATTGTATATATAATACTTGACGTTGAGATATTGAGAAAGTTCCGTTAATTTAACGCTCACTTTCCTTGATTGATGCTGCTCTCATCTTTTATTGATTCCCGGATTGAATGGAAATGAAATTTTTTCAAACTAAATTTGTAAATATGTAAGTAATTCAGTCAAATCAGAGCAAAAAGTATCATGCATTGCATTGCTACATGGTCAAACAAAGATGACGGGATAGTCAAGTTGGTCGACTTTTTTTAGATTCGTTGTTTTATACTGCGTATCATCACTCAAATTATTCCGATTAAGGCTCTCGAATGGAATATTTTTGATGAAATGCATTTTTTTAATGAAATCTTTTTCCAAGGAAAGCAAAATAAAATTGTTAAGTTTTTTCAAGTGAATGTAGAACTACATTTCTTAAATGTTCTGAAATTCTTCCTCAAGTTATCCTACCTTCATTTATTCAGCACTGAGGGATATGCAGGATTTTAAGGGGTTTAAATTTTATATATTTATTTCTTCTTTATTTACATATTTCGACGATTACACTACACGTAGGAGAGTGCTAATTTCGTGGGTAGTGGTATGTACACAACAGGATGTTCCATAACCAGAAATCATAATTTAACCGTGGCCTCGCATCAATATTTACATACAGCATTCTGATTGTTTTCCTTTCTTAATTATTTGTCCATGAATATTTACACTCTCATTTCAGTTGTAGAATCTTAATTACCAAAAAATGTATCAGCACGTAATCAAATATACTTCCGGCACGTGGAGCTGATCAATTTCGTTTGCAATATCAAATCCCAAAGGTTAAAAACGGAAGAAAGCCTGTAACGAGTGTTTCGCCATTCGGTTTAGCTAGGCGAAAAAAGAGTTGAAATGCAGAAAACCCCGACATTTTTTATGGTTTTTTACTCCGTGATAATAATTACCACGTCGTCTGGACATGTTCTTCTTCCGGTTGTAATCGCAGCATTGTAGATCAACTATTGGCCGAGTTGTTGGCTCGTTCTGATTGCACCCTTGTTCGAATCAATGGTGATATTGTAGGGCTAAATAGGGCCGTGCAACTTATGGCGTTCAATTTTTCGGCTAATTATAGTATAATCATAAATTATCCGAAATTCGGTGTACATACAAGTCTAGCTATTCATCATGGTGGTGGGGGGAAATACCCGGGAGACTGGGGTTCCATTTTGCCGGGAGGAATCCATTACTCGTATCACATTCTGCTTGAGGGAAAGCTGAAAAGTTTTGAGACCCGGAAATACCCTGGTCGACTACGATTTCCGTATCGATCCTTGGTTAATGTGATGTTGAGGGAGGAGGAGGAAACTGGTGGGTGCGGATGGAACGATATTGATGTACACGGGTATCGGGTCGGGATCCCGGGTGGGATTGAGTTTAAAGAACGCTGGAACTTTGCTGGCTCGAATTTTAAATGGGCGAGCACGGCAGGGTTGAAGGGTATGCTGTCGGATGTGGAATTGGCAAAATTCAGGTAAGTTTTAATAAATTCCTCCACATATGCAAGTGTCTGGACAAGATTTACTGCATCGAAATCTGCAGGATTTTGCAAACTATTTAATACAGTGTCCGGGTGCAAAATTTAAGGTATTTTATGCAGAAATTTAGCTGGGTTTTATGCAGAGAATTGGCTGGATTTTACACATGCAGAAAAATTTATGCGGACACAATTTGTGCATAAAATATGCAGAATTATCCATAATTATGCTAA
The DNA here is from genome assembly GCF_002217175.1 of Folsomia candida. Classification (NCBI taxonomy): domain Eukaryota; kingdom Metazoa; phylum Arthropoda; class Collembola; order Entomobryomorpha; family Isotomidae; genus Folsomia; species Folsomia candida. Next base: position 502,185 of record NW_019091221.1, on the reverse strand, counting down.
ACCTTTCTGCAGAATTATGCATAATTGTGCTAAACCATTCTGCAGAATATGCCTGTCAGACGTTTTATGTAGAATCGTTCATACTTTTTCTGCAAAAACCATTTTTCTGGCACCTTGTGTAGAATTATGTCAAATTCGACATAAGAATGTTACCCGGGTGGAGTTCAACATAAAGGATTATGAAATGGATTTGTGCATAGTTCTGTATTCGCGATGCCATTTTCCTCCAAAAGTGCGTCATGTAAAAATCACAATTTTCTGGACCTCCATCACACCACGCAGGAATGATATCAATCGGGTCCTATTACACCCCCTGTCGCGTTCCATACTTTATGGACGTCCCCATAATTACTTGAGCAAGTAAAAATTACCTCTAATTTTTAGGGTGGGCACAATAATGAAGAATATGATGGCTCCCACCGTCCTCACGGTGTCGCAATGGTTTAACGCCACGCCGAAAGTATCTTTCCGCACGAGTCATCCCGGCTATCTGAATCCCGCCACGGGAAGGTGGGACGGGGCATTTGGAGAAGTACTGGCGGGGCGGGCGATATCTTACTCGGGCTGGCTTGGCTTATCCTTCGAGAGAGCGGAGGCTCTGACACCAACCTCGTTGGCGGGCTGGGACTCCTTCTCCTTCTTTACGGGCCTCCCGCACAAAATTAGTAGCGGGAATCCCGTAGCGTTCGTATTTTTGGCGCTGGATCCGAGCATCTGGGCGTACGAGATTGGGTCAATTGTTCTTATGATCTTGGTCATCATGGCAACGGTGCAGCAAAAAGAAGGGAAATGGAACTATGGAAGAATTGTGGGGACCACGTGTGGGCTTTTTCGGTTAATCGCGCAGCAAAATATTTCCACAGAGCAGGAACAGTAAGTTAATTGAACTCGTAGAAAAAACTGGTATTAAATCATTACCGACTGGACTACATACATATGTGACTCAACCGGCGCTTGTATTAATGACGTTCAGTAATATTGTGGTGATGAAAAATTTACAACTCAGGTACAATTTACTACCAGGAAAATCCGGTAGGAAATTTTTACGAAATCGATACCAGGATCTGTGTGAATCTATTAGATTTTTAACAGTGTGGTGTTCAGAGAATTAAAGCGCGAAATCTTAATAATTTGATTACAATTTAATCCGCGAAACGTGATCGACTTGTGGATTACTTTGTTAAGTTAAAACTTAATTATAAAATTATTATTATTAATTATTATTAATTATAAAATTATTATAATTAATTAGTTTTTACTAATTTTACTTACGATAGATTGCTACTATATGGCAAAATTAAATTGATGATCGGACCCTGGCTCGTGGCTCTGATTTTGTTAAATGCCGACCTACAAACCAGGCTGGTCGACTGTCTCACCTTCCCCCCTTTCTACACCCCGCCGCGAACATTTGATGAAGTCCGCCTCCAATGTGAAAGTTCACTTCACCGGATTCTACGGGACGGAGGGACAATCCCCGTATCAGAATAGGAATAAATCCGTGTTGATTTCGAGATTGGAGAAAATGACGGTGAAAAAGTATTCCGTGTATGACTCGGTAAGTGCCCTCTGGTTTGCAATTTTTCATACTAAATTTCCTCCCAAATGAATTCGCTATTTTTTCCTAATCGACTTGTTTTTAGTATCAAAATTATTTAACTTTATATTGAAATATCAAAAGTTGCATTTATCTCAACACTCATGGAGTTAATTCAATTTTAGAAATTGCATTTGAATACATGGGATAGGGGCAGAGTGAGATTACGCGCCAACGTGTCATCCATGGGAACCTTAAGAAGTTATAAGTGCATATCTGATCTGAATAGTTATAAATTGTCCAATTTAACTTGTTAGGTGTCTTGCGTTAAGGCTACTCAAGATATCAAGGAAAACAATGTTTGTATGGGATCCTACAGTTGGGGAGTTATTTCATCCCAGCAAAACCTGGTGGACAGATTTGGTCAACCCAGATTCAGACAGGCGTCCGAACAATTGGCCAAGTCACCCATGGTCATGTACTTCTCGAGGAAGATGCCGCATCTTCAATGTAAGGAAGATTTTCTAACTTCCGAAATTCCTAATTTTGGAAACAAATTGGAAACAAAAATTGTACAAAAGTTTTGGCTTGAAAATTTATTTACGAAATTTAATTATGTACGCATCTTCAAGACGAGTACTTACAATGGAGGTCTCCAAAGTTATGCTGACAGATTAGGATCAAACTTGCGTCAATCTATCACAAATAGTATGAAATTTGCAAATGGAACGACCTGCCAATGCTCAAGTTTAGCGTGGATATTTGCATAAAAAGAGGAGAAAACGCAGCCAAAAGCTTTCAAATTTTTCATTTTCCAAATTTGCTGCTCATTTTTCCCCTTTTGGATGTAAATATCTCCGTCAAACCTGCGAATTGGAAGATAGTTCCATTTGCAAATTTCATCCTAATTATATTTGTGATCGATGGACCCTAATTTGCTTCAAAGCTGTGAGCATACGTTGGGAGACCTCCATTGTTACGTCGCAGAAATATTTTCTGCAATTTGGTTGCGAATCGAATATGCAAATTCGTAATGGAGACCTTTAATGCAAGTATTATTTTTTCAGCTCGATTCGAACAATATACGCGAGGATCCTTTTTCCCGAGGATCATGGAGAAATGGTGGGAAGGATGGGGCGTTACGAACATTGCTCTTGGTCGGAGCAGGGCAAGGAAGAAGTATGACGCGATGTTGGAACAAGGAGTAAAAATCGATGATAACGGAGATGAGACAGACTCACCCATAAATTCCATTCTAATTTCCATCATTGGAAATGGCGGCGGGCTTGTGTTGTTTCTAATTGAGGTGAGAAAACGGGTGATTTCGAGAATTAAGGTGTTGGCTGGAAGAGCATGGGGCAAAATGTGTGCAATACTACGTGTATATTGTTGTCCCTCATTAACATGGAAGATTGAAGATACAAATTTCAATAGGCTGTAGCTGTTGCAAACATTTTGCACTTGTAATTAAAGGATCATATCCGTATCTACATTAAGGGTTATATATTCATTGTAAATACTCTTAGAAATTAATTGAATCAAGAATTTTTAAATTTAATCATTTCTGGAAATGAGAGTCTATTATCTTGAGATAACCAATCTACAAATGTGAGTGTTGTGTTGTTTAAAATATTTAAATATTGTTGAGTTTGTACGTTACATGCAATGAGTGCGGCGGGCATTACCATAATTTAATAGAATGAATAAATTATAATCAATTTTGTGTACAAAGAAATGTGAGGCATATACTTGCTAAATGTTATAATTTAATTAAATGAACAATTAAATGTACACTGCGACATAATTTACTTTCCAACTGTAGTTTTCTTAATGGATTGAAATGTCCATGCAATTTCTGTAGAATTGTCCATTGTCCGCACTCCACTCCCATTGCATGACGCACCTGTCACACCGAAGTCCTTGAGGGAGTTGGACTTGCAAATGGGTAATCCCCCCGTCCCCAGTGGCATCGTCAATATCCCACAATCTCGTTTCCCCGTTGCTAAATCGGAGCAGGTTTTCTCGGAAACAGGTCTCGCTCTCGGCCCCCTTCCCGCTGTAGTCGCACAGACGGAACTCGTTCCACCCGCCGTGCAAGGCCTGCCAGTAGATTTGCACGTCGATGGTTTGTCCGACCGTGTAGTTCCGAACGATCAAGCCGCGCTCGTGCGCACCCCCGATTTCATGTTGTCTCGGCCTTGCCTGGGTGATTGGATCGCCGCAGAAGCCGCACGCGTTTATGTTGGGATCGGTTATCTGTGCATATGCATATTTGAAAAATTAGTATTGCTATAATATATACATAGTCCTCTGCAGTTCGTCGTTTTCTTAAATTACTTAATTTAATGTTTAATTAAATACGAAATTTTGAAAAAAATTACAACCCGTGGGGGAATCGAACCTGCGACGTTTGAATACATGCTTGACACTTTTACTATTATGCTACCAATGCAGGAGTGTTGTTTATGTAAATTATCTCGTAAATTTATCTCACAATTTATCTGGTAAATTTGTCGTAAATAAATTCTCGTAAATCCCTTTATTTTCTTGAATTTCTATTTGATTTTAGCTCTTAATACATAATTATATTAGATAGTTTTGACTTTACCCCTTCCCCACCACAATGGAGTTCCGTGTCATCCCCAATATGGCCCGGATTGGCCCACTGGTACTCGGGAAGTCGCCACAAGTAGCCCCGATTTGGGGGTTCCTGCACGCGACCGTGCCCGTAGCAGGCAACAATGAAAAGAGACAGGACAAAGAGTATTTTGGCCATCGTAACGCCAGCGGAGTTCAAGCTGTCAATAATTTTCTGCGACTGGATGCGATCTGCTTTTATACACTGGAGTTTACATATACAGTTGACTCAATGTCACATGTCGCACATGCTTCTGAGGTAATCTAAATTATCCTGACATTGGCACTGGCGTGATGGATGACTTCATTATTGGAATGTTTAACGCGATTGTGCAAAACGTTGGGCAGAGTGATTAATTAACTGCGAAGTTAAAATAGAGTTGGAATTTTAATTGCAAGTCTATTTGTAATTGACATTGATGCATGATCCTTGAGTTGGGTGGGTGATCGGGATGTTTTTGTGGATGTTTAATTGTCCAAAAATGTCAATACGACACGTTGATATCTAAATCAGACTGATTGATGGAAAATGGGACTTGCTTCACGGCCCATTGTCTCAACGTACTTAAATGTGGTATCGTGTGCGAAAGGTGAGGTATCGTGTGCTGCGACGATATAAACATAGTTGACAAGAGTTGAATTAAAATCATTTAATATTTACCTGTCGATGCTCTTTGTTGGATAAGCAGTGGCAGTTAGTAATGTTTTTCCAAAAGTTGTTCATCCTGGCGATGGCGATTGGGTCGCTTTCGGCGGCGTCAATTCAGAGCAACCCATCCGTCTCGTTGTCGAAGAATGGGAAGGAGAGCTCGGGAGTTCTACAGCTGGATGGGGTGGGAAATTGTGGTAAGGAGTTAAATCTTGCGCGGATACAAATATGTTTGGCCAGTGGAACGGTGGGTTGCAATGGTTCATCTATTAAAAATGCGTAATTTTTTTCTACAAGGTTATTTGGCGCACGCTGTAATTTTTATTAATTTTGAGTTTGAGCCATTCTTGCAATTCTTCACATATTTTAAAAACTAAAAACGTTTTGACAGGCACAAAGCCAGTTGATTAGAAATTCAATAAAATAATTAGTATATATACATATGTATGTAGTTATAGATTCACGTTATTTTACCGACATCTACTTATCGACATTGGTTTACCGACGCATTATTTACCGACCTAATTATATACCGACGTAATTATTTACCGACTAATTATTTTCCAACTAAATATTTTCCGACACAATAATTTACCGACTTAATTATTTACCGACGTAATGCAATAAATAGACGTATTAAGATCAGAAATCATAGTAAACATGGTGAAAATCGATATCTAGCTTCAGCCGGGCCTGAAAAGTGAGTCGTAAGTAAAATTATCCCATGTTGAAAGGGAACGATGTCGTCACGTCGAAATTTCGACATGGTCGTAGAGACTTGAAATTCATAACCTAGACTCTTCTGCGCTTCAAAATACATATATCAACACTTTTGACCTTGTCGACATCCAATTTTGAGAGACATGGACTTTATAATGTCGAAAGTTTGTCGGCATCTCTACGACCATGTCGAAATTTCGACATGACGACATCGTTCCCTTTCGACATGGGATAATTTTACTTGTTACGCACTTTGCAGGCCCTGCCGAAGCTAGATATCGGTTTTCGAAAGTAGGCCTTTCTTGCCTTTCGCCAAAGTTCTACCCTTAATAACTTTTCGGTTTATGGACCGATTTGGTTGAAATTTTTACTGAAGGTGTATAATCGCTTGGGCTACATATTTCACCTGGGCGATTGACCATAAACCAACTAGGAAAGAACCTCACCCAAAGTGGGTGTGGCTCGTCGAATTTTTTAAGAACACGTCCATGGTCACGGTGACCTGGTCACCTGGGGCTCAGAATATGCAAAAATTTTATGAGAAAAATGTTCGTGGACTTTTTCCTCTAATCTGGCCTTTTGGATAGTGTGCACGGTCGGTAAATAATTAAGTCAGTAAATTATTGTGTCGGAAAATATTTAGTCGGTAAATAATTAGTCGGTAAATAATTACGTCGGTATATAATTAGGTCGGTAAATAATTGGTCGGTAAATAATGCGTCGGTAAACCAATGTCGGTAAGTAGATGTCGGTAAAAAGGTGGACACCGTAGTTATAATAAAATGACGCGTAAATGAATCATAAATCTTATTGAACGAAATCTTATGGATAAAAGTTTCTCTCAGCGGATCCACCGCGAGTGGGTTCAAATATTAACAAATAATTTATAGTGCCTCATTTTTTTTACAGGAAATGGACTTCTCATCGATGTCCGAATGACTGGATGCACCCAAGCCCCTTGTCAACTCAATCGAGGCCAGACGTACAATATCCAAGTGGACTTTCTGCACAGTACGAATCTTGATATTTTTACTTGAAATTAAGAAATTATTTAATTAACTCGACTAAATTGTAGCGGGAACTCGAGACTTTGGAAACCTCAATTTTAAATCGCTTGCACTGAAGGATAACCAGATTCAAACCATTACGAATGACGTTACTTTACACGGTGTGAGATTGATTCCTGGGCAGATTTATACCTTTGACTACGACTTAATCGTTCCATCCACCCCGTTTGGTGGGGTAAGTTGATAGAATTTTAAAGTTAGGAAATTTAAAATTATGTACATCGTGGCCATAAAGTTTCTGATGAGGCGAAGCATGGTATCAAACAATCGTTATTTTCACAAGAAACAAATTTTATTAACCAAATCTTTTATAGCGTTTTATGCATCAGTATTGTAGGTATCCTCCAGACAAACTTACATGTTCTGATGTTTTGTCCTGAAAATTTCTCACATATTTTCCAAAACAATTTTGGAAATTTTTTCAAAAGTGGTTCAAAAAACGTTCGAGTAGGGAGGTTCAATCGCGTGGAACTTGTTATACGCACACGTTGCTTTTGAGCTTAGGTCATAAATGCTCTAATCGGTTCAGTTCCGGGCAGTTTCCGAGCCACACCCACTTCCCTAAGATGATAAACGACCGTTACTCGAAAAATCAATTGGTAGCATTTGAATTGCAGGCTGGTGACCCATCCTGTTGAGATGGAATTTCTTTCGAATTTGGAAAAAGTAGATTAGTCCCTACAGTATCGAAGTACACTTGTAAGATTTGGTCACGGTGAAACGGTCCTTCCACATTTTGGCAACCAAAGTGACATCCAGTTCCATCGCGCCTCGAGAGCAGAGCCAAACACAAACCATTAATGGTAGTCATTTTTTTCTAATCTCCGTCTCGTGAACCTCGTTTCTATTCACAATTTGGTACCTCGTATAGTGAGGATCTGCTACCGGATGACCACTCATTTTGGTCGTGTACGTACACAAAATTTCCTGACCCTTTAAACCAGCAGTCAAATAACCGTTCTCATCGAGAAAGGGACCAAAATCCGCTAGACCTTGAATATTTTTGTCCGAAAACGACTTTGCCTGCCTTATAGTTCTGGAAGCAATGTGACCCCAATCACTTGTTTTAATATGACTCCGAAGAATGGAACGAGAGATTTCTTACCAAAATCGTTAAATCGATTGTTGAGATTTAGGACCCCTGTACACTTTATTGTCGAACTACCAGATTTTCGGCAGATTATTTCTAAAATCGTAATCGTAATAACAACTGACAAGGGACACTCAAGACCTGTCGTTTGAGTCCAGCGTACCCACTATGTTTTTTAGAATCTACTAGGACCCCAGATGAAGGATTCATTCATATTTCCGTGTAAAACTCATATTTGGCGCCATGGCGTGGCGCCAAATTCGTCAAATTTGATGGTTTTTCATTTTAAAACCGCCATAACTTTTGAAATCCTGCACGGATTTTCAAAATTTTTGGCAAAAATCATGACAAGGAGTTCAACTTTCGTATTCTATGAATTTTTTTCCAAAATTATCGCTTTTAAATTTTCGCAAAATTTCGAAATTTTGGATTCGTCGACAAAATGCTAAAAATATCTCAAAAATTAAAATTTATTTATTTTTATTTTTTTCTCTAAAAGTTCGATATTTCTGATCATTTTAAGCATAAAATTTTAAAAATCCGACATAAACTGCAAAAGTTATGGGGGTTTGAAATTGGTCGGAAATGCAAATTTTTAAGTTTGGCGCCACGCCATTGGGCCAAATATGAGTTTTACACGGAAATATGAATGAATCCTTCATCTGGGGTCCTAGTAGATTCTAAAAAACATAGTGGGTACCCTGGACTCAAACGACAGGTCGTGAGTGTCCCTTGTGAGTGTATGTCGGGTGGTCTGAGATGAATTCCGTACCCGGATGAGCTCTGGTGCCTCCACAACTTGAAGGTATTTCAGGGAACCCGAAATTTTAGAGCGATTTGGGATATGCCTTCTCCTTCATCCAATAGTGGGTGGATTTTTATAATTTTTTCCACAAATGAGGATAAATGTCTGGTGGACATTGTCAGAAAAAAGTAGTACCAAAAACAAAACAGGAAGAAAGTTTTAGCAACTTTTGTGCGCGGGAATGGGATTTTTGAGGGTCATCAGAAACTTTATGGCCACGATGTACATGCAATTATTTAATTTCAGGTTGAGTCCGAGATACGATTCAAGGTTTATCAAAACCTGTGGAAACCACTCTGTGTTGTCATCCCGGCTACTCTAGCTTAGGTCAACATCTCTATCGATATATCTACACGACATATGCACAATTTATTATATTTCGTCTAATAAAATTTATTGGCACGCAGCAATTAAATATTTGGCTTTATTACTTATTAACTGTAGTATGAACTGTAATATGAAGGGTAAATTAAGAATTACGAAATTAAGAAAACATGAACATTTATTCATGTGTTTTTTCGGGTTCATAATTCTTCTCACCTCCTTTTGGGTTATTTATTTATTTATTTATTTAAATACTAAAATATAATTTTTTGTACCAGACATATTTAATTATTATTTGAAATCCGACCAAAATTACGGTTTTTGTGGATTTTTGAAATTGGTAATTTTTGCCGTTTTCCTAAGATCTTGCATGTATTAAGTGCGTACATATATTGCGCTTCATCTTTACCTCATTTAATTTGTCGGGCTGAAATTCTAGAACTTTTGCATCTTATGTTACTTACTTTAATTGAAAAGTAATATATCGATTTAGACACATAAGCGTGAAAAGTATAGTTTACTCTACGCACACATTCTCTAAACTTCACGCTGACCTTCGCACATATATTTTCAAACTTAAGTAAAGTCGAACAAATCCAGGACCCCACTTTATAGAATCGAATTCGTACTTTCAGAAGTATAATATAAATTTTATAATCGAGACCAAACTTGTGCAATGCGATTTCTTGAACGAACCAAAGAATTGCAAACGCACCAAAAAGCAAGTATAGTTGAAAGCCAATTAATAAATTTTCCAATCCCAAAGAACCCTTTGGTATGGCGACACTACGTTGGCGAAGACCAAACTCGCTGATAAATTGCCATAGGCCTGCATACAGTTGCCAGAGTCCGCTGGAACCGAGCCATTTTAAATTGAGGTACAGACCTTCTGATCCAAAATACCTAAACTGCCAGATCATCGTGTCACGGTGAAATATTTCCTTAACAGCGTGGCAAGATGCGTTGAAGTAGTTTACTTTTAGAAAATATAAAGCTAACTCCACCCAAAAAGAGTCTATTAGAAAACCCGCCCGGTCTGCGAACGTGGGAGCGTCCGAATAACGTCCGTGTGCTTGCGAGTTAGAGATTTCTGAAACAAGGTAAAAATTCATAGAGCATGAAAGTATTTTTGTTAGCATGCATACCTCCGTCCCAAAGATAAGCAGTGCATTTCCCAAAATCTGGGAAATCGCTTCGAATCGAAAGGCGCCAGCGGGTCCAATTTTTTGGTAGGTGGTAGGAGTACAATTTGTAGCCAAATCCCGTCAAAAGTTCGTGAATACCCGTAACCACATATCTCTGGGGAGGTGACGTTATATCGGTTGTAATAAATGCGTCATAATATGAACTAAGGGCAACCATTGCCACGAATTAAGATTAGTCCGGTGGACATAGGCGATAATCGCCTCACACCTCCTCATTATCGGTATCAAACTTGCCTGTAATCAAATCGTTTATTTGACTTCAATTAAATATCTCTTTTTCTTTTTACCTGTTTATTCTTTTTACCTTGAAAAATACTTAGTTTTGAACCGTAAGGTTTTTCTAGAATTTATAACATGTATATTACTTATATCATGAATATTTATAAACTGATCGCGAGTTGATCGTATTTTAGCAAAAAAATGATAATTCTTCGGCATCGAGAAAAAGTTATTTTTTGCACAATTAATCTGAACCTTGAGCTCCTTAGATTGGACCGAAATTCGTGTATGTAGCTATTGTGAAATGGGGTCAATTTTCATACTCATTTCCGATTGATTGGGAGCCGTCGGAAAAAGGTTATTCCGTCGGTAAATTGCGCCTTACAAGAGGTAAATGGCGCGTTCGATTTGCAAGAATGATTGTGATCTGTTGTATCCTTGATTGTGTGGCGTGGCTACGGTTAGTTTTAGGAGACGACAATATATTAATGGAAATAATTTCCTTAGCGAAATATTCGCCACGTGTCTGAGGGGCCCCATCATAAAGAAGTTAGGTTTCCAATGTAAAATTCACCAGCTATAAAACAATATAATTTTCCTATTACCGTCGTAAACTGAATTTGTAAATCTAGTTTTCGGGTAATCACATACCCAAACCTGGTTTAGATATTCTGACAGTACCAATAAACCTTGTAACACCAAAAAATTATGGTATGAGCACCGTATTTTGCCGCAAATATGAGGCACTTCGAATTTTCTGCGGCAAATACCATTCCCCCCAGACCTATCACGACACCACAAATGATAAAGCTAGGCTGAATCAGTTTTACAGTGACTTGCGTCGACTCATGAAATCGTGCAGTCTCCTTCACATTTCCAAAAGAGTTTTGAACAACCTTAAAATATGTCCGTTTCCCGATGTGACGAACTCCCCTGAGTAGCTTACCAATCATAATATATTTCTGCCAGATTAACGTCATTCCTGTTTCGTGCAAGCGCCTCCAATCATTTGTAATGAAAGGGTACATCAAATTTTTAAACCCGGCCGTAAATTCTATAACACGAAACGGCGATTCTTCCCTGCTCGGGGCCAAATGTCGGTTTGTCCGTAGTCTTGAGGTTTTTAGGAAGAAGGGAAACATATTTTCCGGCAGTATTACGGCGATCGTAGGATTAGTTTGGGTAGAACTTTCGCGTGTAATTTTTCTCAACTTGGCTAACACGAGGTGATCAGCTATAAGAATCTTTTGTTGCAATTTTATTAAAACTTTAGTGAATTTTGGACTATTTTCATGGCTCAAGAGTAGTTGAGGGATAAGGGATTCACGTAGGAATGATTCGTACCCACCGGTTTTAAGGTTGTAGCCTAAATCCGTTGTTATTATTGGGATGTCCAAGCAAACTAAATCGCTAAATCCGTGAGGAGTTTTTGGCGGAAAGAGGACCGCAAGACATGAATAGATTGATCCTTGATATAAATTAGCTGTTAGGACGAGATAAACGAATAGCCAGAGGATAATGAGAAGCATGGCTGCTTTTCCTGTGCGATAAGTCTTTCCTGTAGTTTCGCCGACCTGGCCGAGAAAAATGGATATTACGGTGATCACCTTTTCAGCAGCGAGCACAAGGATAAGCTTTCCAGGCATGGCTGTCTCCTTTCGCCCCAACCACAAGAACAATCCAGTTACGGCAAACGCGCTAATCAAAAGCAAAGTCCAAGTCGCCGGGTCCAACGGGGAAATAAAGGTTACCACGCCGCTAGCATGAGACGCTGGGTTGCTGATTGTTAGAAAGTTGAGAGGGGCAAAGTCAGTTTGATAAATAGAATCATTTAAACCGTTATAGGACGTGGTATGGTGTAAATGGCGCCCAAAACTTTGAGTTACTGTATGATTTCTGTCATCCTGCTGATTTTTTATCTTTACTAGCGATAGGGTTAGATTATACTTTTCTGCAATTGTTGTCATGAGACAGAAATTTGAATCAGCTATGTTACCGAAGGCACGGTAAAGTAAGCCACAAATTCCTGTGGCTTCTTCCATGACTGAATAGTAAAGAAAATATTTGTGCATATTCTTGTTTATGGTGTTCCAAGCTTGTCGAATACGGAGGAGTGATGCAACGTACAGTCGTAGAAATGTTATCGGGTAGCAGGTCAAGCATGGAATGAATAAGTTGGCCGAGCCGGAACTATATTCAAAAAGGACTAGTTTCGCGGTACCTATTAGTTCCGCGGCGCGTGCGTAGCATGCCGCATCTCGGCTAAGGGCGGTATGACCAAAGATAAACTCTGGTCGAAATACTCGCGCACTGTGATAGATTAGACGTTCACACTTGAAATAGTTTCACTAGTGAAGCCTATTGATTTGTCTAAGGGAATAAAAATAGCGTTAGGCCGGGACGGTTTTTTCAAGTTCGGATTCCCTAAATTGTTCTTTAGCACATGGGGTAATTCAATGTCCCTTGACGGGTTGCATTTCAAGACTATGAGTAGATGGCGGAGCGGAGTGTAGGAGTTGACACTTCGTATTGGGTGAAAATAAGGGACATCCACCACTTCAGAATTTATCAAATCGGAGCACGAAGAAGTGAAAAGGAACGTTAGATCAGCCTCCTGCAAAACATCAATACTCGCTGAAACAGTGGAGATTGCAACATAGGTCATCAAAGTCAAGCATCTTGACGCCATTGTGATTTTTTACAGGCTAATGTCCAATTGCAGTCCCTCAGGGAGATCCTCTAAATGTTCGGATTATATTTTTTAAACTATGAGCGTTACAAAGTAGCAGACAAAAACTTTGTTGGCAACTCAAAACCAATGTATGTAAAGAACTTAAATTATATCCGTCCTATCACAACTTGGTTTCTGAATTTTATAAATTTCAAAGATTTAGTGGACGATGGCCGGAACTAGTAGTATGAAATATGTAGTTAAACGCCATTAATTTCAGTAACACGAAAAAACTTATTTTATTTAATACCATCATTTCGTCGTTAACCAAACAGCAGATAAATGTTTTGTGGTTTAATCCCAGCAAAGTTATGTAAGTCCGAGACAAGATTAATGTCTTTGTAGCTGCAGTAATAAATCAACATAAATTGTCTTGATTCATTATTACAGCTATAGCAATTCGATTGAGTGATCAAATATTACCACACACGGTTGAAATAGTATACATTTCGGTAGGATGCGTGTATAAATTATGGTCCCAAAAATCATCACTTGTAATAAATATATTACCGAGACATGTTTTGAATTTGAACAATGTTGGTAAAAAAGGCAGTCCAGAGCAAACAAAATTGGTAAAATATGTATGGGCTCATACTCTGTAAACAAGTTAGTACCGTTTCGGTAATCGCATATATAGCCACCGCATGGAAATGCATATTACCGGATGATTTTTAGTATGCAGTACATACGTTACGGATGAATAAAACTTAGCAAATTGCTGACGGAAAAAACTATTATACGGTGACTTTATATAATTTGTTTTTTACATGGGACCTTAGGCAACTCTCAGCTTACATAATCACGAGGCACATAAATATTTAAATGATCCAGTATTTCTTAAATATTTATAAAGGAAATTATGTACGTAAATACATGTTGGCAAAATCTGCCCTTGCCTGTACATTTTTTTTTGTTTATTATTTTTCTGTTGGAAACTTCAAAACTTGTCATGTTTCCATGGCAAATAAACTAACGCTTGGACAATAAATGCACAATTGTGAATATAAAGTGCATGATTAAATAGGTTTGACTGGAAAAGCTTTTAGAGTGACATTTTCACATAATTTATTGGAAAAGTATAATTATTGGATTCTATAAGTTATAATAATATCAAGTATTTATTTTTCCACACTTTAAGAACAAAAATTTACTTTTTCAGTACCTGTGCGTTTTAAAAAGATAGAGGAAGCACACATTTTTCTCGTGGGAATATCTAGAGATATTTATTCATATTAAATATTTTTATTACTTAATTTCTACCACATTATAATTTTACCGTGATTCTAATCCCTGTGAAAACTACACCGCACAATCTCCCGACTTCCCCCGCCATTTTGCCCAAGTAGGCACGACATTCTCCCAAAATGCAAATTACATGCCGAGGAGGAGCACTTACGATCAGATGCAGAGATTTTACCTTGGGTGACTGCAAGAAACCCGTTTGGCAAAATACAGATATTCGAAGAAATCATTAGTTTCTTGACACAAAGTGGGATTTTAAATTATTGGGGGAAGAACTTTCAAAAATATAACTTTCTTAACGGGGTGAAATTGCTTCATGATTTTAGAGCGCAACTTGGGATCCCAGAGAAGAATCATAAAGCCTATTTCCAGAAAGCGGTTTCTTCAGGACGAGAAAGTAACTCAGCAGAACTTGCAAAGGAAGGTGAGCCCATTGGAGTGGACAAACTGAGAATGCTATTTGTGCTATGGAATATGTGCTGGTATTTCTGCGCTTGGTTATTTAATAGAGAAGCACGTATATAAGCGTACGTATAAAATGGTTTCCTATTTTTCGAAAATTATGTACCTATGATAAGAAACTGGTTCTTCTAGGTTAGCACTGGAATTGACTAAGTTGTAATGACTTTCTTGAGTTTTGATTAAGAGACATCCGAATTTGTAGGAGATATTAATTGAAAGTGCAATCGTTTCTTTTCACTATAATACTATATTGTACTATTGTATAGAGTATTGTTACTTACAATGGAGCTCTCCCAACGTGTGCTCACAGATTTGGATCAAGCTTGCGTCAATCGATTACAAATTTAATTGGTGTGAAACTTGCAAATGGTAGAATCGGCCAATGCGCAGGTTACGCGGAGATATTTGCATCTAAAGCGGGAGAAATGTGCAGCTAGTTTGGAAAATGACAAATTTTTCTATCTTGAGGGTACGTTTTCTCCCCTTTTAATGCAAGTATCCCCGCCAAACGTGAACTTTGCCAGATAGTGCCATTAAATGGCAGCCATTTGCAAATTTCATACTACTTATATTTGTGATCGATTGATACTACATAGTTTGGTTTAAACTGTGAGCATACGCTGGGAAACCTCCATTGTTAGTCTTTTTAGAATTATTCGGTGCGACGATGAAGAATTTTTAAACCTTTTGTGAGTAAAACCATAAGCAAACATGCATATTACTTATGTATATTATATTCTTCCTCCAATTAAATCGTGGGGATATATTTTGGAGTCATCTTGTTGCCAATGATGCTTAAATAATCAGATAATTAAAGGAATTTGTAAGTATATAAATTCGCAACATTTTATTTGCATATGTACATATCTAGTTATGTAAAGACAGTCAACAAACCATGTAGTGCCTTCTTATTTCTGAAGCACGCCCAACCTGGAGTATCCATGATAGTGTAGATGAAAATGACTGGGCAATGCTATTCTACTTATTACCATCACCAACATTCATCTCTCTCATGCATGGGAGAGATACATATATATTTGAAGAAAATACTTACATGTCCATGTGAGTATTTTATTCAAATAAATTATATGTATGTCACCATAACCACGACCACCACCATCACCCTCAGATCAATAAAAGATTAATACAAAAATAGTAGTTTAATTAATTTCATATAAGTGATTATAATTGATGCAAACATCAACCAGCAGCCGCACCCACTACCACAACTGTAAGGAGTGCACAGCAGCTGCCGCCGACAATACCACTACTGTCAATTAAAAATTAGCGAAAGCATGTTAAAATTAATCTAATAATAGCAGCTTATGCAGAATTTAATTCTTTG
Source organism: Folsomia candida (assembly GCF_002217175.1). NCBI lineage: Eukaryota > Metazoa > Arthropoda > Collembola > Entomobryomorpha > Isotomidae > Folsomia > Folsomia candida. The sequence goes on along the minus strand of NW_019091221.1, from coordinate 486,152 downwards.
AATTTCTCATCCCGTGTAGACCGAAAACGACGACAACTGCAAAGTATAGAAATCCGAATGTGATCCCACCGTCACCACCACCACCAGCAACATCCCCCACTCCCCATCCAGCTCTTAATGATGACGTAGCCAGTTACAATGTGAATGTTTCCGTTATTCAGCTCGCTGCAAGCCATGCATGCCAGGAGATGAGAAGAGGTTGAATCATTCGCAGGGTAGATAGGTAGAGAATGCTTCAGATGGAAGGGGAATTAAGAATTAAGTATCTACGCTTCTGAAGAAAAGACAAAATCGTAATGCGCCCAGCATGCAGGACCTCAAAAATGCTTCCCCAATTGCCCTCCAAGAGCCACAACTCGTGTAGTCTTTCGCCAGATGCCGACCGGTATGTTTTCATGTGCAGGCTTACATCAATCATGTAGATTGAGTATGCATATATTTATGCAAAAACCTTGGTAATGGTTCATAACTATTTATATAAAACAATAGAGGGTGGTTTATTAAGCTCTGTTAAATGGCAGTATATTATTAAAAGTGTCGAAAATGTACAAATTTTCGACAAGTACTTGTTTAATTGACTTTTCGGAAAAGTATCCATCTACATATTTTAACTAATATGTTAATTTGTTTATTCCCACATGCATTTAAACTTCAAGCTTGGTAATCAACACGCACAGAAAAAACGATACCGGACGCGATATGAAGCACTGTGAGACGGATCTATTTAAAGGGCTGCTCGTTGAGATGAAAGGAATCTTAATTCCCGTATTTCTTAAGTTTAGCCAACCCAAACGTTTCTATATAACTAATGCCAAACATTACAAGCTGTTTGAGGTAAATGTGACCTTGGGACTGACAAACCAATTTCAGCAGCTACCAATTTGAAACAAATTTTTATTTCCACGGATGGAGATTTCAAGTAGAGTACTTCAATTTGATTTTAATACCATATCATGTAGCAATTTTGCCGTGTATAAACATACTTAAAATAAATTAAAAGTCGGATTTTAAAGCTTAGCCATTTAAATAATATCTACATACAATTTGTCCATATATCTATTTGGGTTAAAGCTGCAATACGGACAAATTGACAAAATAAAATGCCACCAACGTAAAATGCGGCATGACACATGCAAACTATGTAAAGAAAGATATTGCTGCATGTTCATTGTGAATGATTACAATAATATACCCAATATTGAACTTAAACAGCTACAAATGCTTTATTGGAAATGTTAAAATCTAATTTTTAACTATTCGAGGTTTTACATTTAATAATATCAATAAGATACGACTTATCCTCACATAAAGCTCACATTGCAATTCACGATACATGTTCATTACTGCACAAGAATTTATTTATTAAACACCACGATGAGACTATCCAAGAGAGAGCGCTGGTATCGTGATCGTCCCCGTCGCATCTAAAAATGAATTTATGAGTGCATAGTTAGGAGTGCATAGATTACAACATATTTATATTACATAACAAATTTAGACAAGTTATTTAGATTTCGACTGCTCAGATGACGACGCGGACGAAGACGATGACTAGACGACAGCAGAAGCAACAGTAACGAATATTGCTGCAAGCGCTGTTGCTGGAGAATTAGGAGTGCATGTTCTCATTCTGCAGAAATTCATTACTCATTCATTAGAAATCTTCAGATGGATTCCGATGTGGAAAAGTGGAACAGAGAGGTTTTTTTTACAATGAGTTTCGGGAACGTCTTGTTGACTGTTCAACTTCATACAATTTAGCATATGGATAACATCTGCGAACGATAAATTTGTCGTCCTTTCTTTCAATGGAACTGCGTCGTTTCTAATTGGTGGGCAAACAATCTTTAGCTTATCCGAGCTAAGCAAATACAATGGAAAGGATTTTGGCAATCTCAGTTTTCGCCATGCTAGCCAAACACTTAAACAAAAGGAAAATGCAATACAAGTGTTGGTCTTGGATGAGATTCAAAGATGAGATCTCTAGAGCTATTTAGCTTCATGGATAGACCATTGCAATTTCTTCGAAAAAATTAACGTTCATTATGGTTATGTTCCGATTGTAATAATAGCTGGTTATTTGGGGCAGTTCGGGCCAATTTCTAGCATTATTATTGACACCAGCCTATCTGAATTAGCAGACTATCGAAGAGGGGCGTCACGTTCAGATGCTTCCATTTCACTGAATTGAAATGACAAATTGCATATTACAAATTACAGACACGTCAATGACCTTAACAAATTTTTCAATGCATTGCGAAATAGGCAAATAAAGGAAGAACGCGTTACATTTTAAAGACTAGAAATTAATTTATAGATGCCCGCAGAATATACCTCGTTAAAGCGTACAGTGCTTCAAGACAATAGCATCCTTTTCTATGGGTAATTAAACCCCTTCCAGGTTATTAAAGCATTACATTATAGTGGCATTAATGGTGCTTTACACGAGGAGTGGGTGTCATCAATTGAACAATAACCATGTATCGTCGGATTCCGGCAATACAGACTTCATTCGATCCATCTCAAATAAACGCGCCAGCGTCAAGAGTATTCGTATGCATATTCTCAAATTGTGAAATCGGATTCAGTACAGTGGCAGCATGCATGCTGCACATTAAAGAACACCAATGCGGTAGATGTGGTGTCGAACTAGACGCACCAGAACTTTCCCTGCACATACAAACTTATGCCGCTCATCCACCTCAACATGGAGCTGCAATTGTATATTCGGTAAACAGAATTCCTCCCAATCTCAACCATGCCTTATTTGGTCCTCTAGTTGTCGCAAATCAAGGAGGTATAAGCGTATTAACGTATAATTCATCATCGACAGATTTTGAAAACATAGGTCTATTTGACAGCACCTTCCGATTAGAGATGCCAGAGCGAACAGCACCTTACTTTTGGCATGCAACAAACTTGCAATGAGAAAAACGAAAATTCTAGCTGACATATTGTTAATGTAATTTAGCTCAAACTAAGCATTCTTGAAAATTTTCAAAGGCACACCTAATATTTATGTGGTACTTTAGTGTGAGGCTAATTATCCCTAACATATTTAGCTTCGGATTTCTTAGATTCAGTATTATGGTACGATTTTGTATTTAGAACGTAGCAAGGGATATTAGTCTCTACAAGACCCTCTCCAGATGGGACGTAGGAAGGTTTATCGTGTATGGACCATTCAAAGCAAAAGATTAGTTTATCTTTATCACTTTTGACCATAGTTTTTTTTAAATTATCGCTTTTTTATCTATGCGTATGCAATTTGTTCAATTCATTCCTAAACAAACCATGCATATTTAAAATACATCCTAAAGAAAGTGCAATCTGAATAGCAATGCAGCAATGCATTGGAAAAATTGGCGGAACGCTTGGGACATTCTTGGGAGATTTTCCAGTGGTGGGCATAGGAACATCCCATATAGTAGAACTAGAAAACTAGACATAAACTAGAAAAGACAACACTTATTTTAGGTGAGGCAGAGCAACTTCTCCAATCAGTAGTAAGATACAAACTATCACGCAAATCCCCCAAATGTAAAAACCAGTTGTGACCTTAGAGCTAAAATCCAGTCCTGTAACAGTGTCAACTTTTGGACCCGTCCAATTTGTACCGTGCCCCAGTAGGTTTGGCGGTCTCCATATGTTGTACATTAATTTCAGATGCGACAAGATACCCGAGGATATAAACGCTTTGAGACGGTTCTCAAAGTAGTTGTTTCTTATCGGAGTTACGGGCCATCCCCTAACGTCTGGCCTTCTTTTCGCAAAGAAGGAGTCTCCATCGCCTTGAATGAACGTCACTTTTTGTTGATGCTGGTTCAAGAAAGTTGTGATTGCCGCGATTTTTTCCTTTTTGTCCATCAACGCCACTTTCCCACATGTAATCAAGCTATTTAGCACCCCATAGCTATCCTGTTCATCATATTCCACTGGCTGAATAGGATAATCTATCAAAACGTTACTATTAAAAGTTACTACATTTAATCCAAGCCGAGATGAAAAGGTTCCTCTTCGTCCGGTGTTTAAACCCCCGTTTCTCCTAAAATGTGGGTTAAGTTTCTTAACTAAACTGTCAGCAACAGTATCGTTGCGAATATGTTTCAAAATATTAAGAAGTACACGGTAGAACGTTTTATATCGAGAAAGCGCATCCGGTTCTACGTCAAACGCATTTCCCAAAACGAAGTCAAACGGCATAAGGACCCGTACCCCTTCCACACCCATCAATTTTGTCCATGGTGATTTGTACGCTGTTGGGACGATCATTTCCATTGTGAATAAACTTTTGAACCAATTCGTCATAATTGTCCCAGGCAAAATAATCCAGATCGCGATTATCATATAAACACCTATCCTAGGATTCCTCAATCGCCTTAATCTAACTTCGTAAATAGAAAGTATAGAGTTCTCCAGAGATATTGCAGCAATGAAGTACACCGCATCGGAATGATATCTTCTAAGGACTGGAGTCAAAATTAAGACCACCATGATAGAACCTAGGCAGATGAATGTCCAGCTAATCTTATCAAACGGACTGTATAGGGAGCCAAGAATTGCAGAATTCGTCCTAATTCCGTAACATGATACGTAGGCGTACCGTAGCTCATCACGCATATATAAACCAATTCCACCACGTGCATAGTAGCGCATTCTAATCAGTTGTTCAAACTGACGATATGGCTTATGGCCTGCAAAACCATCAAGGAAAAGGTCTCTCAAAATCAGAACGGAGACGAACTGATGAAGCGTGATTGCATTGGCAAGTCGCTGATACGCAAGTCGGGAATATCTTAAGCTCTCTGGATTAGTTTGATCAACGAAGTCTTCAAAGTCTGTTATTTTCTTTGGATCCATTCGATACATGGACCAAAGGTATTTTCCCAGCGAAGACACATATTTACCAATTTGGATGAACATGTCAAAACAATCAGCTGGTGAGCAATCTATGTGGTACCAAGCCTCAGAGGGCTCCATGCCCATGGCAGGTTTCTTAATGTGGTGTATATTGAGGTATTCAAACCTTAATATTGAATTGTCTTGATTGGCAACGTTTACGTGGATAAGTTCAGTTAAACTTAGATCGTCGGCAAGATTGCGGGTCTTCAAGGGGTCAAGTTTAAAGCTTGACATCACGATGAAGTAATGCGATTGCCAAGTATTGTTAATGAAGTGGGGTTGCGTAACCAGGGTAAAACGTTTTCTATTTCTATTTCCCCTCGTGTACCAGCCCTTAGGTTCTGGTAGAATGGCAAATGTAGCCCAACATTGCGACGCAGGGTTGCGCCTTCGCACCATCGAAAATTTGTCCTGCAGCATCTTCCCGGTCACGGAACTTATCTTGGGATCGTAAACTAATGATATTATTGGGCCGTTAGTCGGCGACCCGGAAAAAATTACGCGGGTAAAGTTGTTGGGCGCGAAAACCATTGTTGTACAGTTCTCAAATGGAACTAAGTAGTCTGCAACCTTAACATTGATGATTGCCGAGTTAGCTGCATTGGAGAAGGAGGGTTTTGCCAGAAGTTGTGCAGTAATGGCAAGTATGGTATGGACTAGGTTACCTGGTACCATTATGTTAAGTTAAATTATGTTGATTTAAATTAAAAAGATGGTTGTAATTATTGTTTGTCTTTGATTTAGTTGGAATTAGAATTGATTAAGGAGTAGTCAATCTCCAATTATTTGTTTAGTATTCAATCTATCGACCTAGATCAAATTTTTATGAAAAAGAGGAGAAACTTTTCTACGAGTTGTAGGCTTGCTATCTAATTAATAACTTCCATATTTTCAGTAAAAACAAATCGAAATATATTTTTTGTAATCTTCGTTCAACTGTATTTTTATACGGTTAGCTGGCCAAAAACTATCGCATCATTGGCCAAATGACGTAGGCTGTAAGGTAAATTATATTCCACCAGAATTCCAGTAAATAGCACAATTTAGCAATTATAACTTAACTTTGTATCTAGTTACATAAACATAGCAGGTCTTATCGATTGTTTGTAGCCTTCAAAGTTCGGTAATTACTTTAATTGTAGAAAGCCCAAAACATAACCGAACATGCATAGAACGAAATCTACACCTCCCACACACTAACTTCACGCGTTCCGGGTGAAATTACATATGAAAACAAATAATGGCTTCTGGAGAATTGTAAACTATATTTTTTTTAGATATTCGACATCCTGTTAGAACGATGTCTCAATTATCTGAACGAACTAACAATTTAATTTGATGCTAGCGTTGTAACCGGTCATTTGCAAATATTCGTCATGTATGTAAATATTTTTTTACAAGTAACGGATAATATCGGCGCCCTATTGACAATTAAGCATGTCGTGTATTGCAAAATGTCATGGCAAATTGATAAATTTCCTTACTAGGGACATACTAAATACATCTGCCCACATTGATAGTTAGATCCGGTATATGTACACCGTACTGGTATTTATTTGGTAATAATTCTCTACCGGATTGGTTATATGGATTGTCCGGTGAAAAAAAGTGCTAAGGTTCCCCCTATTTTTTCAACCACTTGAAAATTAATTTTTGGTATATAAAAAAGCATCAAAAATGCCACATTTGATAAGCTTCTTATAACCGAAAACAGAATTTGATTATCTCTTTTCGTAAGAAAATTACAGCACAAAATGTAGAGGAGATAGAAAAATTAGTTTGCCACTATGCCAAAAAAAGTGTTTTTCTCGAATTGGAAAAGGGCTCGTGACCACTTTATTCTTGAAGGGATGCCCCGTACAAAATTAGTCATACACTAGACATGTCTAGGGATCGTGAAAATGCAAAATATAAAATTTAGTCTTTTCAACCTGTCCGCTAGGAGACCAATATACTGACGCGAAACGTGAAAAAATCTTTTGGAGACAACCCTAACATATCCGTGAGGGTTGCACCCAGACAACCAAAGATTTCAAAAACCTATCTTCGCAGGATCAAAGCCAATAAGATGGGCTTTAAAACTTACAACACTAAAACCGCACCAAAATACGCAAAAGATAAAAATGGCAGAACTAAAACAAATTGTCAGAAACTTGTCGAGAAAATGTCGAGATCGACTCCCAAAAGTTTGTCGTCGTGGATGAAAACTACCGCCCCGTGGACCTCGAAGCATCAATCGGGTAAAGTTCTACTCATGTTGAAGTAAAAATGACGTTCGTCCGAAATATACATAAATTCAAAACCAAGCAAAGTTGCCAATGAAATGCACAAAATGGCCGGAGATCGACAAAAATTGGAACGTCGCAAATCCATTCGCTTCCACCGAGAATACGATCTCCGAAGTTTCTTTGAAATGGTGTATCATCAAAAGATTGACCCCTCTATCAAAAACAAACGTGTTTTATTTTGGTCTAACATTGGTATGTACTAGAATGCCAAAATATTGACAGGGTGCCATAGAAGGAAAAAAACTGATTTCATCAAGAAAAAAGACATCGGTCCAAACGTACCTCAATGTTGGCCCATTGAAAGAGTTTGGGCACTAATTGCGTAACAATATACTTAGAAAAAAGCACACCAACAAATTTCAAAAAATTTCGTCAGGTTACGGAGAAAGTCAGCATAGAAGTTGGTGAAACGAGTGGCAAATCGCTCATGAGAGGTTATCGACAAAGTCGTCCCTCCACCGGTACGTAAGGGGTATTTGGGCAGCTGAAGGATTACAAAACTTTGGTATGCTCAACGTTAGTATTCCACAAAAGTTTCGCTATATTTGATTCATGCATTCATCATTTGCAGTCAAAAATTGCTTGACACTTAACTTCACCGAACAGTCCATAGTTGGACTATGAGTGGTAACGATTTCATTACCACCACCACCATTATCATTACTATGCCGCAACGATCGATATTACCGATGCCGGTAGAGTCATATATGTACTCCGTCCGGTAATGATTCGTAATAATTCAATACCACTTGCCTAAGAGTGTAAATATGCGTGGAGTTCATGCTGTCGCAAAAATGCACATGAATGCGAGTTATTAACAACTTCAATTTGTTATTAAGTAGGCCTCGTAATGTTTGAATTAAGTTTCGCTTATTATTAAGTATTTATTACGCTAAGGGTGTCAATCAATGTACAATTTTGATTTTTTTTAATTACTCCTAGTGATTAATTGCTACTCATGCGGCTAGAACAGATAAAAATCTGGAAGGTTTATCCGGCTCCTGCTTTTATTTGTTAAATAAATTTTCAGCAAAGCTATAATTCATTACGCACGTCACGGACACATCAAAGTGTTAAAATATATTTTTATGATATATTTTCAACTATATATTTAAATTCGTGTGCACGTCAGTACCACATCGACGGATAAGATGTCTAGAACAACTAAGCAAAACAATAACCAATGCCAAGATTATGATATACCAGGGTTAATTAATTATCCAATTAAATAGCATGTTTAAAGTAATTATTAATTACTAATTGACGTTAACTGGTACTAATTTTGATTAATAATTAATTAGAAAATCACTAAAGATTACCAATAAATTGGTCAATATTTTAATTAATTAGCTAATTAATTGGTTTAAATAGCAGTTTAATTACTAATTACCAATTAATTAGACAAAATATTTTCTTTGTAATTATCAATTACTAATTAATTAGGAATGTGGTTAACTAAAAAGCTCTGTGACATTTATACACTTTTGTGGCATTTGTATCAATCAAATCGTGTCAACATTTGTAACAACATTCCCAAATATGCAACAATGCTTGCCCAATCTCTAATTTGAAGCTTGTGTCTTTCATCCGCGCGATTTTTTGTTTTCGCCTCTTCATACTTATTTCTTCTAACATTGACCACCGTGTAAAGAACATGTTTATTTTGTGAAAGTGATTGTTGCACATTGAGTGCAACACAATCAAGGAGAAGGTTTCCTTATGTGCAATCTTAATCAGATACATTTGTCACATTCTAGTTTTATATCGTGATCGCCTCTGGGCAGTGAGGCAATTATTGCAAGTCATCTCATTGTTATCTCTCTCACTCTCTCTTTCAATATGTAGGTTAGAAATAGGTATAGCAACCATATATAAACACGGCAGTCACGGCAGTACACGACAGCAATTGGAGAACAAGTCTTGGGGAGCCTGAGAGATGGGCTCAAGACGAGTCTTGTTGCTGCTGCTGCTGCTGCCCTTACCTCGCACAACCCTGCCAATCTGAATTGAATAAAACCTGTCCTGACTTTGTCTCACCAAATCTCACCTTGCCTCCAAGACGCAATTTATTTCCATGTACAACAACGACGACGATCGTCTCATCTGCCTCACCACCACCATCAATGCAGTGAACCCCCCCCCCCCCCATAAACGGAACTTCACATTGGTACCCACGGCGGCCTCTCCTTGTCAGAAGGAGAGAAGGACGCCTCACTCAACTCGCCCCATCTTCACGACTGCAGTGTGACGAAGTGTCACAACGACAAAAACGCCCCATTCCCTCTCTTCCCCCCATCTTCACGACGCCTGTGTGATAGACTATCACCAAGGTAAGTAAAAAAAAAAAAATAATTTTTCTAATTATCGGTTCACGCTCCGAGGGGGCGCCGATATATTTTGAAAATCATTTACCCTGTGAAAGTAAGTCGTACGCACCCCGTTGTTCTCTCCAGCCGTTAGGGCATCCTCCGTTTCATTTAGCGTGTTGGTAGTTATAGCTCTTTTTTTCATACCTGACTCACATCACATTGTCCCGCCGTGGGTACCAATGTGAAGTTCCGTTTATGGGGGGGGGGGGGGTTCACTGCATTGATGGTGGTGGTGAGGCAGATGAGACGATCGTCGTCGTTGTTGTACATGGAAATAAATTGCGTCTTGGAGGCAAGGTGAGATTTGGTGAGACAAAGTCAGGACAGGTTTTATTCAATTCAGATTGGCAGGGTTGTGCGAGGTAAGGGCAGCAGCAGCAGCAGCAACAAGACTCGTCTTGAGCCCATCTCTCAGGCTCCCCAAGACTTGTTCTCCAATTGCTGTCGTGTACTGCCGTGACTGCCGTGTTTATATATGGTTGCTATACCTATTTCTAACCTACATATTGAAAGAGAGAGTGAGAGAGATAACAATGAGATGACTTGCAATAATTGCCTCACTGCCCAGAGGCGATCACGATATAAAACTAGAATGTGACAAATGTATCTGATTAAGATTGCACATAAGGAAACCTTCTCCTTGATTGTGTTGCACTCAATGTGCAACAATCACTTTCACAAAATAAACCTGTTCTTTACAACCGTTATGGCTAAAGTTAGCAAATTTGCGACCTCCGAAAATGGCACACTCTGTCTTTCAGGATCTTTTAGTACGACTGCTTTAGTCAGGACACCAATAGCAAATTGCGTGACCTTGGTGTAGCTCCGAATCCCAGCGAAACATTGGGCAAGTTCGTCGCCGGAGAATATTCCAGATTTATGGGTTCTGGCCAAATCTTTAAATTTATTCCACGCCTGATCAAAGTTGGAGTTAAATTCACCAGTTTTTGACAAACAGAGGAACCAAGACTCGAAAAATTGGTATTCTGCTGTGACTTCATCGATATGAAGACTGGATGCAATTCGAAGTTTTGGATTTCCCGGGCCCACCAAGGCATGCTCGGTTACCTAAAAATGTAAAAAAGAATTACAGGTAGGGTAAGGAAAACCCATACCCTGTGGTTTTACCTGGGTTTCGCGGGTAGTCAGGTAAACTGAGTCAGAGCCTTATGTGTTAAGTTGTGAAAGAATATGGTTTCTCTGTATGCAAGTTAGGTACAAAACTGCTTGCTAATTCAATTTGAAATTCACTTTCTTAATTTCACACTTTCTTAAATTTGAAAACCCGGACTACGCGACTACCCGTGGGTATTGCTCTGATTTAATACCCCTAAGCCCACCAAAACCCGCAAAACCCCAATACTCCAAAAACCCGGGGTAGCAAACCCTAATTACGGGGGAACTAGTAAATTTCGTTTTAACAAGACGATACTCACCCTAAGTACGTACGAATCGAGTTGATATTTTCCTTTAAAAGTCTCATCATAATTAATTTTGACTCCAGTTTTAGTCCACGTTTCCTCTGCCATGAAGTTGTCCTGTTCCAACAAGACGACTTCGATTCCTTGATTTATTTTGCGACGAAGAACTTTTTCCATTTTTCTTCCTGCGAAAAATTACTCAAGCAATAACACGCTTCGAAAAATATGGGAAAGGGAATATTTCTGTGGATGGGCGTACATATGTTCTTGGCAAACTTATCGGCGATGAATAACACTGAGGATAAAAAATGTATGAAGTCTGAAAACAGTTACAAATGCGTATTTGTGATGCCACGTAAGGTACGAATGTTTAGATATCATATCAATCATTATTCAGCTTTTATCTATAGAAGGACGCCGATTTACCTGCCCTTTCTATATACTGATATATACATATAATGATGTGGTGAAGGTGCTCTTACTTATTTAAGTGTAATAATCTCAAACAGATAAGCATGATCATTAAACGAACAAACGAGACCATTTGAACATACAGTTGCAGTCATCGGTCGCATACATTATCATTGTATTATTTCATATTTCATCCAATTTCATCTTATCTAGATAATTTACAATTTAAAATTGGGGTGGAAAATTCAAAAACTGCCACATGATTGCGGCAATTAAATATTTTAACAGGAGGGAGTTAAATGACAAAAAATCCTAAAATCTATAAATCAATTGTTCACAGAAGATCTAGGAGAGAATTGTTTCTTAAGTATGTAAAGACGAGACTGCTTGATAAGCGTTTTACTATGTGTACATATTACATGAAAAATTGTGACAATTTTGGTACTTTGTCAACCAAAGCGTGTCACCATTTGCAACAGCATTTCCAATTAAGCTGTATATGTATGTGTATTTATGTACGTAACGTGTGTCAAATTTCTACACTCTAAGAAACTCGGTAACTAATCCTAAGTTATTACCAGGCGGAATATCTACATATGGATGTGACTCTACCGCATGGTAATTTATTTATTATTGAGTGGTAGAAAATTAGTTACTAACTGGTAATATTTTCAAATTTCGCAAACGACGTTATTACCGGTTTGGTAACAAAATGTCCACCACTCAATAGTAAATTAATTGCCATGCTGTAGAGTCACATTTGCATCTAGATACACCGCCTGGTAATAACTTAGTTACCGGGTTTCTCAGAGTGTAGTAATAATTAATGGAATTTGTATACTGAAATAAGATCAAGTCTGATGAGAAACTTGTAATCAATTGGACTTTGGAAACTTTATAGTAAAGTATACTAAACTTTGTAAACTTTGTATAGTAAACTTTGGAAATTTTATGATTGGCTTTTCAGTTAGAAAAGACGTTTACTCTTCGACAAGTAAAATTTTTATTAACTGCATATTACGTAAATCACCCTACCCCATCACAAAGTAATTGGGAAAAGTAACTCTAGATAAAGAAAGTGACGCAAAGTACCCCAACATTGTGCACGTTTAACTTCATATGAAGGAGCGATGTCATACATAGCGTACATGCCAGATCGCAATACCCTACATGAAACAAGGCTACCCCATATAGTCAGAACTCGGCATGGTCTATCACCCACATTGAGTTAAACGCCAGCATTTTTTACTTTCAGTCAGTTTCCTTCCCAATTCATCCAAGATTTCAGTGTTGTATATAAATCTTAGTAAAATTAATTAAACGCTAACAATTATTAATTAAAAATGGACTCGGCGGAGGTCAAGCGTCTTTTAACGCAACTGGATTTGAATGAGTATATTAAAACATTTGAAGGTATTCATTTATTTTTTAAAATGTATAAATTATCAAATATCTAATAAAACGTACTTATAATTTTGATTTAGAAAACAATATAAGTTACGACACACTGTTACAACTGGACAATTCCCACGTTCGTGAACTCCTTCCTCGAATAGGAGACCAGATAAAACTTTGTGCCGCCATCGACAAGATAAAGAAAGGGGATATCTATGTATGTTTTATGTGTAATGATAAGCATAATTCTTTGTCTAGTCTCGCTAAACATTTAACTAATAGTCACAAATTGAAGGGAAACGATGAATATGTATGTTGCCACTGTAATAGTTTGTTTGAAAGGAAAAATTACCTCCATCATTTACGAAATGTTTTCAAATTCCATAAAAATTTAGCTCCTTGTCTTAATAATGTGGAACCTAGAGTAGATGAGGCATGCGAAGATGATACATGTCAAGATGACTTAAATAATGACGTCACTGCTAATTCATCGATTTCAAAGTTAGATCAGTTAATTGTTGAGTTATTTGGGACTATCTTAGGAGGGGAGCTTGCGAGGTTGATAATAACAGATCTCGATGCCCTTTGGATATGTGATAGGGTCTCATGAGTGTACTAAAACCCTGAAGTGGTTTGACTCCATGGCCACATTTGCGCCCGCCACACCCACTCAAAAATGCCCAAAAAACGCTTTCACTCCAGTTTTCACTCACTCAAATCCACGCCAGAAATCCAATTTTACTCGGATTTTGAAATTTCTTTCACCATTATACTCCCAGATAGTTGCTTTCTTCAATTCCATATCAAACTCAATTTTGCTGATGATTATTTCGCAGGCGTAATTTGAGTTGTTGATTACTACAACAATCCTCATTCAGAATTTCAAATTTTAAAAATACTAAAAATTTCGAAAAAATTGGGTTTGATATTGGATTGAAGAAAGCAAGTATCTGGGAGTGTAATGATGAAAGAAATTTCAAAATCCGAGTAAAATTGGATTTTTGACGTGGATTTGAGTGAGTGAAAACTGGAGTGAAAGCGTTTTTTGGGCATTTTTGAGTGGGTGTGGCGGGCGCAAATGTGGCCATGGAGTCAAACCACTTCAGGGTTTTAGTACACTCATAGGACCCTACCACATATCCAAAGGGCATCAGGATCTGTTATTATCAACCTCGCAAGCTCCCCTCCTTAGAGTCAGGCAAAGTTCCGTATAGTACTTGTGATAAAATAATGGCTAAGGTTAAAGAATTAGTTTGTGAGTTCTTATCGCAATCATTTGAAACTGCAACAGACACTTTAAATCCCAGTCGAGACAAAAATGACAAGATAGAACAACTATTACAAGTAAAACGGCTTAGCTCATGCTTCGATAAATTTAGCTCTAAATACAAGCTAGATAAATTTCTTCTTCAAAGAAATTATTGATTCCTGGGAAAAAAATAGTCTTGGATACTGACATTTGTTTCCGAGTCGGTAAGGAAAATAACCAAAGACAAATTTACGAACCAATTTCTAGCCAATGTACTATGTGCCAATCAAAGATTCCATTACGCAGCTTTTGACGAAACCAGGATTTTATGAGATGCTAAAAACAAATATTTCTTGTAATAACGAGGTTTTCAGCTGTTTTAGAGATTCAAAGTTTTTTCAATCCTCAGAATTTCCAAAGGAGACGATTTTTCTGAATATCTATTATGACGATGCCGAAATGGCGAACCCACTTGGTTCCAAAAGCGGTAAACATAAATTAGCAAATTTTTATTATACTTTATTAGACATGCCGCAACATTATTTGTCGTCCGTCGATAATGTCGTGTTACTATGTTCGCTAAAGCATGATGATCTAAAGCTATCTTCTGCAAATGCCGTACTCCAGGTAATTGTAAATGAGTTGAAAGATTTGTGGGATAACGGCATAACTTTTTTTTACAATGGCACACTTATAAATGTCAAAGTTGCACTTGCCCAACTCTCTGGCGATAATTTAGGCCTGCATGGAATATTAGGCTTTTCCGAGGGCTTTACAGCGAATTATCCTTGTCGCAGGTGCAGAATGCGCAAAGTTGATTGCCAAAAGGCTTTTGTGTGCGACGACACAAAGCTTAGGTCAAAAGAAAACTATGATCTTGACGTGAAAGTTGGCAATCTATCTGCAACGGGGATAAACTTCGAAACTGTAATTAATCAGCTCCCGTACCATCATGTGACAAACATGTTCGTTTTTGACATAATGCATGATATTTTTGAAGGCGTTGTTCCAGATTTTGTAGTTTTGTTTGTTAACCATTGCATTAAAAAAAGGTATTTCACATTAGATACGCTTAATTTCCGGTTAGAGTCATTTAATTATGGAAGGCATTATGCGGCGAGCAAACCCTCCTTGCTTAAAACTTCCTTTCTCAAAGGAGAAACGAAATCATGCCAGAATGCATCTCAAAATTTGTGTTTAGTTTTATTTTTACCTCTCCTCGTTGGAGATTTAACACAGGAAACTGACCCTGTCATTGCATTATTGGCAACACTTCGAGGCTTGATCGACCTAGTTTTATCTAATAGAATATCGCGTGGAGGAACAACGCTATTAAATAGTCTGATTTCCGAGTTCTGCTCTAATTATCAGCAAGTTTTTTCGAAGCGATTAAAACCAAAACATCATCATTTGTTACATTATTCAGAATCCATTGAGCAAATTGGACCTTTAAAGCAATACTGGAGTATGGCATTTGAATCCAGACATAAATTTTTTAAAACCGCAGCTCATGCGATTTGCAACTTTCGTAATTTGCCAAAAACTGTCACTTACCGACATCAAGTTTTAAAATGTTTTCGGCTCTTGGCAAAAGATTGTTTTACTGAGTGGTCATTCGAAATCCCACAATATGAATACATTGAAGTTATGAAAACGAAGTTTCCCGAAGTCGTCATCAACCGGTTTTCCGTTAGTGCTGAAGCAAAAGTGAAAGTGTCGAATTGTATTATTTCAAATGGTTCCGAATTCAGAACAGGAAGTTTAGTTTTATTGAAATACTGTCCACTTTTTCCGACATTTGGCGTAATAGAGAATATTATTTTAGAGGATGATGAGTGTCATTTTATAGTAACGACTTATGAGAGTGAATTCTGTGAAAAATATTATAGTTTTAAACTTGGGAAAAATGGCGAAAGCTTGTGTATTGATTTTAGCTCTCTGTTATTTTATCAAGCTTTATATACATACGAATCCTTCGAATTCAATAATGTCAACAAATATGTCGTCCCTCCAACTAAATATGCATAAATATAATTTTAAGTGTACTTATCTAAATATTTTAGCAGCTAATTAAGATTTTTAATACGTTCTATTCCGTTAGCTACGTATGTAAATCTGAAATATGTAATTATTATACATACGTTTTTATGAGTATAGACAGGGAATGTACCAAGCAGTGAAAGCGGTGAAGAGGTGGAATCGCTTTTCGAGGGATCATTGATAAGCAGTAATGAAGCTCGTTGTCGCGGATTACAACTTCCTCCGGAACTTGTGAAAAGCTTCAAACAAAACCCTGCAACTATTCAGACGCCGCAATCAAAATTTATGCAGGTAAGATTTTCCTCAATGAGGTCAATATTTTACTAAATTAAAACTGCCTAGGTCCCCCAGATTGACGGCACGCCGGTCCAGCCCTTGATATATATTGCTGGGGACAATTTAAGTGAAAATGCGAATTGCCACGAGCATGAGGTAATCCACTACGAAATAATTCAAGATACTGGGGCCGCGGCGCAACCAGAGCCAGATAGGTTGACAGAAGTACAGGGAAAAAAATACTACGGATTTGTAAGTTTCGTCGTTTTATTCCGTACTTTTTCTTTGGCAATGTAATAAATTAAAAAAATGTAATTTCTGATTAATTTTGCAGAATATCGAGGAGGTTCTTCTCAAAGGCTTTGCTGGTTCAAAGGTGTTAACGACCAAACTTCCACAGAAGAAACTAATCATTTCAACCGACCGTCGAGCAATTGCTGCGGCCCTAATAGATAAAGTTATTTCAACTCTTGGAACAAGGTGAGTCGGATTAAAGAGACATGTTGCAAGTTAATTAATGTACAAATAATGAATGTCCTTATGTGTTATTTTATGCCAGCCCAAGTAAAGTGGCTTTAGAGCAACTGGCGAAGGACCTGGTTCTTTTGTTTCCTGGCCTAGGGGACCCTCGAAAAGAAGGCCGTGGATATGAGATGTGGTTTTTCCACTCCCATCACGGACTTGGGGCATCAGGATTTTTGGAAGACCGGCTCAAGAATCAAAGGAAAAAGGTTACTTCCAATAAGAAAACTCAATTAAATACTGAGTCGTTGGACGCAACTTTTTTAGACTGGTCTTCAGAAATTGAAGATGGTAAGATGGTGTTATTTAAGATAATATTTAGTAACCAAAATATTTAGCAATTTCATATCTCGAATTATTAATTATATTAATTATCCGGTTGTTTATTTAATGAACGATTTTTTACTTGCTTACTTAGAAAATCCTACGCCGGACGAGAAAGAGTTGGAGTTCCTGCGTCAAAATCACGGCCAGGAAATCAAAATAAAGATGAAAGAGACAGTTTTTCAAAGAAGAACTTTCATTCGCCAACAGACAGGAGTGGACGGGTTGTTGAGCATTATCAAATGTATGCCGAGATTGGTTGATACGGAAGGAATGGTAGGAATGTCCATTTTCGAACTATAAAACATTCAGTTTTGAAATAATAAAACAGTTTCCTTTTTATTGCATGCATTTATAGATAATTCAAGATTTCGACGTGAGACATCCCAAACTGGCCTTGATATTGTACGATAAATGGCCAAAGGTTTCTAAACTACTGATGGACTACGCTGAGGAGTGTGGCATTGACTTTGCAGACAAGCTTGGAGTTAAAAAATCAAGATACGAACTGTTGGATGGTACGTTGTTGAAACTTGCAAATGTTTAATTTTATAAGGAATTATTTTAATCAATATATTCTTGAAAATTTATGATTGATTATAATTTTTAAGATGATTTTCAATTGTTGGCTTTCGCTTTGCTGCCATACATTTTACCGTCATGTGGAAAAAAGTTAAAAACTATTGACGACAAAGAATCTGATGCAGTCGCGCCCGCGAAGAAGGGAACGCGAAAACAAGCGAAAGTTGTTAAAGGATCGGATAAGGATTCAATGGCTAGCATGATTCAGTTTCGATCAGTGAGTGCAAATTTCCCAGTACCATTTTAAACTTATATTTTTTTAAATCAGTTATGTATTCAATTTGTTTATATTTCAGCGAGCTACTCATGTTAGTGAAGTAATGCAAGGGAATCGCAAAGTTGCACCATTTATTCTGGCCGTTGGATCAACATGCAACATGGAATTTGCAGAATTTTTCGTTGTCATCGCTAAGTGTGCTATTCCATGCGGTCAAAAGTTCCTCAAGGCGTTAGACACGAAGGCATGAAGTGCTTCACGGTTCTCAACATCCCACCGCCAGTGGAATCTTGCGATCACTGGAAATTTATTTTGAGTGGAGTTTGTGGCATGCCGTATGAGATTGGGCATCTTCCTCCGGTGGTGCAGGCACTCAGTGGCAAATTATGTCAAGAATTTCTTAGGACGTATACAGACTTGTATTAAATAATTAGCTAAATAATCTTATTAATATAAATATGGTTTAATTGTAATGATGAATTGACATATGCTGTTACAATAAATACAAATGAAAAGCAATACCCTATATATGCAATTTATTAACTTCATATAGTTACTCTCCAGCATGATATGTGATAATAAATATTGTACTATATGAACTAAGCTCTAGATCTTTTTACTTCATGTGGGGTACGAAATGTGGGTTATACCGGGTACTGCAACTAACGTTATATAAAGCACACCGACCTCAAAAGATGTAGTAAAACGGATTACCCCATGATATTTTTCCCTAAATATACTCTATGTAGCATCACTGCACTTATTACTCCGTTTGAAGTTATTTTTTACCTCATATAAATGCAAAAATTTTAACTGTGTTCTCCTCATTAAGCTGGTTGATTACACATGTGTAATCTACATATCAGTGGAAGTGAGGTGAGGTGATATATGTAAGTACTAAGCACGAGGTCCTGCGTGTCGACGATTATTACCCTAGTTTGGTAATAATACGTAGGTAAATAAATGTATATGAATATGATAAAGATGGTAGGAAATCGTGCTGTGCATTCTTTGTCTGTTTATGATTGCGAAAAAGCACGAATCCATAACCAAAATTATCCTTAGGGGAAAAAACAAACCATAATTAGAAGACCCTTGAATGGTTAAGATTAATAACGAGGAGATAAACATATTCCCATGGTATTTATTTGTGTCTTTGTAAAGAATTTATCACAATTGGTGAGCTCACGCAAACGAGGCGGATGGAGGTGGATGCGATATGCACTGGCAACGGAAGCAGGGGGACATTGTCTAGATTAACCGAATGTGCAGCATTTTTTCTGAATGGGGACATAGTGAACAATAAATACATGCTATAATTATAATTAGGGACCAGTCTAAAATTTGGGAATCTTGATCTCTTGACCCGCCATATTTGGAGACCGGTTATAATTAGAATAGGGCTTTAAATATGTTGAGTAGGTATTTACTGTATTCGATTCATAGGATCGAACCCTTTCCAGCTTTTTCTAGAATTTAGGTTATAAACGAATACCACAAGAAAATGAGCAACCGAGCCACAAACTCAACGCGAGGGTTTACTGCTTGCAGTACAAGAATACAAACCTTCCCTTTTTAGAATTCAGGTCAACCCTGTCTTCCCCGTTTTTGACTTGGTTCCATGGGTGTTGCGGGACTCAGTCCTAATGCAACGAAGCAACCCCCAAATTTTGGTCGTTCATGTACTACATGACTCAAACCCCACGTGGGAGCAATCATAAGGGTTCGTATTTTTGAAGTTGCTTCCAAAATTTATATAAAATACTAACTTGTAAGAAAATGTTGGTGTAAGGTCTTAGGTCATGACCTTCAAGGTCACAGGTCATATGGACGACAAATGTGTCCTCTTTACCCCCCTCAAAAATAGTGTCATTCGAACGATAATATCAAGGGCTTCAACTTTAGTCCTTATCGCTTATGCTCTCCGACCACACCCAAGGCATGTGGGAGTGGTTAAAGTTTGCATCAATTTCTTACAAATAAATATTGCAGCACAACTACCCGAGTACCCGCACGGGTACCCGTGCGGGTACTCGTTACCCGCTACCCGTCATGACTCATGAGAATTAGGTTAAAAACTAAGCAAACTTCAGAATAAACTTGATTTAATCAATTATTTGCTTATAAGTAGTTTGAGCTAATGCTATGCGATTTACGCAACTTATAATTTGGTACTAGGTGTCTTTGAAACCAAAATTTTTGGCTTTAATGGAACCTTTTTCAAGCTATTCCGGGATTGTTCCTAGCGAGTTTGGCATGAGTTGTTAGGTCAGAACAAGGTTTTGATGCAATGTTTGATGCAAACATCAGGACAAAAATTTGGAATTATTATTTGGAATTGAGCTTGCATGTTTGATATGAGTCGCTAGACAATCTTGGTGTATTTGAAGCTTTAATAAAGGTTCCATTGTTTGTTCGTTTGATTTTTTAAAATGTTGATCTAAATGAAGTTTTCATTGAAAAATATGTCCACAACTACAATTTTTTCCTTCAATCGGATAGAGGAGCACAAGTTAAAATACCGTCAGTGTCACACACACAAATAAAATACAAGTCTTATAAGTAGTATTTGTGCTATATTTAGAGCATGCAAATTATGATTGAGAAACAATAAATTTCCGCATTTTCTGGACGTGAAAAGTATTTGAATCTGCCATAGGCTTCAAAGACACGCTCGATATATAAACGTTGCAGCTGGCAAATGACAAATTTTGAAGTGGATAAAGAAGAAAATCATACTTCTGTAAATGTACAGCCTCATGAGCTTCAAACTTCCTTTGTGAGTCAATTTATGGCAAAAAATTAAATAAAACTGAACTACCGGAGTTTTTTCGACCATTTTTCGACGCCATTGACTACCGTATCGAATTATTGGAGGTCAGAGGACTGTTTTATTTAAAAAAGGATTATTTATTCTTATTGAATTTATGCAAAATAATGATACTAAATTGATTAATTATACATACAGGGTGGTTAAAATGTCACGCTACAATGAAAATTTTTTCGATTGGAAAAATTTCTAAATTTCCCTTATTTTGTCTCTAAAAGTCAACATTTTAAGAATTTTGTCATCAGTCTTGATAATAATTTCAAAAATCTCTCCAAATACCAAATCTTTTTAACTAATGGAGATTTCAGGACTTTTCCCATTGAAAAATTTTCCATTGTAGCGTGACATTAAAACCACCCTGTACACGTCCTATAATTTTACAGATTCGCCGCCTCAACCCTAGTGATACCTGGGCGAGCCTTTATTTATCCAAAACCCTGGGACAAAAACGCAAAAAGGAGACGTAAATGTCCGCCCCAAGTCATAAAGAGATGGATTTGTTAGCCGAGGGATATTTGAAAAATAAAGAGGACCATATCAGCGCTATCGAGTTGTGCTACTGTTTGGCACAATTTGTAAAAAATGCTGATAAGCAGAAGAAAGGAAATTATCCATTAATGTTGCACCAAAACAGAATGTGGTTTGACGATGAGGGTGTCATTTCTAGCTTTATTAATGGACGGACTAGGTAAGTCTTCTAGTAAGTAATAATTTGTACAAGTCATTTGCATAGGGGCTGTTTCAAGTACAAGTAAAAATCAATAAGAAGTAATTGCAAGAAAGAACGTAGTTTCTTTCAGTTCTTGAGACGACAAGAAATTCAACGGGCAGGAAATTGCCGTTACAGATAGTTTATTTATAAGGCACATCGCCAGTTGATTCATACTTTCTTCGTTTTTTTGTCTCCTATCACATTTACTTTCTTGCTCTGCAGCGCAAGAAATGAAAAAAATCGTAATTTCCCATACATTGTTTTCTCTTCTGATCTTACTATCCTTAAATGGTTTTTCGATCCTTATATCTCATCAATAGAGATGGGGATTATACCTGAGCAACTAGGTAGCCACTTTCATATGGTGTAAAAGTTGCGTTTTGCGTCGTAGTGCAACATAACAGTTATTGTTTATTAACGTAAAATTCGTCAAATAATAAATTCTCAAAAAATGAATCAAAACATTGACATTGACGGAACTTGTAGGGTGATTGTGGGTCCCTAAAAATATACCAATTTTTTTAGATCCTCATTGGGAAGGGATAAAAATGTATTAAATTAAAATATTAAATGACAAGGAGATTTTGTTTTGATTCGTTTTTTGAGAATTTATTAATTGACTGATTTTCTGAGATTTTGTTTTGATTCATTTTTTGAGAATTTATTGTTTGGCTAATTTTGCGTTAATAAACAGTAACTGTTATGTTGCACTACGACGCAAAACGGGGTATTAGTTTAATTTGCAGGAAGAAAGTGAAAATTGGTGGGGTAGGATATAATGGGGGGCAGATCATCTCGGGTTGCATGTAATGGGTAGCATTTCGTGGGTAGCTTATAATGGGGGGCACAGATCAGCACACCATCTGAGCAGTGGGCTCCTCCAATAGGAGGAGTCCTCCTCGCAAAATACAAACAAACATTATTAACAATTTTTATATTTTTGGCTCATTATAATTGTCGATAAAAGCGCAACACATACCGATGGTTGTCCCCTACAAAGAATATTTCAAAATTCATTATTCGACATTAATATTGATTAGTTTCAAATTTATCCGGCAGAGAAATCTGGACTCAGGACCTGCATGCTGCCCCTCTTTACGTCAAGCTAGCCGAGATACATTCGTCCCTTCTTCCATCAAAGCTTGCAATACAGCCAGACATAGTGACGCCACTGGCCCTCGTTAATAAAGCCCTGCAACAGTACCCCAACTACAGCAAGGGGTGGCACCGCAAAGCAAAAATTTTGTTTAAGGTGAGTTCCCACAAAAAATTCCGGGGTTAGTGTGGACACGAAGCAATTATGGGCAGTACACCTTTCGACCAGAAAATATCAAAGTTTTCCGAAACAAAAAAATTTACGTCCTGCTTGTCCTGAGTTATGTATAAATTTGAAAAAAGTAGAAAAATCACCTTCATCCCGAATTAATTCGAGAGATTTTTTTCTAACTTTATGTTGTTTTTTATCAAAACGGGGTTAGTGTGGACGGTAGAATCTCATGTTAACAGATTCTAGTGTGCATACCTGTTTTAATTTTTTCAAAAATTTCCAATTATATTTTTCATAGTATTCTTGTGGTAAAATAATTCTGAATAGTTAGGATCAGCTAACAATTTAGTGAAGATAATTTTTTCTTACAGATAGCAATTTTTCTTTTCTTTGAAAAAACTAATTCGCACAAAAAACACTAATTCGCTCAAAAATGTCCACACTAACCCCGCCTTACCCTGCATATATTTCAACAATTCCAATAAAAATAATTTTTTCCTAGCTGAAGCAGCACCCAGAGGGCTTGGAGTGTTTGGAGGAAGCATTTACGTGCAGCGAAACGAATTGCGTGGCCCTCAGCGACCTTATTTTTCGCCTGATGAGCTCTCCCGATAGGGAAAAAAAACTTGACGAAATTTTCCAAAAGTATTGTACAGAATATGGAGAAAATCTCTGGGGGAAAATGAAAGTCGGGACGATTTACTATCTATACGGGAACTATTTATGGTAAGAATTTCGAAAATTGGAAGAGTTAAAATATGTAATAGTAACAAAAAATATGATTATTTTTATCAGGATACACAATTTGAGACGGGACGCTGTCACGAATTGGTTAAAGGCTGAAACCTCGAACCCAAACCTGAGGTTTTATTTTAATGGGTTGTACACCCAGAAAAAAAATTATAAGTGGCACAACGCAGCAGCGCTGAGATTTGAAGATATTATTCCGTATTTGCGCCTAGTTGAAGATTTGGGAGACGTCGATCGGGACGCGAGAAACCTCTTATTCGCGAAACTTAGCAGATTGATGGATCAATATTCTAAATACTGGCAATCAAAAAGAAAATTGTAAATGTAAATGTCTGGAATGGGTTTTTTAATACGTTGTGCGCATTGCGTGAATTAATTATACATATACTGATTTAATAAATATCGCTAATTATAACTATTTAGGAATCATAACTTTGTGAAGGTTTCTGTTTCAAAATTTTCTAAATCTAGGATATCTATCCTTAATGATTGTATAAAAGATTTGTTATTTTTACATGTGGGGTTGGAGAATCGTAAAATATTAAAATGTATATTGAAAGCTTGATCAAAACTATACCATGTATCAATTATTAAATTATTAGGTTATTTATTAGATATTAGTTTACAAATCAAGTATTAATTAACCATTACTGCAGGGAAATTAAGGATTTATTTATTTTGTTGCCTGAATTTATATCCTGATTTAAAAAAATAAATTCTTAAAGAGAAATTTCTTAGACTAGGAACATTTTTCAGCTTGTACGCTTGTAGCCTCGCTCTTTGCGAAGACGGGCTTCATGCCTAGTCGCATTAAAAAACTCATTTTTCCTCATCTTGTTAGGAATATGGGGCCTCTTATAGGAAATCGTCACCATCGGTTACAGAGTCACAATAATGAAGACCGGAATCTCAAAAAAGTTGATTTTGTTAAGATTTCCATAGTTTGTAGGGGTGATTTTTGTGAGTGCAACGGTATCGCTCAACTCCACCCCTTGCCCGAGGGGGAGGGGCCGAAAGTGGCCAAAATTGTAAACCGGGCCGCGGATTTCCAGATTATGGAAAAAGATATAGAAATATTGCTTCCACCAAAGGATTCCTAATTTTGTTTCTCCACATCCCGAATCGACAGTTTCCGAAAATTCGAAAAAAACTGACAAATTCTGGATGAAAATTTCTCACAGGACCACATAAATTGGGTATCGCTGGTAAGTTCTCGTCTAGTGGAATTTGAATATATATACTTTGTTGGGTCGGGGACCACCCCAGATGTTTTAGGGAACGAGGAATTTTTTTTACATTTATGCGGTGATGTGAGACTTGAAATTTTTATGCAAAGTTATTTTTTGAAAATTTTATTTTTCGAATTTCGAAAAACGTATGAGTTGGGTTGTAGAGAAAAAAAAATACGAATCTTTTGGTGAAAGTGGCATTTCGATATCTTTACCCATCAAGGTGAAATGCGCTGCCCCGTTTACAATTTTTGCGACTTTCGACCCCTCCCCTAGGGGGAAGGGGCGGAGTTGAACCAAAGTATTGGTACCATTGCAAAAACAAAAATCACCTCGACAAACTGTGCAAATCTTAACGAGAATTATAACAATACAGAATTCTATAAAAATATATTAATCACCTTTGTAAACATTTTTAAACTCTTCGACCTATGTAATTATTTTAGCGAAATACCTTAAATCTGAAATATAATGAAATATTTTTCTACGTATGATGAGGGCCAAAGGCCGTATTTTATTTAATAAATTGATTGATTGATTAATTGATTTATATATAATTGAATTATGATCTCAGAATTCAATTCGTGATGGAAACAATTTCTCCCAGATTTTTTTCACGAGCTGGATTGTGATAATAAATTTTAAAATCTACGATGCATAAAAGAATATTTATTGCTTGGAATAATAAGTAAATTAATGTTAATATTTAACTTGTGTAACGATGTGGTTGTGTAACGATGACGCTTGTTTTTCAACCATGCTGTCCATCAATAATTTAATTTATTATGCGATTTGATTAAACTTCAATAAAATATAAGGATATCATCCCGTGCGGTCTTCAAGGAATAAATTAAGCAGAACTCTTCAGTTTTGTTTAAACGAAACATGGAAACATTTTGTTGGAGAAATTCCAGAAATATTAATTCATGCACAACCACACTCCGCTCGGCCACCCGGTATGGCAAGAGATCAATTATTTCTATTCAGTGTATAATTAAATGTCAAGATTTGTCCAATTTTCGTACAAAGTCACGCTCCATGTCCATTTATAAACTGCAGAATTCTACTCAAACTGAACAAGAAGAGAATCAAACCACTTGTACTGAATATTACTCGGCATTTAGTTTAAATCAGACTAATCATGTCGTTTCTCAATTTTAGATACACCAATTTCATCATCGTGCTACTGCTTGGCTTTAATCTGCAAGGTAGGGATTGTACATATTTTACTTAAAATCAGATTCGTTTTCATCGCCTAATTAGAATAGAATGGCAAGGGTTATGAAAACGGGCTTCATTTTTAAACACAGGGTGGTTTAAATGTCAGATTACAATGGAAATTTTTTCAATCGAAAAAACTCGCAAATCTCCATTAGTTACGGAAATTTTGCCTCTGAAATTCAATATTTTAACAATTTTGTCAAAAGTTTTGATAAAAATTATTAAACATCGCAATCCCAAATCCGTAACTAATGGAAATTTACGAATTTTTCCTATTGACAAATTTTCCATTGTAACCTGACATTTAAACCACATAACTTGAAGTAAATTATGTAAATGTACTGTCTTAAAATTTATTTAGCATCCACTGCATATGACTGCAGTGATATTGACCACGATTTTATCGAGGTGTCATGCACTGGTTGGAATAACAATTGTCCTGACGGTTTTCGTGGACGTTGGGTAGAGAAGGCCAACGGCATCAAGCAGTGGTACTGCTATCGAGAACTAACCGCGGAGGAGGCTGCGATACGGGCAGATTGCATATGCGCGGGTTGGACCGCTGTTTGCGTGGATATGGAAGCCGAACGCTCGTGTGACCTGGTCATGGGCGAATGCAGTTTGAAATATAAACTACAGGCGTGCAAAATTTTGAAGTATGATGCTTATTGCAGAGTATTGAATACACTAAATAATGTGGTGAACCCTGTAATTGGAGTAGTGAATTAAATCCTGGGCTAAAATGTGTTTAATTGATGGTTGTTGTTGTTAAAATGAAAATGAACTTGATTGTCCTTCTGCTTTAATTGGTTAGGGATACAAGTAATAAATTATATAAACATGATGAAGGAGGGATGGGGGCATTATTTATTCATAAAGCAACTGCTAACAATGCGATGGTGTGAAGTGTAACCCTCCGATTTGGCTGATATTTTGAAATTACGTGGTCCATGTCAATACAACCAACGTTTCTTCACGCAGTTTGTGCGATGGTCAGAATTTGTCCAAATATTTGAGGTTAAAGGTGAAAAACGAGCGATTTTTACCAGGCGAGGGAAGCAGACTCAATTTCAATTTTTCTTCCGTGCTAAAAATTGCACATTTTTCCTGGACCATGAACTATTCGAAAATCAGGATTTGACTTTCAAAAATGCTCTGCTACTTACAATGGAGGTCTCCCAACGTATGCTCACAGATTTGGACGAAATTAGTGTCAATCGATCACAAATATAATTAGTATGAAATTTGCAAATGGAACTATCTCCCAATGCGCAGGTTTGGCAGAGATATTTGCATAAAAAGCGGGAAAAATGCGTAGCAAATTTGGAAATTGAAAAATTTGTTGGCCTTGGTGGTGCATTTTCTCCTCTTTTATGCAAATATCTCAGTTAAACTTGAACATTGGCAGATAGTTCCATTTGCAAATTCCATACTTATTATATTTGTGATCGATTGACGCTAGTTTGGTCCAAATCTGTGAGCATACGTTGGGAGACCTCCATTGTGAGTATAGTGCAAAAAATGTCCAAAACAGTTTGGATGCATTTTTTAAATTTTATTTCGCTGAAAGAACAGTCCTCAGCATATGCAGACATTAATCCCCTGTGTCATGACTGGTGGTAAAAATTAGAGATACAAGTATGTCCTAAATTTCATAAAAGCGAGGAAGGCAGGAGGTCATTCGTACTGAAGATCTGGGCGCTTTTCCCATGAAAACGGAGCGTGCCGCGATCGAGCAGCCGTCGTCACGACTTATATCTTCTGTTTAAGCCCCGGGACACCATTTCAATCCGTGTCCAGTGCCCCGGCTAAATTTCGGATCAGATTAGATTTTAAGCGGATTTTAACAATGGAAAAAGTTTAAACTTTTTTCTGGGACGGAAAAAAATCGGATTATGTTAAAGTCGATTTTTTTGCTTAAGCGGGGCTCTGAGAGTGGCCCTGGAGGAAATCTTGAAAAAGAAGTTATGATTTTTAAACCATATTAAAACCTTGTTCATCCATAAAAATTTCTAACCGATAGCTCTAATACTTCGGGGTTTATAATCAGAAATCTTTGTGCGGGAACTTATGAATCAACTATGTAAATAGGTATTTTCTGAATTAAGCATCGACTGTACTTAGGTATCCGTATTTTGTGAATTATGTAGTAGCACGATATGCAATTACATTCATAAGCCCAACCAGTATTGCGCACAAAATTTAATAAATAGCAACGAGTTTTAGGTATATGTAAATACAGGAAATTGGTATTTTAAACAAAATGGCACGTTTTTAATGGAGTGGAATTGCTTGTGTCGATACCATTCTTTTTTGCAAAAATTATAAGTGGTTTCAAACCTATGCTTTGTGCATGTTCGATACAAATTATACAAAATTGGGTTCGATTCGAGAATCTGAAACAAACATATACTTATCGCAAAATGTTATGGCATTTCCTTTTCCACAAATTATTGTTCGCTTACCTAAATTTTTACAGAGTACGGAAATCCATTTAATTCAAATACTTTACTCCTGCACTGAACGTTAGAAAATAGCGGACCAGCTTATTTTACAACATATTTTAGAAGTTAGATTGTAAATATATTTAACCTGCAACTTAAGCAAAATATTGCTCATATAACTTAGAATATATACTTTAGTTCTTTTAGAAAGGAAACTTTTCTTCAGAAATGTATTCAAAATTCGGTCTAAAACTCGTCCATTTCGCCATCATCCCATCATATTTCTTAGGATCGAATAGTATTTATTTCAATCCAGAAACTAAAACGTTTTACACTACCAAACTATCACGATGGAGACTTTTAATTGCGACCGTTATCATGGTTTTCATAGGACTTTTTATTTCTTGGAGAACTCTGGAAATCTTTTTATGCGGAGGGGCCAATTCAAATGAATATTTCCACATTTCATACGCCTTCAGTTATATCTCTGTCGTGTGTTGTGGGGCTTTCGTGTTCGTGAACCTGTATCAGAGTGATCTCTGCCAAGTGGGGTGCAGATTGGTGCGATATTGTCGCTAATTTGAAGGTACATACATTCATATCGTCGGACTAATTCATAAAAGACCTAAGTGCAGTTGATGCTTCATTCAGAAATGACCTAAGCGTACAGAAAAAAAGTAAAAAAAACAAGACTTTCGATACGAGAATGTATGTACATATGTATTTACTTATGGCTTATTTGAGCGATATAAGTAAGAAGGCTCGTTTTAGCAAGAAATAGCAATAAGTAAATATATATATAAGTAAATATGTACATAAATACTTGCACATAGGTCTTTTTTCCTTTTTTTCTGTGCATTTAGGTCTTTTCTGAATTAAGCATCGACTGCACTTTTATCTTTTATCTTTGGTATTTTATGAATTAGTTTGACGATATGTGGTTAATTGGAGGAATTTTTCATTATTCAATCCTTACTGTTTTGAAATTGCGGGTCTTTCGATGTTTTGAATAATTAAAGCATCCACATAATATAATCTGGTAGCACGATTTACGCATGCGGTAATTGGTTAGGTTGCAAAAATATGTGGCGCAACCTCCATGGTAATTCGTTTTTGGTTAGAATTTTTAACCTCGCGGTAGCCAGAACGGTAAAAAACTTGTTATCCTTGAGGTAGAGTAACCATTTGGGTTGTAATTTGTCCTAGATTATTTTATGTGTGATTGCTTATCTGAAAAAAATTCGCTCTGGTAGGGCAATGGATGCAAAATTATGACCCAAGTAAATCATTAACTGGGATTTTTATGGACGGTCTGCTTGTTCTGGGGATTCTTTCATTTTCGACGGGACCTTGGTTTTCTGTGCTGCATTATTTGGTGTATCCGCAAACGCCAATCTATCTCCCGACCATTTTTCCGCCGGCATGGGCAAATCATACCTTGATTTACTGGGGATACTCGTTAGTCGTCGCGTATTACTGCAACGCTTGTTGGCACAACTTACTGCTGATTCTCACCCTGGTGACGTTGTATATTTGTAAGTGCAAATTTAAGATTCTCTCTTACAAGGGAACCTTTTTTCAAGCTACACCGGGATCGACTAGAGAGTTATCTGAAAAAAATCAAGTCAAAAATTAGGAGTCACATGACACTTATTGAACCGTTGACTGGCCCCTTTGAAGAAAAATATGGGCAGTTAAGTTCAATTTTTGAGCAAATTATCTCTCGCTTTTTCCTCCACGGGACTAAAACCAGGGAGGAGTGCCAACTTTGACCTCTAATATTTTTCTTCAAAGGGCCATTCAACGGAAAGATTAGTGTCACGTGACTCCTAATTTTTGGCTTGATTTTTTAAAATAATCCCCTAGTCGATCCCGGTGTAGCTTGAAAAAAGGTTAAATTGTCAGTTATTGTGTTAAATACCGCAATACTCTCACAGTTTCGATCCTGCGCTTGATAAACGGTGAATTTCGGATCGGTGCAAGAAATTCAAAATGTGCGCCGTCTTTCCAGACCGCGTGGGTTTTACCGGGAGAGTACAGGTTGACATTTATCAGAATTTTTAATTTTCCTTGTCATAATTAACTTTTATTTTAAGATGTTTGGAACTGATCCATCGCCAAATGATGGATTGTTTTGGTGGATTATTACTAGGATTGCATGCAGCTCTCGGACAATTAATTTTATTTGCTAATGTGACCCTGATATTGTACCGAGAATCGTTGGAAATTCATGTGATTGTAATTTTCTCAGAATTATGGAACAGTTCTATACTCTAAGAAACCCGGTAACTAAGTTATTACCAGGCAGAGTATCTACCACACTGGTAATTAATTAATTATTGAGTGGTAGAAAATTAGTTACCAACTGGTAATATTTTTTAAAATCTTGCGACCGGGGTTGTTACCGGTTTGGGAACAAAATGTCTACCACTCAATAATAAATTAATTGCCATGCGGCAGAGTCACATGGACACTTCGCCTGGTAATAACTTTATTACCGGGTTTATTAGAGTGTAGTTAAATAAATAAATAAATCTAACTAATAATTACCTTTTTAGCTAATCCTGGTCGTCTGGTCGTTCTCTTCCCAGGCCATTTGGACCGTTGGGCTTGAGTTATTCGGCAGAATTCAGGCCGATGCTGGGAAAATGGTGAAATCTTGGAAGATGATGAAATTTAGAAATTCTGAAGAGAAACGGTACATGGCCAAGTTTCGGAGGGGATGTCGCCCCCTGCAGATTGGAAAAGAGGGCGTTTTCACGATCAAGCGGTTGACCGTGTTGAAATTTATGAGAGCCGTGATCAAGGGAACTTTTAGAGCGGTACTGACACTAGGAAGGGTTAAATAAATATGGAACAATTTAGGTAATAGTAATAAAATTTGTGGGGAATAATTTCAGCGTTTTTACATATCTTTTAATTGCGTCACATTTTTTAGAGTTGTATTTAAAGGGTGTTGATTTAATTCGATCACGTTTTTTACTAAAAGGAAAATGCTCGTTTTTAGAAACTACGGGTATAACCAAGAAGGCCAATTTGTTTTCAAGGATACCTTACTATTTGGTCTATTTAGCATGTACCTCAATCATTCATGCAAAATTCTTGCATTTATGTAGTTCAAGATAGTTGTTTTATCATACCCAATATCAAAATTCAATTTTTAGATGTTTCAAATATTTTAGAAAATTTGTTACCAAAGGAATACCTTAATTTAAAAAAAAGTTGAGTTTAATATTGGATATGGGAAAACAACTATATTCGAGTAAAAAATAAAACCAAATTGGCTAAGGCAGCGAGAAAAAGTGCGAAAAACGCACTTTTTACACAAATAGTTGGGAAGTAGGAAAAATGGGAAAAACTCTGGTTTGAAGCAATTCGAAATAACTTGTTTAAAATTTAAGATTTTCAAAATTTGACTTCATATTCGTTTTCTGCGTCAAATTCTGAGAAAACAAGTTGGTGATATGGTTCAATTCGAACAATCCCTGAAATTAAGGTGTATTTACATATATGGAAAAATTGGCAAAACAATCAAAATTGGTTGAAACGTTTGACTCAAAAGTGCCATTATTACATATCCAAATTTTCATAAATTTGCGGAGACGATGAATATGAAGTCCAATTAGAAAAATATTTATGATTAGATTAAAGTCGTTAGCTTTCCCTATATTTTCCCATTTTGCAAGGTAAAAACCGCTTTTCCCACTTTTTCCCACCTGCCGTGGTAAACAGTAGTTTTGCACGTTTGCAGGTTTTTGCACGAGAAAAACGAAACCCTAATTGTAATCATTTCAAACAGATAAGGGCAATCATTAAACGAAAAGTGAGACAATTTAAACATATTTACAGTAGCAGTCATCCGTCATTTGCAGATCATTGTACCACTTATTTCATTTTTCATCCAATTTAAGGCTCTGTACCAGTAATTCACCAAGGTATTCAAGTACCCTTACTACCCAAATTTCTTGGGACTGAAGCACGATAGCACGTTTTGGAAAAAAGCCGTTGGTGGTAAATTTATCAACATATTTTTTAATGAAAAATGTAGCCACCCAGTACTACCAACTTTGCGAAAAAAATAAAACCGTGATTAATGTTTTAGAGATTTCAAAAGACGTTCACAATTTTGGGGGCAGTTCTACTTTAACAATTCTTATTTATAGCGGTGGAGAATAGTGTGGCGCAGATGGTATAATAGGTCATAGACCCAGAAAAATGGTGGTGGACAGTTTTTCCTTCAGAAAACGTAGCACTGACTCAATTACGCACTCTTATTTCATAAATATCAAAATTTTGGAAGTGTTTTGGAGTCTCTCACTGATTAATCCACCTCGGTCATAATATTAGCTACAACTTCTAACTCAAAATTTCGTGTAAAATACGGAAGTATCGGCAGGAACGTCTTTGGAAAAGTTACATCCGGCTAGTTGTCAAGTAGTATATAAGATTTATGTACTTAAAAAAACCTCGAATTTTCGAACCTTGAAACTTTAAATTCATCAAAATGTTCGTATTCATAAGGTAAAAAGGAAGTTTGGGTCTATTTCTTATTTATTTTTCCTAGTTCATTGACTTTTAACTTGCTAATTTTTCCAAATTTGCTTCTCCAATTTTACCAGGGGGAGGGGGGAGGTTGCATATAATTTTAGAATTAATTGGGTAACTAAGGTCAAAAATATATTTGGGTGTTTAAAGTTGGTACAGAGCCTTAATCATCTTATTTAATCTAAAATTTAAAATTGGGGTAGAAAAATCAAAAACTTCCAGGATGATTGAGGTAATAAAATATTTTAACACAAGGCAATTATGTAAATGACAAAAAAATCCTAAAATCAATAAATCAATTGTCCACAGAAGATCTCATAGATGTGCACATATCAAATGAAAAATTGTGACAATTTTGATACTTTATCAACCAAATCGTGTCAAAATTAGCAACAGCATTGCTAAATACGCTGTACATGTGTATTTGTGCACGTGTGTAAAATTGAGCGTAATGATTAATGGAATTTGTATATTGAAATAAGTTCGAGCCTGAGGAGAAATTCGTAATCAATTGTAAACTCTGGAGATTTTATAATAGGCTTTATACAATATTTACTCATTAAGTTGGTGGATTATATATGTATGTGTAATCTATTTATCAGAGAAGTGAGGTGATACTAAAAATGCGATGACGCCAGCAGTCTCGCTCCGATTTTGATGATACTTCGATAATTATGTAGCCTCAGGTAAATAATTGAGCACATGTTTCAGGATTTTTCATAATGCTCAGTTTAAACAAAGTAATGTATGATGGTAGAAGTGGCCGAAAATTCGCATTGTTCTCCCTCAAAAACAAAAAAAGAAAAACTTCACGAGAAAAATGCGAATTTTCGGCCACTTCTACCATCATACATTACTTTGTTTAAACTGAGCATTATGAAAAATCCTGAAACATGTGCTCAATTATTTACCTGAGGCTACATAATTATCGAAGTATCATCAAAATCGGAGCGAGACTGCTGGCGTCATTGCATTGTAAGCACGAGGATGATAACGCGTCGACTGTTATTATCTAAGTTCGGTAATACATAGGATATGATAAAGATTATAGGAAACTATGCTGTACCCAGTGGGCTTATGTTACGTCACCAATCCATAGTAAATACATTTGTATGTACATATATTTCATTCATAGGATCGAACCCTTTCCAGCCTTTTTCTAGAATTCAGATTATAAATGACTACCACAAGACACATGAACAAGCGAATCACAAACGCATACGCTAAAGGCGAGGGTTCGACTGTTTGCTACAGTGCTTATAAGCATACAAATCGTCCCTTCTTAGAATTCAGGTAAACCCTGTCTTCCACACTTTTGACTCAATTCATTTGACTCAGTCTTGCTCCCAGCGAAGTGCAGAATGGTTATTAGTAAAACCACCACAAGCCACCCTAAATACACTATGATTATTTCCCCATATTTGTAAACGAATCGTGTTTTCGGAAATGTATGTATTAAAAAGAATATCCAGTTACTCAACAATTTTGTAAAACTCGTGTGAAAAATCCTGTCAATATATTCCTCTTTAAATTACCGAGGTATTAAATAAATATGTAATACTTCCACACTCTAAGAAACCCGGTAACCCTTAAATTAATACCAGGGGAAGTATCTATGTGACTCTACCGCAAGGTAATTTATTTGTTATTGAGTGGTAGACATTTTGTTACCAAACCGGCAATAACCCCGGTCGTGAAATTTGAAAATATTACCAGTTGGTAACTAATTTTCTACGACTCAATAAGAAATTAATTACCATGCGGTAGAGTCACATAGATATTCCGCCTGGTAATAACTTAGTTACCGGGTTTCTTAGAGTGCATGCATGGATTCAAATTTACTTTATCGTTTACCAGGAACCTAAAAGTACATTTGATTTAGTTTACGTAGGGGAAATCGTCATCAGAGGAGTAGGAAATCAGCCTAATTGCAAATGGATTCCAGCTCCCACACTAATTTAGCTTGTCCCCACTGCGGAAAAAGTTTCAAAAAGAAGCGCTATCTGGACAAGCATATCCACACTCATGAACCGGATGTAGTATTTAAGTGCGGGGTAAGTGATCGACATTTTGCAAAATCCTACACATTTTGTCATCATTTTCGCAGTGAAACCACATTTGGACAGGGCCGGAATAAATTCAAAATATCTGTACTTATGTCTTTAGCAAATCCATATTACAGGAGGTGTATGTAAATGTGTCTGAGAAGTTATTTGGCAATATATAATTTAAATAATTTCGTCATTGGCAACAAAAGTAAAACTATTGGAAAATAAATAGATTCTATTTAATAGAATGAGACGGTGTACAAATTTCTATTCACAAAATTTAATTTTACCTGCTAGATAACCTATCAGAATTTTTTGCGACTAATACTTAATACTGGATGAACAGTAGTGCTAAATTTTCTTTAAGTAGTTATGTACGACATATGCAAATTTAAATTTAGAGAATGCCGGAAGTGTGTACCACAGCCCTCCTCTAAAATTTTTGTGGTGCCTTAAGCTAACAATGCGATGGTGTGAAGTGTAACCCTTCGATTTGGTTGAAATTTTGAAATTATGTGGTCCAAGTCAATACAACCAACGTTTCTTCAGGCAGTTTGTGTGATGGTCAGAATTTGGCAAAATATTTGAGGTTAGTGTTTAAAAAATATCCAATTTTTAGCACGAGAAGAATGAAAGTAGAGTTTGCTTCATCCGCCTGGTAAAATCGCCCATTTTTAAACATTAACCTCAAATATTTTGACAAATTCTGACCATCACACAAACTGCCTGAAGAAACGTTGGTTGTATTGACTTGGACCACATAATTTCAAAATTTCAACCAAATCGAAGGGTTACGCTTCACACCAACGAATTGCAAGTTGATCGCCCCTGTACATAGGGTTGCCGCGGGTAACGGGTCGGGTACCCGTTACCCGCATACCCGCACGATTCTTGCGGGTACCCGTTATCTGCGGGTAGTGAGAACTACCCGCACGGGTAACGGGTAGTTCAGTTTTTATTTAATTTTGGACATAAATCAGTTCACAAAGAAAGGTAGCATCAAGTTAGTCTATTTACCAACAACAGTCAGTTTATTGTTTATGCATTTCAAAATTTGCCATTTGCCAGCAATTAGAGTTTGTAACGAGCGTGTCTTTTCGGAAGCCTACGGCAGCCTCAAACACTTTTTGCGTTCAGATAATTCAGAGAAATTATTGTTTCTCAAGCAGAATTCATCCTTTCTTAAATATCGGTACTAATTTGGCTTGTATTTCTGCGTATTTATGTAACACTGACGATATCTTAATTTTTTCGGGTGAAAATCGTCGATAATATTGAAGGCAAAATTTGAGGCAATTTTTTAAAATGAAAACTGAATTTAAATCAAAATTTCAAAAAATCAAACTACCAATGGAAGCTTTTCTCAAGCTACACCAGGATTGTTAAGCGAGTTATATCAAAAAGATAAGTCAAAATTAGAAATCACGTGATTCTTATCTTTCGCTGACTAGTCACTTTGAAGCAAAATGTCGCTGCAAAGTTCAATTTTTAAGTAAATGTTCTTTTTTTTCCTTCACTGGACGTAAACCATGCTGGACTTTGACCTGCCCTCCCCCACATAGTTTTCTTCAAAGGGGCCATTAACTGGAAAGATAAGTGTATGTAATTCCTAATTGCTGGCTTGATTTTTTGATACAGCTCGCTAAGAAACCCGGTGTAGCTTCAAAAAGGTTCCATTGTAAGAAAAATGTTATGTATTAAATGGAAATAAATAATGACATCTACCTAGCAAATTACGGTATGCGTTACTTGCTTCACGTTATCTCAAACTACTAATCAACCCAAATGAGCAAATAATTGATTAAACCAAATTTATTCCGAAGCTTGGTTGGGTTTTAGCTTAATTCTCATAACGGGTAGCGGGTAACGGGTACCCGCACGGGTACCCGTGCGGGTACGGGTAGTTGCACTGCGGGTAACGGGTCGGGTAACGGGCAGCATTTTTGCTACCCGCGGCAACCCTACCTGTACATAATTGAAGCTATAATCCATTTCTAAAATATTTCCAGATCTGCGCGAAAACGTTGAAAAATCCCAGCTCCTTGTCCCGGCATAACTATCGCAAGCACAATAAACAAGTCTGCACAATTTGCTCTCGAGAATTTAGCGGCCCAGAAAACCTTAAGGTACACATGAGCCGCGTGCACACCACCGGAGTACGACAAAGATACCCTTGTCCACAGTGTGATAAATCGTTTCTTGGCAAGTACGCAGTTGGCCGACACGCTAAAGTGGAACATGCCCAGAGCCCTGTTCGATTTCGGTGCACCCTTTGTGGAAGGGAATTTAAAGAAAAACAAAACCGCAACAGACACATTGCCACGCATACGAGAGAGAGAACTTTCAGGTGTGAAGTATGTGGACATAGCTACGTAGACGAGGCGACATTGAAAATTCACAAGGTAAAAGCAAACAATTTGTAATTTTTGAATTTTTAACTACGTCATTTCGTTTGCCCCATTTTGAGATATTTGTGTCTAAAGTTATCACAAATTTTCTAAGTGAATGCAAGAAACGTTCACGGTCAAACTTTGGACTCGAATATCTAACGCAATGTTAAATTTTTGATTTCTCAGTTTTTAGAGTTTTATTAAAACTCTTGAATTCTTGAATTCTTCCTCCTTTCGCCATGACCACACCATTCTTACAGCGTCCCCGAATTGTTGCATTTTCTTGTTTATCATAAACGTTATAGGGTTTATATCTTTATGTATTTAATTTAAAATGTTCCTTCCTCTTTCAGCGTATACATGACGATAAATCTTCACGGGAATCGTTCAAGTTTAAGTATTGTCCTCAGAGATTTTTTGAATTTTCCGGGGTTCGGTATCACGAGAGGACTTACCACGAAAATCGGAGGGACTATCAATGTACGATTTGTAACAAGAAATTAGTGACAGCATACAGTTTAAAGTATCACGTGGAGGCGAAACATCCGACCAATGAGATGCCGATTTATTCCTGTGACCAATGCGGGTACACAAATAGAGTAAAGAAAAGCTTAGCTAGACACGTGGCCCGGGTGCACGTGGGTTTGAGGACCAACGAATGCTACTTCTGTGGAAAGAAATTTTTCTCTTTTTCTGATCTGGTTGGTCATTCTGGGCGGATGCACACCCTAGAAAAATAAGTGGGAGTTGTTCGGTATCTTAATTTATGTTTGTGTATGTACAAATTAAATTTTAAAATAAAAAAAACTTTACAATGAAACAAATAAATACAGAGTTTTTATTTTATTTATACATATTCGTCGAGTTTAGTAATATTCTTAATAAAAAAAACATAAATAGGTTAAGAAAATCTAGAAATAAATATACTTATATACAATACCATCCTGTATAGAATGACAGGCACACGGATAGGTGAAAAATAGTCGGAAACAAAGGAAAATACCACTCTGGTAATTAACTTTGCTCGCAAATAGATATTACCAGGTTGGTAAAAAAAATTATTAAACTAGCAGTAGAGTCACACCGCAGGTAATAAGACCTTTTAACGGATTATTTTTTGTGTAAACCATTGGTGTATTTATGTAGGGAGGTGATTGGAAAAGTTACTCAGGTTTTTATGCCTTATGGCCGAAATTCTTGGTAAAAGTAACCTTTAAAAAATAACTTAAACAGGCACAAAGTGAGCAATAAATTCCTAAACAACGTGACTACTATGTATTATTTATTTGTATTTAAATATATATATATATGCTGACAAAAGTGACAGAAAGATTTAGGGTTCATCCACATATTGCATCATCATTTTAGCATCCACCAACTCAACGTAAACATTAAGAGATAGGGAATTTTAACATGCGAAGGATAGGAAGACCTAAATCAAAAATGACTCCGTAATATAAATATGGACGTTACCTTAAACAATAACCTAAAAACCTGGTACCACTCTGATTTGGTGGACAGTCTTTGAGAGGAACTTCACCAACACAGAGTATCCAGAGAAGATTTTGAACTTGAGAAACAATATAATTTCCACTCGGAAACGGTACGATGGAAAGTTTCTCACTAAACGATGCTCCACTTGGTAACAAAGAAGTCTATGGGGATCCTTTTACCACGATGGGATTGGTCCTTATCACCATGGCAATTAAACGTGTGGTAATTATTTTTTGTTGCTTTATTACCAAATGTAATTTTATCTTACTAGTTTAGTCGTTTGAGTGTACAGCGATCCCACTATGTAGATTTAGGGTATGCTACCGGGTATCGGGGGTTTTGGGGTATTGCGGGTTTTAGTGGGTTTTGGGGTAGCAAATATGAGCAATACCCACGTTATTTGAATTTTCGTTAAATTCAAATATGTACCATTTCATAAATAGTGATACATTTAGTAAAAATAATTTGTTCTTAAATTTCCTAGGTGATGAGTATCATAGGATTTCTGTTTGCGTTTGTGTTTAACTCAATTGGCGGAGGCATTTTTAGCGGCCCGTGCATTGTGAGGGGCTGTACGGCAACCCTTTTATGTGCGTGAGGGGAACAATTTATCCCAAAGGGAATGTTCATAAATCATGTGCTCGATTTTGAAAAATCTAGCCCACTCCCCCCCCCTTTGGTGACTAATGAAATATACCTCCCCCCCTGCGTCACGTGGCTCAGGTTAGTAATAGCACACAAATAGTAGATAATTCATTTTTGTTAGCCCCTGTCGTTTATTTTCATCCAAAAATTAAAACAAAAACTTACTTAGGTCACGTGCCCTCTGACCATCACCCTCCCTTCCCTGGTTATAAAAGGTGACAAATTTCAGACCCCCTACACCCTCCAATCGATCACGTGATTTATGGACGCTCCCAAATTAGTCAAGATTATATAGATTTAAATTTTTAATTGAATGTATAATCAATTACAGATAGTGCACCCCGCTTTCTTCAAATTAATCACGATATTTATCTAAACCTTGAAACATCTCGGCTTTATCAAGGAGTAATGCTGTATTGGAATTATAGATTAGCCCGAGCATTGTATGAGGTAAGATTTTTTAAGAGTTATAGAATATAAAGTAATACCTGTTCAAAAAAACTTTTTTTTTCATACACAGTTCAATCATCCAAATTTCCGAGTGAAGATTATCATTCGCATTCAGTCACTTATTTTTATCAAGCTAATTTCAGTTCATTTATCTTACCTCATTTTTGCTTCGCCCCATGTATTTATGTAAATTTGAGCCTGTATTAGAACCTTAAAAATGTTTTTCAGCGGGATACCGAGACGATGTCGACCTGGCTGGTGATCAACGTGTCCGTAACTGCCATCGAGTTTTTCCCTTTGGTACTTTCATACGGGATTTGGAGTTATCAAGAAAACCACCCTTACCTCACCCTGGGGGAAGATATGGTCACCTCTTGGATGGTCTGGAGTCATTCGAAAGACTTGTTGGAAAAGCACAAACTCACAGATTTTTGCATAAAGTGATGAATTTACAAAATAATCCGGTTAGACGTAAGTATTTACATACAGTATGTGCGACTCTACTGTTATGGTTACGAATTTGTCAGCGCTGGTAATAAATTTTTTACGTAGTCGTTAAAATTTGCAACCAGGGAGTAAACTAAATTACTAGAGAGATATTTTAATTTATATCTAACTATATCGGACCCCTCAAAGGTAATAAATTGATTACCGACCGGTAGTAACTTTGTTACCAGTCTGGTAAAAAAAATTTCCCATGGGTTCCAAATATTATAAATAGATTCGGTAACAAATTTACTACCGGTCGGTAATCAATTTGTTAAAATGATGGTTAAGTCACATAAACATAATCACCAACTGGTAATAACTATGTCTTACGGCATTCTTTTTAGTGTAGGGTTGTCTAAATTTTATCAAAATTTTATAGCAACCTAATAAAACCATTACCGTCCAAGGCGATAATATAAAACAATGATGGCTATATCAATACTGGATGAAATAAAATTACATTTCTCGTCTGACAAAATATTTTTGTAACCTTTATTTAAAAAGCATGCAATTATCCCGGGTGAAAAATTTAAGGGATTTTATGCAGAAATTTTTACTGTAATGCAGAGAATTGGCTGTATTTTGTGCAGAAAAATTTATGGCGAAACAATTTGTGAACAAAATATACAGAATTATGCATAATTGTTCTAAACCTTTATGCAGAAAATACCTGTCAGAAATTTTATGCAGAATAGTTCATGCTTTTTCTGCAAAAATAGTTTTTCCGGGCACTTGTATAATTATGTCAAATTCGACATACGATTTTCACCTGGGATTTCGCATATCTGCAAAAACATGTTGGCTTGACCGGTGTGAAATTTAATTCTTATCAAGCACCAATTTTTTAAAGTCAGTCGTACAACTATTCCAAGTTCGATATTTTATGGTAAGAGTTTTTAAAAATCCTTTCTACGAATATTGATTTATTCGCTTAGTGAATTTCGATTTTAATTTATGAAACGATTTCCGATTTGTAGACGTAATAAATAAGTATTTATAAAACAAATAGGAAATAAGCCCAGTACAATAATTAGCTTTAAAGTA
The DNA here is from genome assembly GCF_002217175.1 of Folsomia candida. Lineage (NCBI taxonomy): Eukaryota > Metazoa > Arthropoda > Collembola > Entomobryomorpha > Isotomidae > Folsomia > Folsomia candida. The sequence goes on along the minus strand of NW_019091221.1, from coordinate 444,598 downwards.
ATTTCCAGCTCAGCATCCACATAATCTTAAATCTATAATAAGTAAATATATATCTACATATTCCCATTTTAATGCAACATTAGTGCAATATTTAAATTAGCATATTATAGTAATTTTTATACTTGTTTTGTGCGCTTAGTCTGCACTTTTAGGGCAGAGTTGCACATATCCTACTTAATATTACAGTGTGAGCTTCTTCTAACGTTACAACGGTTTATGTAACTAGATGGGCAATCTAGCCAATTTTATCACATTAGCAAAAAAATCAGGCAACAATCATTGCCGTGTTGGTGTATTGATTATTTTGTAGGAAACAGTGCAAGCAAATAATTATTCAAGGACGACAACAACGTAACAAACGAAGCCTTATAATCATCTGAACTTGGAAACAACCATAAGCACTTTAAATCCTGAAGAAGTGGAAAAATTTGGAAAATTATCGGCAGACTGGTGGAGTCCGGCTGGCCCGTTGACATCCCTGCATGCCATGAATTCTATATAAACATTTAATGTAACGTAATTCGAATATGGGATGGTTGTAAATTACTGATACTAAAATTTCAGATTTTTTTCTAAAAAATCTGAAATTCCTGAAATTCCTACTAAAGTAGGAATTTGAATTTGCATTATTTACAGTATAAATCAACCGTTGCAGCTGATGTAACCAAGGGGTGAAAGAAGTGTGTCATAGGTCAAAGTGAATCATATTACGTTCGGAAATTTGTTAAAATTGACACTTCTTATGTATCAAAGATGTGTCAAATTTAACAGTTTATTGTGACCCTTCCGGACCTTTTAGGCCAAAATGAAGGTCACCATTCAATTAGGGGTTAAATTCATCAGTTAAATTCATCAGTTAAATTCATTCAAATCTTGTTCAATTCATGAATGTATGCAATCTGACCTTTAAATGATATTTGGTGACCTTTTCACCTTGAAGGGTGTCACCTACAATATCCTTCTTAGAACTCGTCCTCTCTATTGAGGTTGGGAGCTTACGTTCAAAAATTAGAGTCTCAAAATGTCTTTCCTTTCAAGAGTTATCGGAGCTACGTATGGACGGACGAACCGACGAACATAACGATCTTATAAAGGGCTGTCACCCCTGAATAATTTAACTACTTGATGCATATTTCCATTCAGCAGTTGAGATTCTGCTTCAATTGTGCATATTTACAGTAGACATGCACCGAGTACTCGGCAGGTTTTGGCCGTCTTGTCACTACTCGGACTCGACCGAGTATTTTTAAATTTTTTTTTATAGATCCAGTACAACATTCCCCGGTACTTACACAGTTCAAATTATCCAGAATGCAATTTTTGCAATCAAAATCATACTTATATACATAATTTAAAAACATACTCACTAAATTTGTTAATTCTAATTGTCTCGACCCAGGTTTAAATATTTAAAGGAACCTGCTAGTACAGCATGTATTTAGTTAGCGCTTATTTTCTGAAGCCGGGTTAGTTTTCGAAGATAATCGATCAAGACTTTCTACGGAAATTGCTGAAACATTAATTTTCTTATACTACAACTTGCCACTTCTCGAATTCTTATATTAACCAGGTCACGTCTGTATGTAAAAATGTTGTGAACATACTTTGATACGTTGATATTGGGTTATTTGTTTGACAGATTGTTTAATTTAAATGCAATTTTGAAAGCTTTATAATGTAAACAGTTTCCCGTTTTGAAAATAATAAAGTTCGCCTATAATTGTTAAGCAGTTCTGAGACCTGTGGTTATATTATTTAATAAACTGATGATGTTTTTAACAATTTATTCGCTGGTCGAGCCTTGCTCGGTACTCGATTGCCGGGCTTTGCTCGGTGCTCGGCAAATGAGCAGAAACGAGTACTCGGCAAAAATAAAGCCGAGGACTCGGTGCTCGGCCGAGTCGACTTTTTCGGTACTCGGTGTATGTCTAATGTACAGATTTGCGTTTGTTAATTTCACTCATTGGTAAATCAATTACTTGTTTAAATATAATTTGCAGATTTGCTAACCACAAACCCGCAAAACCCCAATACCCTATAAACTCGGAGCAGCGTACCCTGATTGCTTTGTATTGAATTAATTTGAGCACGTGTGTTTTAGCCAGGTGGATCGATATATTTGTCAACTCCAGGAAAATCAGTATTTTCTTGGATGACTTTGATCCTATTGATGGAGCACGTGCTACGAATCTTTCCCGTGGGAACCCATGACTACGATAAATTAATAGATTTGAACGATACCCTAGCAATGCTCAGAGAGAGTAAGGCATCCAATTTAATTCCTACTTTGAAATCTTGAAATTAATAGAATTTAATATTTATTTGTAGATAACTGCGAGATAAAGGAGATTCGAGGCAGTTTGTATAACCCGCTCCTTAACGTGTGGCACTGGAACGATTTATTTACGCCGGTTGCGTATGCGGTGCATGCTGTAAAATCTAACTAGTTAGATTTAAATTTTGTATGAAGGTCAAATTTTAGGTCAAAGAGGGCACGTCTCGACTTCTTATTCAAATCGTTTTTAAACAATATTATGAGGATAATAAATATCAAAACCCCATGTGAATACGAACTTCGGTTGGCTCACAAGAATTACAAGAAAGGGATATGTGTAAACGTAGTAATAATCTTAATTATTTTCATTATTTATCGTTACTCTCGTTATTTTCATTGCCAACTATTCATTAGATTTGCCAAATTCCACAAGCATTTCATTTCGGCCTTTATTTACATATGTGTCAAAAGATATCAGTTTTGAAATCTATGCCACCATTAGCAATACATAAGCAGTACCTGCATGGCCTTTATGCACAATTAACATAAGTGAAATAACAGAAGTAAAATATTTGTGGTAGCATCGAAGGGAGCCAAGTTTGTCAATTTGAGAACTAGTTCTGTCGAGAAATATTTTAATAGTTATAAATTTAAATTTATAACATGCATTACTTATACATTAATTACTAATTAAAATAAGGCATTTGGTATTTTGGAATTTCATAACTAATAGTACTAACAGGATGATATCTTTTAGGTACATATGTATTTATTAGGGAAAATTTATAAAGACTTGGAAGTGAGCACAAATCTCCACACGGCCAGAAGCTACGTCTGAAATTGACGCACGAATGGGAAGCGTACTTCCGGCCAAGACATCATTTGGAACAATTGTGAATTTGATTACGTAAGTTAGTCCCGGCTGCACGGATGAGTTGTCCAGGTCGGTATCGATAATAACTAGTTCTCCAGTGAAATAAGTAGTTGTGACCCTGAGGTGCATTTGGCTTGAGGCGGTGCTCGGGATCAGGTCTCCTTCAGCTAGGTATGGAGTGCCCGGATTCTAACGGAATGAGAGTTAAAGCAGAATTAATTAGTAATTGATAATTACAAAGAAAATATTTTGTCTAATTAATTGGTAATTAGTAGGGTTGCCGCGGGTAGCGAAAATGCTACCCGTTACCCGACCCGCTACCCGCAGCACAACTACCCGTACCCGCACGGGTACCCGTGCGGGTACCCGTTACCCACTACCCGTTATGAGAATTAGGTTAAAAACTAACCAAACTTCAGAATAAATATGATTTGATCAATTATTTGTTCATTTGGGTTGATATGTACTTTAAGATAATGCTATGCAAGTAACGCATGCCATAATTTGCTCGTAAATATCACTCGTTATTTTTGAAACCAACAATTTTGGCTTGCATTGAATCGTTTTTCAAGCTAAACCGATTTATGCACATATATCAAAAAATTGAGCCAAAAAATAGGAATTACATGACACCTATTTTTCCGTTGAAGGACCCGTTTAATGGAAACTATTGGGATGGGATAGAGAGCTCAAAGTCCACCATGGTATTTGTTTAATGGAGGAAAAAATACGGAACATTTACTTGAAAATTAAACTTTGCCGCCGATATTTTTCTTCGAAGGGGCCGTTCAACGGAAAGATAAGTATCACGCGATTCCTAATTTGTGGCCTGAATTTTTTATATACTCGCTGGGCAATCTTGGTATGGCTTGAAAAAGGTTCAATTTTTAGTTTGATTTTTTCAAATTTTGATTTGAATTAAGTTTTCATTCGAAAATATTATCTACAAATAAATTTTTTGCTTTGAATCGGATTCAGGTTTTTCACCTTCGAACATGTTAAAATCTCGTCAGTCTTACATACATAAATACACACAAATACAAGTCAAATTATTACTATATTTAGAGCAGGCAAAGTATGCTTGAGAAACAATAATTGCTCCGCAGTTTCTGGACGTCAAATATATTTGAGGCTAGCATAGGCTTCTGTGGCTTCCGAAAAGAGACTCCGGCTATAAACGTTTGTTGCTGACAAATGACAAATTTTGAAATGGAAAAATAATAAATTGCCGCTTTTGTTGGTAAATGGACTAACTAGCTGCTAACTTTCTTTGTGAACTGAGTTTTGACGAAAATTAAATAAAAACTGAACTACCCGTTACCCGTGCGGGTAGTTCTCGCTACCCGCAGATAACGGGTACCCGCAAGAATCGTGCGGGTATGCGGGTAACGGGTACCCGACCCGTTACCCGCGGCAACCCTAGTAATTAGTTAATTGAACTCAGGTTGGTAATTCAGCCCATTAAATTAGCTAATTAATTAGAACATTGACCAATCAATTGGTGGTTTCTAGTGATTCTCTAATTAATTATGAATTAAAAAATTAGCTTCGGTATTACCAGTTAAGGTTAATTATAGTAATTAATAGTTAGTTTAAAGATGGTATTTCATTAGATAATTAATTAGATTGACTAATTAACTAGAAAGCCATAAGTTAAATTACAAATTTCAACGCTTCTTATTTGTTGTGAAGTGACTGCAAAATTTCAAAGCTATTGTTTAAGTTAAAAAATTGCCAAAATTTGCATAAATGGACTGCCCTTTTGCTTACCAGACGGCAACTTGTTCCATTGCATGTTTCTACCCTTAGTTGCGTAAGAGTTCCTACGCCGCCGCATCTCTCGTAGCTAACGACTCCCCCCAACGCAGATCCCACCACGGCTAGCAGTACAATTGCCAAGAGCTTCATGTTTCCTGAAAACATTTTCCAATTAGTTTGTCTAAATAAGTATGTAGGCAAGCTGGAGGACCGTCTGCAAACGAATGGTGTAATACACACTCAACACCGTACTTTTATACCTGTCATTACACTGCTGGAAAGTGTGATCATGCAAATTTAATCCCTACGCGTACGTATGTACTTCCCTAAAGATTACTTGCAGTTGGTTAAATATACATGGCACAATTAAACTGATGTTTAGGTACTTGATAAGAATTAAATTGCGATTCAACTCACAAATATTTAATCTAAACAAGTATGTAATGCAGTACACACACATGCAGTGTGTAAATGATTATTTCTGACGTTTCAATTAATTCAAGTGCCACAACAGCATTCCGCAGTATGCTGGATTGGAATATTCCTCGATTGATGGATGAGTTTATAAAAAAATAATCAAATTTGCACACGGCTTTGCACCAATAAGGCAGTGTGAACCAAGTGTTGAAATACTTATCAGTCCGACACGACGTGCCAAGCAAGTGCCAAATGACAACTTGGTACAAGATTGATAATGCCAGATCATGACGCCATTTGAGTTTTGTAAACATTGCACCGTGTGCAAATTCACTGAGTGCAAGTTATAATTATAAACTAAACTTAAAAAATTGCTTAGGTGAGACTAGAATTGCGATTAAGATTTGTAACTAAACCGTCGCCTCCACTATCAGAGAAAGTGTTCGTATTCCTAACATCACCGCCTTGGGAATAATTCATTGGGTTTCGTAATTATACAAATTTGAATCTAATAGTATGTATGAAGAAAATGTTTTACTAAATTTTTTGGTTATGATTACCTAATGGTTAGAAAATAACGGGAATATTAAGCAAGCTGAGAAATTTTACAAATTTGATTGTTTGTATGTTTAGTCATCTAACTATTTATTTATATTTATAACTTATTTAGGATTTGCACTAAGAAATTAATCCCAGGGCTGCGACGCCAGGAATTCGAATACTTACTCTGATTGTTGGGGAGGTGATTTATTTTCATATTTAAACACTCAACCCCACAGCAATGCTGCCTGGTTTCATACTACCGAGGGAGCGTTGTTATTTCTCATCCATTGTTGGTCATGTAAAGTTTTTAGTGAAGCTAAAAATATCTATTTTTCGAACAGAATTTTCAATTAAACCCCCAATTTTTGACTAATCAAGCATAAATCAAATTCAATGAGGTTTTTTAAAACATAGCACAGGAACGGAGAGGATTCCTTGTGTGCGAATGCCGATTCGGATTCAGCATTCTCATAATTGAGTCTGGACACGTATTTAATAAAAATCTGTCAAGCAACGGCAAAGTGGTGGAACCGTAGCTGAATGGTTCCTTTTTTCGTAACCAAAGCTCCACCTAAGAAACATCGGAATAAACTTTCAACATGATGAATGACAGAAGAATAATAAATTTTACAGATATGCATAACAACCACTTAAAACAACCTGGTATAAATACTGCATCATACGTACCATAAATTTCGTACTATATCATAAATAAATAGAAAAAAACGTCGTGACTAAATACTACAAAAATGAAGCTTGTTGCAATTGCTGTCGTTCTTGCCTTTGGCTTTGTGGAACCCCATGGCTACCTCATGGAACCCTTGGCCAGGACCTCCATACATTTGGACCCCAATCAACCATACAACCCACCTTATTGGTATGACAACAAGTAAGTAAACTAGTGACAAATTATGCTATTTAAAATAAATTGCATTAGTCGCAATGATTTTTCGCTGAATTTGAATTACTGAGTCAGAACTGTACTCACTATATTTTTGGTTAATTAATAAATTTATCTCTCAGAGGAGTCTGGTGCAATAATGTTCATCAAGATCTCCAATATAGTCAGTGTGGAAGGTGAGTAGGAGCTTATCGAACATTCGTTCTAAAATAAGAAACTTCCGGTTATGAAGTTCTATAATCTGTTGAAAATATTGGTATAACAAAAATTAGCGTGGAGAGGCCGCTGGTAACTACGACGCTTCCCAAGGTGGTATTTACGACAAAGGGGTTCTTACCGGCAATTACACTTCGGGATCTGTAAGCAGTAACTTCAATTTATAGTAGATAGCTAGCGAAAGCCGGTTAAAAATTAAGCTTAGCAAATTCAACTAATACCATACGATCATAAGTTCACCGAACATATTTTTCTAGATAATTGAAATCAAAGCAGGCCTTGACAACGCCCATTTTGGTAAGAACATTATGTTATAACGCTATTAAAAGTAAAGTTTCTCAAAATTAGCCTGCCTTCTGTTTTATATATTTGAACCCGAAACTTTCGCCTGATTGGTACAAAATGACTTCGAAATAGTGTACTTAAAATTTAGCTTAAATTGGGCGACGCGTTCGCATGTTACCCGTGCCTTTGTCATTCCACAAAATCAGTGAACACCTTATGTATGCAAATACGTAAATGCAAGGTGCCTGGACTAATGTTTAGCAATCATTTTTTCTTGTGTTTAGGTCACTTTCAAATGGAGCTTTGCGCCCAGGAGCAAGAGACCAACAACTGCTTCAACCTCCTTCCAGTCGTCTCGGCCTCGCAGCCGTTGAGAGGAGAATACCAAGTCTGCATCCCGTTCGACAACCCTGCACCACCTAATGACATTGTCACCGTCCGCCTCCAGCTCCCAGCCGGAGTTAGGTGCAGTAGGTGTACCCTCCGGTGGACCTACAGGTTTGAACACCCTTAAATAAATCCGAAAATAACATAAAAAATTATTATCATAAGGGTCAAAAATGTTAGACTGCAGTATTAATTAGCGTGAACTGTATATATGCATGAGTCAATTTAGACCTAAATTGATCCATGTTGCGGACACATAAATTTTTTAATTTTAAAAATACTAATCACATAATTTTTTCAGGACCTCGTATCCTAATGGAGCACCAGGTAATTCATGAAATTACTTATACAACAAATCATTAGAAAGAATGAAAGATTATCATTCTAACTGATGTACTTCCCATCAATTTACAAAAAAATCATAAATTGTATGTTTTTAAGTGTGAGTTTATTTTTGTATAATTGTCCGTATTTCCCCAGACTGGAACAATTGCTATACTGCAGCTCCAGCCCAAACCTTCCGGAACTGTGCGGACATCAGCATCAATTAAAAACAGAATATAAAAATGAACACAAATTATTGTATCCCCAGTACAATCTGTACACAATGTGTAAACAATTTTATCAATATTCAAATAAAAAGCAAGATAAATAACTGCAGATATTTAATTACTTGGATTTTGTAAACCACCTTTCATTTGATTGGATAGAGTATGAAATAATCACAAATTTAAAGTTAGTCGAGCATTGTAGTGCATAGACTATATTACTCTACGCTTCGCCGAGCAGCGGCGTGAGTTGGGAAGGTTGGGAAGCTGAAACCTGGCCCCCGCGAAGCGGTGGCCCGCAAAGCATGAGGTAAAACTAGAGGTGAGCTGGATATCCATTTTTTTGGATAATACATGGCCCGATCCAATCCAAATGGATTTGGATGGATTGGATCTAAAAATTTTTGGGCCAAATGGATTTGGATGGATTGGATCTGAAAAATTTTGGGTGAATTGGATTTGGATGGATTGGATCTGAAAAATTTTGGGTGAATTGGATTTGGATGGATTGGATCTGAAATTTTTTGGGTGAAATGGATTTGGATGAATAGGATCTGGGTGGATTGGATTTGGTCGAATTGGATAAATTTCGTCACCATAAAAAATATCAGGAAGTGTTCTTTTTAACACTCCGATCTCATCCTGACAGTAACTGGGCCATACTTTTGTTGCATGGCACACACTGTGACATATATATTGTCCAATCAGATTTATCCCGAACACTAACCATGAGTTTATATATATAATTCTTTGGATAATCCATGCCCTGATCCGATCCAACTGGATTTGGATGGATTGGATCTGAAATTTTTTGGGCCAATTGGATTTGGATGGATTGGATCTGAATTTTTTTGGGCCAAATGGATTTGGATGGATTGGATCTGAATTTTTTTGGGCCAAATGGATTTGGATGGATTGGATCTGAAATTTTTTGGGCCAAATGGATTTGGATGGATTGGATCTGAATTTTTTTGGGCCAAATGGATTTGGATGGATTGGATCTGAAATTTTTTGGGCCAAATGGATTTGGACGGATTGGATCTCAAAAAATGACGATCCAGCTCACCTCTAGGTAAAACGGGACTTTGGTCATACATAGTTATTGATGAAGTTACTCAAAATTTAATCGATAAGTATTTTTGGACTCCCAGATATATTTCGGATGCATTCGTACAAATGCTATAACAACGAAGGAAAAAAAGTTGTAAATTCGTAATTTTAGGGTAACCTCGCCTTAAACTCGTTTACAACTGATTCACAGTCTAAAATAAAAAGTCATAATTTTTCTGTTATCTAAAACTTATACCACTTCTTCCCAGATTTATCTGGGAGACCAAAAATTCTTAATAATTAAATTTTGAACAAGTTGGGAAATATTCATAATGCATTTAGGGCCAACTTTTCAACTCACCAACAAAACTAGTCCTACCTAGTATGGCCAATTGTTATGACCAACACACAAATTAAGGTAGCGAACTCAGTTTATGGAACTTTGAAAAACTAACGATATCACGAGAAAGCTCATTAAATTCCATTCAAAATATATCAACCAGTTTTCAAAATTTCCTTCTCTTGAAGCAGAACCATCCCGAAGTCTTTATATCTTCATTTCGCTCGCGGTACGCACTCATTCCAAGGGATATTGGTCTAATTTCTAGGCGATAGATTTTTTGTAGGATACCAAACTTGCTTTAGGTTTAACACATGTATCTAGCTTCTGTTTGGACCATATATCGTATTCCAGAAGGTAGAGGTTCGGTGACAGTGAATTTTATTCTTGGTCCGAAATGGAGTCATAAATTTTGGAATTCTACCCCCACTTTACTATTTTGGCCTTATGACGAGGATCTGAGCCCTACTCGAATATCTAGTAGCTATTTTTGAATGGGGTGTGGTCCAGTGGCTTTCCATTTCGCTCGATGACTTCACAAAATATTTTTTGACAAAACATTTCACCCCCAGAGGAAGAAAAATCACGTTTTCGAGCAAATCCAATCTATGCCGAGTAAAAAAATCACAGAATCTGGATGGTGGATCCGATTACTATTTTTGAAATTTTTATGAATAATATGGACTGGTGAGGTGTCGACAAAGTGCTTTTGCTAATTTAATATGGCCTCAATTGTGAAAGTTTACTTATCTTTTAAAAATACTTATTTCGATTTTTAAAGCGCGTACCGCATGATCAGTGCCCGGCTTTTGAGGGTTCTATTTTTGCTTGGCGTGAACTTAACAGGTGTTTCTCTTCATATCTTAAAGACATGAGTCCAAGGTCGAGTTCAGGAGCCTGGGACGTAGTTTTACTTGGCCGGTTCATTTGTAGGGAAATTTTTTCTTTGGGTCCGGCATGAATTCCGCCGAATTCGGGTTTTGCGCGACTTCGTGATTATTTGTGACCTCTTTAACCGTTCCCTTCAACCCGTTTGTCGGTTGTAAAGACCTAGTGGATCATTTTATGGTGCGGTCGACCATCTTGCGATTATTTCCGATTTTTAATGAACTATTGAAAAATGCCGGATTTTTATGTTTACCAAAATGTTTATGTAAAATTGCAACACATCGGTTTGGTCGACCTGTCATTTTGGAACCTTGGGTCACAAAAGCTTTCGAAGCATGGTTTCTGATAGAGAATTGCATGAGGATTTCAATAAACAATAGCACAATTGTCTAGCATAGCTCCTACTAATTTTTTTGGCGCGCGGAAGGCGTTGGTCATTTCAATTGGCCCTACTAGGTACAGTCAAACACATTCACACACATTCTAACTAATTCTAAGTAAAATTGCATACTAATGATAAATTAGAACAAGAAGAACAGGTTGTCTATTGAGTGGAATTCATGTAGTGTGTGAGGTCAATTTAGTATGAGGTCAATATGGTCAGGGGTCAATCTGTCGCGGGGTCAATATGGTCAGGGGTCAATCTGTCGCGGGGCCAATATGGTCAGGGGTCAATCTGTCGCGGGGTCAATATGGTCAGGGGTCAATCTGTCGCGGGGTCAATATGGTCAGGCGTCGATCTGTCGCGTGGTCAATATGGTCAGGGGTCAATCTGTCGCGGGGTCAATATGGTTAGGGGTCAATATGGTCAGGGGTCAATCTGTCGCGGGGTCAATATGGTTAGGGGTCAATATGGTCAGGGGTCAATATGACCGGGGAAATCTGTCGCGGGTCAATCTGACGGGGTCAATTTGATGCCCTACCGGAAAACCCCGGGGTTTTGCTATTGAAAACCCATGCCCCGGGGTTTTACCTGGATTTTGCGGGTAGTCGAGGTAGTCGGGGTTTTGGGGGCAAACTGAGTCAGTGTCACATGTATTAAGTTCAGAGATTAATGAAAAAATAAGGTTTTCAGTAATTTCGCAACAAAACTTATTTTTAATTATATTTTAATAAGGAATTAATTTGTTGAATTGCTACTAATACCCTGTTATCATATTTTGTAAAATTTGAAAACCCCGACTACCCCGACTACCCGTGGGTATTTCTCAAATTTGCTACCCCAAAACCCACCAAAACACGCAATATCCCAATACCCCCAAAACCCGGGGTAGCATACCCTGACGTCAGGCAATGCTTATGTAGGCAAAAGCAATTTACCTAAGCAAAATTATTTTGTATTGAATGTTTAGGCGAAATTCTAAAATTCCACTGCTATTATGGACGGAATATCAATTTAATGGAGAATTAAGAATTATTTTATTTAACGATTTATTTGATGAATGAATGTCATTTCTGATGGTGGGGAGCGAATAGCATTTAATTTATTACTGAGAATTAAATAATTGAATATAGTTTGGAATATAGAGAAATACCCGTACAAAGCCTCGATGTAGGTCAAATGGGCTTTTTTTGGGTCGGATACTCGAAAACAAGTATTTTTTTGTGAATACCCTATTTTTTAGACGGACTTTGGAAAGTGTTAAATCGAGTGACTCAACTTCTAGAGGCTGTGGGGAAGCCATTTTTGAAAGTTGAGAGTTGAATTTTTGCACACACCTTTCTGAAGATAATGTGCTCGTCTGTTCGAAAGTTTAACCCGCTTTATTTACCCCCTGTTGCGTTTACGGTGTATGCAGTAAAATCTAATTAGCATTTCAATAGCCTGTTTTATTATGAAAAGGAACAAATATTGTCGATGGTGACATTCATTTTACTTTTGAGAATGTTATTAATTTTTTGAATAAATGATATCACTAGCAATGCTTTGTACAGAAATTCCTTTTACACATGTATTAAGACATCCGTTCTTTGACATCACATATGCTCCCAGCTTTGGTCTCACCACTCAATCTCCTTCTTTCGAAACACTTGCACAAGTTAGAATATCCACAGCCGAGCTTACGTTTATCAAGAGTGTCACAACTTCAGCCATCCCCATGCTCTTTGACCGCATGACACGATCAGCGAACTTTAATTAGAGGGGTGAGGAGAGAGAATGTTCTTGGCATAAATCCGTCGACGGCTCTAACTCAGCAGCGAATCCCTATTAAGGCACTTCTTACGATAGTTTGAGAAACGTGCTCTCACCAGATGGTTAAAGCTGTCTGGACACGATCTCTAGCAAATAAATAACAGCAAAAGCGATAATCGTAATTCCCATCGTATTGAAGAAAGGTGACAGTGTGTTTATAGATATGTATGGAGATGCCTCTTTCAATGATTGCCACCTGCTCGATTTTAACTTGTGGAAATGTTTTAATTGTCGTTCCCACAAAGTGGGATATCCTCCCCGAGCAAGGGCTTCAATGGTCTGCCCGATCTCAAATCTTAACTTGTTATTTACAATAGCAAGTCTTCCTTCGTTCAAGGCAATATCATAAATGGCAAAGCATTTATACTCTCCTTTCAAGACTTGATTTTCCAATTGCACCAATAATACCAAAACACGGAGCTTGTTTCCAACTAAGGCGACGTTCCTGGGGCTATGCTTCCTGATGTAGGCGGATTCATTCTTCCAGTTGGGACTTAAAATATAAAAAATAAGTGTTTTCATATTTTGCAAAAGGATTAAGAATCGCTGGTAATGGTATACATATATGTTCGGAAAGACTATCCAGTGAGAACCTACCCAGTGATAAGATTACTAACCTAGATAAACTATCAATTTTTACGCAGGTGGCTTTTATAGTAACAATTTATATGCCGGGAGTAATAAATTAGCCAAAGTGTAGAAAAATGTAGAAAGTATAAAAATTTTTATTAGGCGAGTTAGATAATGCAATCATTGAAGAATTTACTCTCCACGTCCGTATTACGCTTCAGCCATAAATTATCACCACCATGGTAGAATTAGATATGTAGACCGTATGCAGTATCTGTAATCTTTTCCCAGGAAATATATTAAAAGATATGTTACTATAATCTGTATTTTAAAGTGTTGCCACCGTCCAAAAGTAGTGCTTACAGAAAAGGCTATCCATTTAAAACATAAACCATAATACATATGCATAGTCACACAAGAACAAAACTCATAAATCAATACAGTACTTACTTAATAATGATGGTTTTATAATGGGGGAAATTGCCTAATGATTTGAGACGAAACTCCATCTCCAATTCGTCCTTAATAGATATCCCACGGTAAATATCTTCAGACTCGTACACCAAGGTGTAACCGTTGTCAAAATATTCGCTCAGAGTGCGAAGCACCACATAGGGCGGTGGCGCTATCACGTTGGTGGCCAAGTAGAACTCGTATTGGGCCAGAAGCATGAAAACTGTGAAAAATAGGGATACCAGTATCCACACGGGGAGAGATTTATTACCTGACGACTGTCTTAAATACTGCGCACAAATCGAAAAACCTAAGTCTCCAATGATTTTTAGGAAATTATAAAAATTCTTAGTAGAATTGTCGCGCTGACTTATATTCTTCGCTAACCCTACGAGGACTACACTCAGGACGATTATTAGATTGCTTAGCCAAACCTCCCAAGTAAACGGAGACATCCAAACATCAGCATCCGAATTTTCCGACCACACATTGAAATTACAATATATCGAGTGATACCCATGGTACCGGAAAGAGTACAAAACACTAATATGAGAATACCAATACCGTAATAGGCGCAAATTTTGGTGGTAAAAGCCCCAACCAAATTGTCGCTGAGTAACGTTGACGGTGTCTGCGATGGTTAGATATTGAGTCTCCTCGGGATCACATTCTTTGCTCTGGTGTGCCACATAGTATTGCCCTTTGGAACATGGTATACCTTCCATAAATTCCGCCCCAAATCGACTGCAATACGCATGCGAGGGCGCCAATCCTCTTGAAGCATGCTGATGGTCAAACCCTTAATCTTGTCGGTGTACCTGACCATGTGATAGATATTTGTGCAGTAGAAGCAGATAAAAAACCACTCGATCTCTGCCGATTGGGAATTTTGGCCATCCTGTTTTAAATGAAGGACGAAAGTCCTATACGACCCCTGGAGGTCAGTTACATATCGGAGCGATATTACTTTTTCTGGGTGCTGTTTACAGATCAGGAGAAATGTTGCATGGTCCCTCCCCCTGTGTGCGTCGCGAGTATAAGTTGAGTAAAATATGCGGAAGGTGTTATCCTTGAGGGCGAAATTTACAAAAACTGTGACCGTGCAGATTTCATAGAATGTGAAATCAAGTGCGTTCTTTTCATCGAGCAGGATTGGTCGGAGAAGTTGAATCGACTGGTGACTGTGAAGACGAGCTTGTTGGGATTGTTCGCGTGGATGAGGTTTTCAGTTAGGTCGGCGTCCTCAAAGGTATTTCTGACTGTTACAAATATCAAAATGCAGGGTCCAAAGTGTCCAAAGTATCCGTTTGGGAAATTCTTCCAGCAGAAACTTGAGGACACATGGAGTAGTAGTAGAGAGAAGACAAATTTTAAATACATTGTGGATGAAAAATTTATAACCGTATTTATATGTAGTATGCAAATAATCATGCTTGCATGCTTGCATGTTATGATAGATTCTTTACCTACGGGAATTTGGAAATTGGGTGGTACAACGTGTTTTCGTTTATTACCTATTTCATAATAAGTGTTCACCACTTCTTGCAAAACAGTACCACCTGGTGTAACATTACCAGAGATGAAAACTTGTACATATTATGACTACTTGAATACTGGAGATGTATAAATGTGCTGAGCTGTTGGCAAAGTACTTCCACACTTCAGCTAGCATGCATTCAGGGAAAGCAGTTTTTGCTATGTATCGAGTTCGGAGCATGTGTATGATGGGTCGAAATTACTTCCTGTAGGAAATGAGATTTTCTCTACTGTATGAATATGTATTTTATACATAAGTGAATATGCAAATTAAGGAGAGCCAAATAGCGTGCTACTTAATTTAGGTCTGTTCGGTAAGCACTAATTTGTACGACAATTCGTAATTTTGAAGAATAGGGACGTCCATAAAATTCATGGCATAAATTATATCAAAGTTTTGCGTACAAATCAGATTAGCGCTACATTGAAAAAATTGGAATAGCAAGTTACAAAGGGGATATTTGAAAAATCACCATGTTTGCGGGACATAATTTATGGATGCTCCCTCCACAGCGTACTTACAATGCGATGGTGCGAGGTGGTTATGGCCCATATCGACCGGACTAATCTTAAATTGTTTACATTCACAAATGAGTGAACCCGTATAATTGCGCTTTTCTGAAAGGGCGTATGTACATATTTATTACTGTATCGGAATTTTCAAAACAAATTTCAGCCAAAATCCGGATTCTTAACGCTGTAACGCTTTAAAAACGCTGTAACTTTTCGAATTTTAACCCGATTTCAAAAATTAAACACTATTTTTGCTCACCATTACTTCCCTGAAAGTATAGAAATTCAGTTTTTTTAACTTTTAACTTTCACATAATTATGGTGTTTTGCATTTTTTTAAATTCAGAAACAGCATGAAAATATCACATATTTAAATTTAAAAAATTGAATTCCAAACCTTCTGATCCGTGTTTATGTACGTGTTGACAGAGAATGCAAGGCTTTCCCTTGGATTGATTTTTGAAATCGATGTCTCCGTACATAATTTTTCAAATTATGTTTGAGATATACTGAAGTTTTATCTGACGATCGGTCTAGGGCATGTAATCTCGATATTTCGAGATCTCGAAATACCGAAATTTCGGTATTATAATATCAAATTTTCCCAAGTATTAGTTTTAGAGTAATTCAATAATATAATCAATAAATAACTAATTAAAATTGGCTGGGGACCTAATGGACATCTTTAATTACAAAAAACCACACCCCCAGGTGGGTGCGACTTCTGGCGCTTTTGGTAACATCCTCATATTATAATGTATATCGTGCGACACAAAAAAATTATTGAGGTAGATGTTACGCATTGTTATGCATATTTTATAATTCACATAATTTAATACGTACATGTGTGTTTAAACTAATAGGTGATATTGTTAAGAAATATATCCAATAATTCAAATAGGTACATATGTATGTACAAATAAAAACTAATAGATATATTCCAATATACACATAACAAAAGTTCAAGGACTTCTCAAGAAAGAGTTCTTCACAGAAACCCTGGACTTTGGACAGTCACGCACCGGATGCATGATGACCCTTCAAGTCCCAAATTCTGCAGCAGAAATCTTGGGTATGAAAACCCACAAGATTTCCAGAAAACGTACACAACGAATCCCTCTTCCTCCTCATAACCATTGGCTTTGCGCTACAGCATAACCAACGGCTTTGATACACTTTACTATCCATATGTTCAATGTAAGACGAATTTTTATAAAAATAAAAACGAAATTTCCCAAAATTTCATTTATGCTCTTTCATCTATTTATTTCGGCGTAACATAAAATGGTGCCGAAACCCGGGATTTACTAACCAAATTTCAGTCTAATATTTCCTAAAAATATAACTCCCACTAATTTTTTCAAAATTTTTTTTTGCTTAAAATAACAGCAAATCTATATATGCACTCTTGTTTCACACTTTACCAATAATTTCAAAAACATTTTTTTCAGGAATTTAACTTTCAACAACACTATATTTTTCAGAAACTTTCAACTATTTAGGAACGGCGTATTAATGAAAACAACCTTCAACCAGCCAATATTCCTATTTACGCACTATACCTTTATACATATGTCTGAATAGCTTACTTACAACTTTCTCTTATTTTTCGACGTACTCAATATGCAGCCAATAAACTTTTAATATTTGTATATTCCTTGACACTAAACATATTTCACAAACGCAATAACGTATTTCTACGCAATAACGTATTTCTACGCACTAACAATTAAACTTCCTCATCAACCTATTTCCAAATAACCTAATATTTCAACTTTAAATCTACTTTTCTTTATAAATTTAAATACAAATTGTTTATAAGATATTTTACAAACATCTCAAAAATATTGCAACCATTCAAATGCAGACTTTGAATATAATCTTCCCAGCTTGTGAAATCAAGAAGGAGGATATCACACAAATATCATTAGTTTATAATCAAGGGATTTTTATTCTAAAATTAATGATATTTGTATTAAATATTTTATTGATCAACTATTAATCTCAATCCAACTATTTGAGAATAAGAATGATCAATACCCATTTCATTTTGTCAAAAGTTAGCTTCAATTCCTTTTCAAAATTTGAAGAAAATTGGTGAATATCAATGTATTACCATATAATACTATTGAGTTATTAATTCATGAGGAAAACAAATGGGATGGTGTAATGATACATTATTTTGATGAAATTAAATAAAATCTATACATTTTTGTAAATTTTTGTGTTTTATCATACATTTTTTCATAATGTGGAAGGCCACAGCATCCACATCAAAACAAGCAGAACCAAAAATTGCCAAAATAGATTTAGCTAGAAAACAAGCATTTGTTTTGGATCAAAATCAATTTTTCGAAAAAATATATCCGATGGCGTTTACTACTGTAGACGAAGTTTTAAACCAAGTGAGACGTATTTCAGATACGCAATTTTTAATTTCCAAATTTGAAGATATCAATGTTACGGAATCACATACAAATAAGGCATTGAACGATTTTACCAACGCATTAGATATGCAAAGCAAGAAAAGTGAAGTGAAATTGGATAAACTTCTAGAGGTTTTGGCAATACAAAATAAGCAAATTTTGGATTTAAAATCGGTTCAAAATAATATCAAACCAATTTTTCAACCACAAAACCGGCCACAATTTCAAAACCCCCAATTTACTCCTAGAAATAATCAATATCAAAATTTTTCAAACCAAAATTATTCACAAAACCAACCAAGGCAAGGATTGCAAAATAATAATTTTGTACCAAATCAGCAAAATCAAAGATTTTAAAATCCAATTCCCAGAGCACAATGCACTCAGTGTAATAAAATTGGCCACACATTTGATGTTTGCAGGGCAAATATTCAATGTGGAAATTGCGCCAAATTTGGCCACACAGAAGATTTATGTCGTTTAGGAAATTGTGGGTCATGTGGACGCCAAGGTCATACTGCAAGTAAATGCAGAGCTCAAGTTCTTTGTTATAAATGTCAAAGACATGGACATTATGCAAATAATTGTAGATCGGGAAACGCCGAGGGGCGGGGTTCTCCGACGACCGTCAATCAGAGAGCTTCGCCTTCGCAAATCAATCCCAATACTCAGACTTCAGGTCAAACGAGCCACTCAGCCCCACAGAATCAATCGATGAACAATCAAGGGAGGAACCCACCTATGATGAATACACGATGAATATCGGCACAAATAAATTAACTAAAATGCCCGGTCTTGTTAATGACAAATTTGCATATATACATTTAGACTCTTGCTCCAGTGCCTCTATTATAGATGCGGCCTATTGCGATACAATTGAGCCATTGCCGTATATTGTGAATATCACGGGAGTGACTCAATCAAGCATGCAAACAATAGGATTTTCAAATGTTAAAACAATTGGCCCGGACGCTGAACAAATAGATTTTAAAGTATATGTAGTTCCTAATTTTAAACTCAATCTCCTATTGGGAACTGATTTTCATAAATTGCACGGGGTATTATTAGATTTCAAAAACGATGACATTTTAATTAATGATGCACACGTAAACATGGAGCCGATTGATATTGGTATAATGAACCAGGACAACTCATTAAATGTTGCAGATTTTAAAATGAATGAGATTTTAAATACAGTACAACATAACGAACTTAACCAAGACAATTTAGATTTTATGAACAGTTACACAAATTGGGACCAACCCATTACAGAATTTTTACATACAGAGGGTGATCAACCTAATGGATAATTTTTACATACAGAGGATGATCAACCCAATAGAGAATTTTTACATACACAGGATGATCAACCTAATTTAGAATTTTTACATACAGAGGGTGATCAACCTAATATAGAATTTTTACATACAGAGGGTGCTCAACCTAACACAGAATTTTCACATAAAGAGGGGGGTCAAACTAAATCAGAATTTTTACAAAAAGAAGGCGAGGAACAAAACCCGCAAATATTAATTAAAGTGTTTTCAAAGAAGGATGAACGAATCCCAGCAAATACAATTAAAAGAATCAAAGTACAATTTAAGGGTGAACTTAACCAACTAAATATAATTGAAATGAGCCATCAATTAATCAAATTAAATTTGCACATGCCCGATATACTAGTTAGAAAAGAATATCACGAAAATATTACAATTCCAATTATGAATTTGTCCAATAAAAAGATTATAATTCCAAGAAACACAAATGTTGCAGAAATAAAATGTTTAGAAAATTTGCCAATCGAGGAAACTGCCTTACACTTAAACACAGAAACTCCTAAACAAGAACACGTTAACACATCAAATGATGAGGAACATATTAAGAAAATTTTATCTAGAATACATTCAGAAGCTGACACAGAAAATAAAAAATTAGTAGCAGATTTATTAAAAGAATATAACGATATTTTTGCAAAACCAGGCGAGATAGGTGAAATTAATTGTTATAAACACAAAATTATTTTACTAGAAGGGGCTATACCTGTTAGGAAGTCTCCATATAGAAAACCAGCTAGCTTAGAACAGTTTGAACGCGAAAAAGTGAAAGAATTATTAGAAAAAGGAGTTATACGTCCATCTCATTCGCCTTGGGGCTGCGGTGTGGTCATCGTTCTGGATGGTCATAGGTCAAAAAATGACTCCTCCCCCTCCTCCTCCCCCAGACTAGCTATAGATTATCGCCCCCTTAACAAACAGGTCCATAAGGATTCTTTTCCTTTGCCCAACATAAACACGGTCATTGATTGGATTGGTCGACGATCAAAATTTATTTCAACGTTAGATGTCGCGCGTGGTTTCTGGAGCATGTTATTAGATCCGGAATCTATTCCCCTTACTGGATTTATTACACAATTGGGGCTATTTGAGTTTACACGTTTACCCTATGGAGTCTGCAATGGGGCGGCAGCCTATCAAAGGGCCATGTCTATTATTCTTTGTGGGTTACTATGGGAGAATGTGTTAGCTTTTATAGATGACATATTTTATAGCTGATAATACTATATCAGAACATATTGAAAACATGAGAAAAACCTTTGAACGTTTCAGACAACATGGAGTAAAATTGTCAATAGAAAAATGTGATTTCTTAAAACCTGAAACATATATTTTAGGTCATTATATCTGAAATGGTACAATTAGGGCAGACATTAGGAAAATTAAACCAATTATGGATATTCCTGCGCCTAAAAAACCCACTGAAATGAAAAGATTACAAACATTTTTAGGTATGTGTAATTATTTGTCCAGATATATCAAAAATTATAGTTTTTTGGCATATCCTTTGACAAAATTAACACGTAAAAGTGAGCCTTATATTTGGGGAGAAGAACAAGAGCAAGCCTTTTTAAACTTGAAACAAGCTATTTGTTCTCCTCCCGTCCTTACTTTATAGAAAAGTATTGTCATATTTTTGCGGAGAGTTCTCTCTACGGCATAGGTACGAGTCTACTACAATTAGATGAGCAAGCTCAATTAAAACCAGTTGTTTATGCGAGCAAAACCTTATCCGCAAGTCAGCAAAAATGGAGTACAATTGAAAGAGAACTATTTGCAATTTATTTCGCGTTAAGAACATTTCATCCATATATATATGGAAAAGAATTTACAATTCACACTGATCACGAACCACTGACAGCACTAAAATTCGCAGTACATACTGAGAGAATTTCCAGCAGATTAACTAAATGGGCACTCATTCTCCAGGACTATAATTATAAAATTGTTTACAAAAAAGGAAAAGACAATACTTTAGCCGATGCACTATCTCGTTTACCAATTGTTAATGACGAAAAATTAGATATTCCCGTATTAGTTATTGAATTTTCACATCTCACAGAATTACAGCACAACGATAAAGAATGCCAGGACATTATAAAAAATATGCCAGAATTAAAATCAAAATTTTCAATAAAAAATAATATTTTATGTAATGTCTCGAAAGGATATTCAAGAACGGTAATTCCCAAAGTATTACGAGCTGAAATTTTGTCAGATATACATTCAATTCCGATGTCCGCACACCTTGGGTTCAGTCGTTGTTACAATAAATTAGTGTTGAAATTTTATTGGAAAACTATGAAAATAGATTTGTACAATTTTATTTCAGCATGTGATTCATGTTTAAAATTTAAACGAAATTACGATAAAAGACCAGGAATGTTAATGAATATTCCTCCGGGAGATCGACCCTGGTTTTATGTATCTACAGATATCTTGGGGCCCTTTGCGACTTCAAAATCAGGCAATAAATACATAGTTAATTGTATTTGTATGTTTTCAAAATGGATGGAATGCAAAGCAATTCCTAATCAATCTTCTGAAGAAATTGCACGTTTCTTGGACGAAGTATTTTCACGACACACAGCTCCAAGTTATTTATTGTCTGATAATGGAATGTCGTATGTTTCAAAATTGTTAGATACTCATACAAAATTATTTGGAGTCAAGCACAAATTTATAACCCCGTATAATTCAAGAAGTAATGGTCTATCAGAGCGACTAAATTTTACAATTAGTAGAATGATTTCTCACTTCGTAAATGAATATCATGACGATTGGGATAGTAAATTAGTCCAACTTCATATGGCTTACAACACAACTACTCAAGAAAGTACTAAGCAATCTCCTTTTAAAATTATGAATGGAAGAGAACCAAATTTTTTATATGAATACAATCCTGATGATTCAAGTTCTATTCATTTAAAATATGAAGAATTGCAGGCATTACGAACTGATGTTTTACGTATTTTAAGAAAAGAACAATTGAGATATAAACTACGAGAAGATAAGTACAGAAAACCAGTCGAACTTAACGTTGGAGACATAGTTAAATTAAAATATCCCAAGAAGACTAAACGGATCGGTCAATCAATGAAATTTATTCCAATATATCTGGGCGAATACGAAGTAATCGGAAAAATTAATGACCACAGTTACACTGTAAAATGTAAACAAACAAATAGAATAATTAAGGCAGGTGTAAATAGAATGCGTCTTGTAAAGATATTTTTAATCGAGGACGATGAGGATGTCGAAAATTTTCAACAACTAAATCTGCTTATGAAAGAATTAGAAAATGTTGATAATATGATTTTCACATTAAAAAATTTGAATATAGAACCAATTACGGAATGTAAATTTAACACAATCCCATATCTTCCATTTGATATTTGTATCGGTAATTTGATGAGCGAAGAGGAGGTTTTAAATTTTGTAAAAAAGGAACCGACAAGTTATTTATTAGTTTTAAATTCTTGTATTTACATTTGCTAAAACAAATACATCTCACGACTTAATTTCAAAATCATCTACAGAAATTGAGGGAAAGAAAATTACGCAGATGAATATCAATTCCCCTTTTTCGAAAGAGATAATTTTGCAATTAAAAAGCAAACTAAATAAGACAAAACTACTAATTTTCGGATCTGATTTCGATATCTTGGAGTTTTTATGTAAATATGTAATTTTTATCTACACTGATATTCACTTATTCCCCGTTTTAACATTATTTTTGGCTTCGTGGTTGCAATATTTTAAATTTTCGTTTAAAGATTTGAGAGAAATTTCAAAAAATATCTTACATGAAATACGACAAAGCTACGAAATACAAATCGAACAAACTGAATCTGACGACGACGACGACGAGACTACAGAACAGGCAGAACGAAGTCCAATAATAACTCCTTCCCGACGAACTAAACGAATACGTTATACACCAGTTTGGCATAACGATTATGAATTTAACCTTTAAAATGACGAATTTAATCCGATTGGGAATCTTGTGCTTCATAATAAACAATGTGACAGCGGAAGTGCCAATTCAAGACTATTTTCTGAACATGGACAGAAAAGAAGTACCACTTATCTTATGCAATGGTTTTAGCGAGGGAGTTTTATGGAGATTACCACCTAAAATAGAATGTCCACTTCTTAACGTTACTAAACCTTCTAAAGTGATTGAGTTTACTTTTTGGTGGCAAGACATAACTAAACAATTAATATCAGCGTATGAGTGCTACAAAGAGACAAATTACGACAGACGTAGTTTTTTCTTCTTTGGAACTTATAGTAGTGATAAATGGTCAACCAGGGAAGCTGTTTCTGTCCATGATTGCCACAACATGGTCTTCAAAGATAAGGCACCCAATGGACAACCTCTCAAAGCATTTGCAGATGGACATTTTTGGACAAATAACGAGCACACTGTTCCAGATTATTCTTGGCCGAAAACTACGGAAGTGTTAACAGTTAATTACCACTACACTGCGATGAAGATTAGTATTAACAATAAAGATGACACGATAATAACTATGACAAAAGTGACAGATTCGTGCAAAGCTAATCAAGGACACTGTACAACTTCCGAGGGAATTTTGATTTGGATACCAAGCCAAGTGGATTATTGTAGACTAGCTGAAGGTGAAACCACAAAATGTGTAATGACGGATACGAGAATTTCGTGTCCTGGTGTGAATTTAGCCATTTCTAACCCGTATTCAACTAGAGTCTGCAAAAGAACGGTTGGTTATTCAGATCAAGGACTTCCGTTTACCCCGACTGAGAAAGGACAAGTTGAATTTTTAACCGTGGTCTCAGAGACACTTAGAAGAGCGGTTCGTGGAACAGAACGATTGAAAAGAAGTGAAATGCCAGAACTCCAAGAACCAAAGTTTAAAAGTTCCGAACAAATAAATGGAGAACTTCAATATTTATATGATGTGCTTCGAGATGATGTTACGTACGCGTTACAGACTATACATAGAGATACCTGTAGATCGCAGCAATTAGACCTCGAGATGTTGCGTGCTATGGCTGAAACAGGATCAAGTTCAATAACAGTTCGTGCTCTTACCCGTGATGGACGCTACCGATCCAATCTACGTGGAGATTTAGTAAGTGTGACAAAATGTGTTGAAATATGGGAATACATGTTTTTGAGGCAAACTAACTGTACTTTAGAGTATCCAGTAGTTTACATGTATCAACATGTTCAATCACAAGGCTGGCTGCAAGGGCTCAGCCATGAGATTTTAGACAAACCAACATTTAGCGCATGCCCTCCGCCTATATGGCTTTTTGACATGGGATCACAAGTGATTCAACTATCCAACCATTCTCTTCCGGCCTCCAACATCCCATATCTACCGTCTCCAAGAGAAACCGATTCTCAATACATAATTAGAGATTTGGCATTTGATCAAGCAGGAGTTTATTCTGTATCAGACATATCAGGAGAATCAACATTAATTAATTTAATGCAGCAACTTCAACAAAAAACTAGAATTGACGAAATGATAAGGCTAAAACAAAACGGACAATCTTTTAATTCAGAGCAATTAAGATTAGCTAGACTCTTACAAGATATTACATGGGATCCAATTTCTAAATACAAAAACACTGCAATATTCTTTATAACTTTATCGGCATTTCTTATATTGACTTTTTTTCTCATCACACAAAATCGACATTTTATTGGACGAAAATTTCCTAAATTACGTAAATTATTCTTGCTCGGAAAATACTTCAATGACAAAAAATACGACTCGTATATTGAATTAGATACAACTGAAATGAAGAAAGACCCAACTTACTCAGAGATTATAGAAAATAAGAATTTAGATAATTTAAATCAAATCACTATTGAAACTAATGCTACCACTTCTAATGCTTCTGCTCCTTCTTACCCTTCGCGACAGGTCGCAAAAGAAATACATTACTTGAGAAAAATTGATTTTTAAACAAATTTATTTTTAATTGCAGCAAAGAAAAATATTGGGAGGATCTTAACAAATAAGAAGTTTATTAACATAGTTTAGCGCCCTACTTAAGAATAAAAATTTTTAAATAATAATCTTCCTTAAACTAGATATAAATATACATTATTTTCAAATTTTACGAATTTTATTAATTTTTCTTAGTGAGGCAAATACCTGACAACGAAAAAAATTGCTAAGTATGCATTTACCCCACTCAAAAAAAGTGACATAAGTCGATTTCTCGGCCATTTCTCAACCGATTTAAATGAAATTTTGCACAGATCATTGCTAGGTAATTTAGAAAAGGTGTGCTAGTCGACTTGGCGAATTTTTGATTTTTACCCAAGTTATTTGCCAAAATGTGCAAAAATTTTCCCCTGAAAACATATTTATTTTTATGATTTATAAGTAGTGTATCTCAGCATGCTCGCTTATTGAAAATATTTTAGTCAAGGTCGTTCCGGACATTTTAAGCCAAAATGACCTAAATCGGTTGAGAAATAACGGCGTTATTCAAGTTTGAAAATCAAAAATTTAATGAAAATATTCAGGGTGCCGATAATAACGGCGGTTGTGCAGTAAAAATAATGAGGGCATTCATTACGAGTTCGCATGTTCGCATCGCAACATAACTTTTTCGAAATTGCGAATTTTGCGAAGCAACGAAGTGAAGACACTTCGCAAATGAAAAAGTTCGGAAAATTTTATTCAAATGCCTTTAATTTTGCAATGGGAAAAATTCGTAAATCGCCATTAGTTACCGAAGTTTTGCGTCTGAAATTTACCAAATACAAAATTTCACAGTTTCAAAATGCCAAACTTCGGTAACTAATGGAGATTTACGAGTTTTTCCCATTGCAAAAATTGTGAAAATGATTTTGCGAACTAAATACTAGCCCTGGAGATGCACAAGTTCGCAAAATGATTTTCAAGCCAATTTTTTTTGCGAACTTGCGAACTTTATTTTTTTGCGAACGTTGCTAACGATGCGAACTCAAAATGAATACCCTCAATGTCTTTGACAACAAGTTTTAAATAAACAAAGCCTCAAAAAATGGGAAATCTTAGTGAGTCAGCGCAATCACAGTTAATAAATAATTTTAGATTGAATAATTTTTGCATCACCGCTCTCGGGATAATTTTTACTGGGTCCACTGTAAATTTAGTTTTGCAAACGCATGAACGCTTGCATTCATTAAATTAATTGAGATTACAAGATGACGTTTTTACTATTGAACGAGAAGTTGGCTAAATTAATCGGTATGAAATATAATTGTGAACTGCGAATTTTAAATTTAGAAAGAGTTGAAAATCTACAATTTCGACATATAAATTTGGATATCCTATTAATTCTTATTCTGGACCCTTTGGGGGGGGCAATTATTCTAAATGATTAATTAATGCTTCCAGGAAAAATCATACCGAGAGCGGTGATGCAAAAATTATTCAATCTAAAATTATTTATTAACTGTGATTGCGCTGACTCGCTAAGATTTCCCATTTTTTGGGGCCTTGTTTATAATATATTATACTGCAAATTACTAATTTTAAGATTTCGGAAATTTTATCAACAATTAGTAAACTTTTGAGAGGATTTTTAAAATAAATTAACCAATTTAACTTAACTATTATTATTTGAATATTAATTTTAAGAATATAAGCAAAAGTTATCACCTAAGAATTTTTCCTTTTTGTATATATATTTTTAGCCCAAAATAATATTACTGGTTTAGTAGAAACTTTCTAATTTTCTAAATTAAAATAAATTTCTTTTCTAAATTAAAATAAACAAAGTCTCCTTTCATAAGTAAAATATTTGCATTCGTTGAGTAATCACATTCAAAATGTCCCCAAACCCAAGTAATGGCAAAACTGGATTATCGCAAACTCAAAAGCGGAATAAAAGACCGAAGAAGGCAAGTACGGTAAAAAGACTTAAAAGACAACACGAGAAGAACTTGATGAACCGACCATTAATTATGAATACCCCGATAGAACACAAATTTATGATTCCGGCCCCAAATCAATTTCGTCCTTCAAACCTGGAAACGTATCAAAAAATTTGCAATTCTTTTCCCAAAATAAAATTGGGAATCCCTGCACAAACTCAACCTCTATCGTATGGACAAATGAAATATGTGAGAAAAATTGGAATGGACAATACCAATTACAAAATAAGTGAACTTCAAAAAATAAAACCGCCTCCTTTTGTCCCCAACTTAAAAAGTATTGACTGTAATTCAATTGCCATGACCAAGGCTAAAGCTGACAGAGAGCTATATACACGGAACACACGTGAAATGAAGAAAAAATATCCGGATGACCCATCAAGACATCCTCCAAAGCTTCCAGCACCACAAAAAATTAAACCCCATATTTAAAAAAATAAAGAAATCATTCCAATCGCAACTAGAATAAAATTATTAGTGAATTTGCAACCAATTAAAAACAACGACAGTTTTGATTACATAATTCCAGTAGCACCATTATCAAAAAATCCACTCAATTTACCAGAATTGAATAATCGAATTAATTTACTAGAATTGAATAATAAAAATAATTTACCAGAAATGAATAATGCAATTAATTTACCAGAAATTAATAATCCAATAGAAAACGACGACAACAAAATTGCGCAAAATTTTAGCGAAATAGATAAAATTGACCCATCATATTTAACTGGACCCGATCAGGAACTAATTCCGATTTCAACCGAAATGGAATCTATCGAATTACAAATCCTGGAGCAAAACGATTATATTCGGCAATTCGAAGAAAAATTGCGAACTAAATTAGGGATAAATATAACCCAACAACCAATTTTGACACTTCCGCCAGTTGATGTCACATCTCCGCCAGTTATCTCATCTCCATCCCTTTGCCATCCAATAATTCCTAAAAAGAATGTGATTACAATTGGAAATGTAAGTATATACGACAACGATCTTACTACACTTTTACCTAAAAAATGGTTTTCAGATGCAATTATTGATGGTTATATACAATTAATATCCGAAAGACAGGAACATTGTAACGATAATATTGTAAATTTCGGTACTTATTTTTTATATTCTTTAAAAAAGGGTTTAGAAAATATTCAAAAATATGAGAACAGCTCAATGGCTAGATTTATGATTTTCCCAAGATGCATCCGGGGTCATTGGTCACTAATAGCAGCAGATCGAAAAAAGAATATGATTACTTTGTATGATTCTCTACACTATTTCCAGGACATAAATGATCTAGATTTGATATGTACATTTTTAAATCGTGTCGATAATATGTATAATAACGTAGCAAAACAGCCATGGAAGTATAATACGTACATATTACATGAAAAGAATATGCAATATAATTTTTATGATTGTGGACCGTATGTATGTACATTTGTGGATTATCTTTCAAGAGAGAAGACTTTTGATTTTAAAGAGAAAGACATGTGTCAAATTCGAAAAGAAATTAAAAAGGCTATTACTAGTAAAATTTTGTAAAACATTTATAATAATTATAATAGGTTAGAAGTTTTTAGCTAGTTATTACGATTAAAATTTTTTTTAAAATAATGAATTATGTAAAAATATCAACGATTACCAAATCTTCATTAAGGAGGGGAGATATATGTTACGCATTGTTATGCATATTTTATAATTCACATAATTTAATACGTACATGTGTGTTTAAACTAATAGGTGATATTGTTAAGAAATATATCCAATAATTCAAATAGGTACATATGTATGTACAAATAAAAACTAATAGATATATTCCAATATACACATAACAAAAGTTCAAGGACTTCTCAAGAAAGAGTTCTTCACAGAAACTCTGGACTTTGGACAGTCACGCACCGGATGCATGATGACCCTTCAAGTCCCAAATTCTGCAGCAGAAATCTTGGGTATAAAAACCCACAAGATTTCCAGAAAACGTACACAACGAATCCCTCTTCCTCCTCATAACCATTAGCTTTGCGCTACAGCATAACCAACGGCTTTGATACACTTTACTATCCATATGTTCAACGTAAGACGAATTTTTATAAAAAATAAAAACGAAATTTCCCAAAATTTCATTTATGCTCTTTCATTTATTTATATCGGCGTAACAGTAGAATGAGGACCCCAATGAACATCTCCAATTACAAAAACACCACACCCCCGGGTGGGTGTGACTTACGGCGCTTTGAATACTATCCTCATAATGTATATCGTGCGACACAAAAATATTATCGAGGTATAATGTGGACCCCGATGAGCATCTACAATTTCAAAAAACCATACCCCTCTGGGTGGGTGTGACTTACGGCGCTTTGGGTAAGATCCTAATACGCGTGTCGTGCGACACAAAAAAATTATTGAGGTAGAATGAGGGCCCCGATGAAAATCTCCAATTACAAGAAAACCACACCCCCCAGGTGTGTGTGACTTACGGCGCTTTGGGTAAGATCCTAATATGCGTGTCGTGCGGTACAATAAAAATATTGGGGTGGAATGGAGGTCTTTATCGTCACCTCCAACGACCAAGAACCACACCCCCAAGTGGTCATAGCTGTTATAAAATCGACATTATAAAATCGAACATTCGCAATTTTAACACAAGTCTTACTTTGTCCAGCATCGTGAAAACGAGCGGGAAAGTTGAACTTGCTTCACATATACATACGTGTTTTTTTTTCTAAAAATACTTTCCAAAATAAGTTTTCCCAACATTTAAATTTATCCCTAAAATGGAGGAACAATCGCCATCTCAATCACAACAAACATCTCCGTCCGACGAAACTGCCGAAACCCGATCACTTTGGGATTTATTTTCAAAAATAAAGGGAACTCAAGACGCAAAGTGTCTGACATGCGACCAAGTTTTAAAAAATACACGAGGAAGAACCTCTGGACTGCATGTCCACTTGCGAACCAGACACAAAATTTTTATCAAGAAAAGAACGGAGCTTGGGGACAAAAGTACAGGTAATCACATTTCTTAAAGATAAAATCAGAGCTTTACTAAATTTACATTTACCTCCACAGAAAATGGTGACCTCATTCCCAGAAGTAAACAGCAGAAAATTTCTGAATTGATTCCTACATTGGAAGACAAATCATTGGAGGCTGTGCTATCTCGATTAATTTCCCTGGATGGATTACCGTTCGCTGTTTTTTCCACGTCAGTGGATTTACGCGACCTGTTCACAAGCAGCGGCTACATAGACGTTCCAAAAACACCTCAGATTATTCGAAACAATGTTATCCAGCACGCTCAAAAAATCCGTGGCCATGTAACAAGTGAGATCGGGAAATTTAAAAATTTGGGCAAGAAATTTTCTGTAACTTTCGATGAATGGACGAGTAAACGAAACAGAAGGTTTGTAAATATTCCCCTCTTAATTATGTGTATACATATGTAAATATATCTGACGTTCAGTAAACAAAACTTAAATTGTAAGTACATAAATGTGAACGTCCATCGTGACGACATTTTCTGGAGTTTGGGATTGGTCAGGATTCACGGAGGTGCACCTGCGGAGAAATGTCTGGAGCTAGTCGCCGACTGACTGAAAGAATTCGGATTGTCATTGAAAACTGATGTCATTTGCATCTGCACGGACGGAGCTTCAGTAATGACCAAAGTCGGAAATATGTCCCCCACTCTTCAGCAGCAGTGTCTGGCACATGCAATCCAGTTAGGAGTTATGGACGTTGTTTATACGAAGCCTAAGAAGAGCAATGAAGAGCAACAGAGCAACAATATCGATCTTCCGGAGGTGGATGATGGGGAAGGCTCAGAGATGGATTTGCTCACCGTTGAGCTTGACGCCCGCGAAGCGGATGAAGATACGCCAAGGGACTTAATCGACAATTTTCGACCTTTAATTGATAAAGTTCGGCGTATCGTGAAAATTTTCAGAAAGTCACCTAAGAAAAATGACGAAGTTTTACAAAAGCACACGTTGGACGATATAGGAAAAGGGTTACATTTGCAGCTTGATTCCAGGACTCGATCGAGCAGTTTATTCGACATGATTAAGCGATTTGTCACCCTGAAAGTTTCAATTTTAAAATCTTTGATTGACATCAATTCCGAAATCTCATTTTCCGAACAAGAATGGGGAACACTTTCAAGTCTCTCAGATGCACTTGAGCCCGTTAAGCTTGCAGTTGAAGCCTTATGTCGAAGAGACACGAATTTGCATACGGCTGACGCTATATTGCAGTCCAAGATTCAACTGTGGCAGCGCAATTGGCTGCAGCATTGACACGACGAATACAACAGCGTCGAACCAATTACTCTGGTATGCTGAAGTTTTTACATACGGGGAAGCATGAATCTGTCCCAAAAAATCAAGATAATCCATTCGGAATGCCGTCCATCACTTCGATTGCAAACAATGTTCGTGACTTAATTCAACGGCTTCATGAAATTCCACAAGATGATTCTCGGGATGACTTCGATGGAGACACCTCATCTCACTTAACCTCGCCTAAGAAAAAAAATAAGGAAAAAACAGCGTTGGAAATGGAACTTCAAGAAGCAATACAAAGGGCTATATCTTCTGCACACTCACAGAAATCGCAGGGTAAACAAAATTTGTTGTCCACGATCAAGAAGGAACTTGCTCTACTTCAAAATGGGGGAACAAGGGGAGTTCATCTTCAAATTGTGTATGATAGTTTGCTGACAATTAGACCAACAAGCGTAGAATCCGAGCGAGCATTCTCTTCAGCCGGGTATCTGGTTAGCAAAGTCCGTGCCAGTCTAAACGATGATACCATTGATAATTTGTGTTTTTTGAGATCATATTACCAAATGTTAAAATTTAAAGCAAACACATAAAACTTGTTAGTCATTAGAACAACAGGTGACGGAGAATAAAATTTTAACATTAAAAAACTACTCAATTTATTGATGTTATTCTAAGCATTACTCATAGTTCTTAACTATTTTAATTCATAATTTTTACGATTCCAACTTAGATATTTCCACATTGAAATATCTAATTGTAAAACATATTGGGTATTATGTACATGCCATAGTATGGTTACCTTCCAAAGTACCTTTCGCTGGTGATAAATTATTGGTGTTGCATGACCTATATCCGGATACTACCCAAGGTGCTAAAAGCCACACCCACTCGGGGGGTGTTTTTGTGTATTTGGGGGTCATAATTGTGGTCTCTATTCTGTTCCGATAAATTATTCGTGTCGCATGACATCCTATGTGAGGAGACTACCAAGGCGGTGAAGGCCACGCCCACTCGAGGCTATGCTTTTTTTGTATTTGGGGGTCATATTTGTAGTCCCTATTCTATTCCGATAAATTATCTGTCTCGCGATATGTAATTGACTTGACTGCCTAACGCTTAAAGCACCGATGGCCACACCCCTTATGGGTGGGGCTTGAGGTATTTTGTCATGTAATGCAGCCATGCCCGAAGCGTGTGACCTTGGGATTCTGGCAGACCCACAGGGTGAAAACCTCACTAATTTGAATATAAGTTAAGTTTTCCCCACCCACTGCCACGCCCACAATGTTTTTCGTGACCTCAGGGTCTTTTTTGTAACTCCCCCACTCGTGTGATCTCGAAATTAATTACTGTAAACATTATGTGGTCTCGAAATTTCAAATAAGGTTTGAGACGATGTTTTTAAAGAAGTATAGAGATGTCATCATTTTATCACATTGTGACCTTGCTTCGTCAATGGGGTAAAAAATTTGAAATTATATATCATTGCTAACCAACCGAAGATTTGCTTAATTATTTACAATCATAAATTACAAGATTTTAATTTCGGTATTTAGATACCGAAATATCGATATTTCGGTATTTGAATATCGAATACCGAAATACCGAAATACCGAAACCGATATCGATATTACATGCCCTAGATCGGTCCACTTGTGCAGTTTAGACATCTATATTATAATTTCGAAAAGTCCGTCCGGTCAAAGTTTCCGTGACATTCCTGCATTCTACGATTTAGGCTACAATTTCATTTATAATTTACTTTACAACTTATGGTACCACTAATGGTACAACTTGTGGCACAACTTATTGTATAACAAATGGTATGGTTATCGCCTTATCGATATGGTGCACAAGTTAGTTAACATTTAGAGATGATATATGAATACAACATGTTTATCTGGTAATTTATATATATGTATGTTCCGAAATGTTTTGTACTGCAAATAATAAAACTACCGATAATCCAAACAAAATCGTATAACGGGCCTCGACTTGTCTCCAACTGACCCAATGAATAGTTATACAGAATACTCATCACTCGAGCTTGAGCCTCTAATCTCATTACGTCCTAACGACGCAGGGTCAACATCTTCACGGAATTCAAGTTCCTTCGTATCCTGATTTTTCGCCATTTCTTGGGAACTTGGAACAATTGGATTCAGATTGGTTTGAGTCGCCAGAGTGGAATCCTTTCCCTCAAGAAGAAAAATTCTTGAGCAGCATAACGCAGAAGACTTGCTGCAATTCGACGTAGAATTACAATCCCATTTCTTATGACATGAACATTTACTGGTGGATTCCTATTAAATATTATTAATCGTTAATTTAAAAGTTACTTTAATTAACTTGGATATGGCAAGAAAGACCATGCTACTAATGAAAGTGTCAGTTATCTCCGCTCGCTTAATTCTCTTAGGAACAATGTTAAATTTTGAAATCTTGTAAGGACTCATCCGGAATTTAATAGGCTTAATGGATCCGAAAACAAACATTTGTTATCTCTATTTGTTTTAAAATGAGAGCAATAAATCGTAAAACGTGTTTTCCAAACGTACGAAAACAAATTTTCAAGGATCGAAAAAACACTCGCAATTTTTTTCTAAATTGAGGAATGCTTCGGAACACAATTAACCGAATACTGGACAATTTTAATTAGCTACACTACCCATCTAAATTTCACTAAATTTCCTGTTACATACCATTCATTACTTTACAGACAACAAACCAACTAACACTTTCATTAGTAGCATGCTCTTAATCACGCTCGTTTTACAAATCGTCGTACTAATTCAGAAACGAGATAAGTGCAGTCGATGCTTAATTCAGAAAAGAGCCAAGTATACAGAAAAAAAGTAAAAAAAGACCTACGTACAAGTATGTATTTACTTATGGCTATATCTTGCAAAAACGATTCTTTATATATCGCACGATGTAGCCATAAGTAAGTAAATACATACTTGTTCGTAGGTCTTTTTTCAACTTTTTTCGGTACACTTAGGTCTTTTCTATATTAAGTATCGACTGCACTTAGGTCTTTTCTGAATTAAGCATCGACTGTACTTAGGTCTTTTATTAATTAGTACGACGAAATATTACCTCCTCCTCATCCCCAACTACCCAAAGTGGTTCAATATCCGCCGTACAAAAGGGACACTTGCTGGCCCTGCTATTAATTTCGACCCAGCATCGAGGACAGTCTCGCACCTCGGGGGGATCCTCAGAGATGACGTACTTTCTTATCAGGTCAAATGGAAGGATGATACAAAGGTATAGGACCAACCCAACGATCGCAAAGGTTACTATGGCATCAAGAAATTCGCCGTGATAGAATTTTGAATTGTTGATGGTGAAGGTAGACCCCTTAAATTCCGGGATGCCGCCAAATATCCCGAAAACCGGGATCACAAAGGCGGACGTGAAAACGGCGACGACATCTATGAACGCGTTCCCAATGATGAAACCTGCCGCACCTTTGATGACGGAACCGTCTCGGAAAAATTGTTTCAAACCCATTTCGCGAATATTTTATAATTGCAATATTTGTGGAGAAATTTACGAATGCGAATTATTTTACGTGCGAAGATTTATGATGTACGGTACGATCTGAAGTTTAAGCTGGAAGATAATGTTTAGAATGGGATACATATCTGCAAGATAACCGAATGATTGACACCTGGATCTTCATGCGTCCTTCCATTGTGATGTGGCCCATTATTCGGGCAGAGTTCAATTGGAATATGTTGAAATTATGTATGCACGGACTGAATTAAATGGAGATTAGAGTTTGTATCCATGTGTGTATCATTTGCTTCAGAATTTTGTAATGAATACGTGCTAAATAAAAAATGGGTTAGTGGAGGAACTGATAAGGTAATTACCAACGTAACGAATGTGAAATATGCGGATTGAATGTAGGAATTAATCTCTGTGCGTACTCACGTCGACCTTCGCATATCTCGCAAATTGAGCATATCAACATAACTTGCGACGTTTTGCGAGATATGCGAGATTTCGCAAAAATTTAAGTGGAAAACCATGGGATTTTTTTCGCAAATTTACCCAGCAATTGTTCATGTTCTTATTTCGCAAAACTCATCGTTACCATCGCCAGGAGGGGAAATTAAAGATATCCATGGAAATAGTACCAAAATATGTGTTATTCAGTAGATTTGCGAGATTGGAAAGATTTGAGAAGTCATATTTTGCGAATCGAACGATAGAAGATAGAAGTATTTTGATCTTCGTAAGTTTGCTAAATGAGTTGCGATGCGGAATAAGACTTTGTCGTGTGTACGCACTCTGAAAAGTAAAAGATGCAACTTAATATGAAGAATACATCAATTATTTTTTGCTACTCAGTTGTTTGTAATTTTGCCTTTTTGGAGTTTTTTTTACTTTTTTGCAAGCAAAACCATTGAAAAAATCTAACAAGGGACACTCACGACCTGTCGTTTGAGTCCAGAGTACTCACTATGTTTTTTAGAATCTACTAGGACCCCAGATGAAGGATCCATTCATATTTCCGTGTAAAATTCATATTTGGCGCCATGGCGTGGCGCCAAACTTAAAAATTTGCATTTTCGACCAACTTCAAACCCCCATAACTTTTGCATTTTATGTCGGATTTTCAAAATTTTATGCTTAAAATGATCACAAAAGTCGAAATTTTTGACAAAAAAATAAAAATAAAAAATTTCTAATTTTTGCAATATTTTTAGGATTTTTTCGACGAACCCCCATTTCGAAGAAAATTACGAAATTTTGCGAAAAGTTAAAAGCGATAATTTTAGAAAAAATTTCATGGAATAAGAAAGTTGAACTCTTTGTCATGATTTCTGCCAAAAATTTTGAAAATCCGTCCAGGATTTCAAAAGTTATGGCGGTTTCAAAAATAAAAACATTCAATTTTGGCGAATTTGGCGCCACGCCACGTCGCCAAATATGAGTTTTACACGGAAATATGAATGAATCCTTCATCTGGGGTCCTAGTAGATTCTAAAAAACATAGTGGGTACCCTGGACTCAAACGACAGGTCGTGAGTGTCCCTTGTAAGAGCGATAAAATTTGGAAATAAATGTCGACAGACTGATTGTTTCACTGGACTTTTGTCGATATAAATATTTGCTGCAACTATTTAAATATGTAACGTTCGTCAAACGAGTCAAAAAAAATTTTGGATAAGGCGACGCCCATAAATTACGCTACGGGAGAGGGGAAGGTGTCTGGAAATTGGAGATTTTTGAGTTACGAAATTGATGGATGGCATGTATGTATCTAGTAAAAATCGGTTTGTGCTAAGGAAATTGGTTTGTCCATAATTTTTTCAT
The DNA here is from genome assembly GCF_002217175.1 of Folsomia candida. Classification (NCBI taxonomy): domain Eukaryota; kingdom Metazoa; phylum Arthropoda; class Collembola; order Entomobryomorpha; family Isotomidae; genus Folsomia; species Folsomia candida. Next base: position 407,540 of record NW_019091221.1, on the reverse strand, counting down.
CTTGACTTATTGATTTGGATACGTGGGCATCCATCCATGACAAATAAGTTTCGGCTTATATCGTATTCATGTGTTATAAGTTTGATATTAAAAGTAACGCAATACCTGAGGCAGGACAAATCACTTACAATTTTGTGACCACACAAAAATGGTGAAGGTAACGTGTAATTTTCTAAATTTCCACGGTTTCCAATCTTATGACTTAACGGATTTACCAGTTTCACAAAAAATAAGGCCGGACATATTTTACAGGATTTCTTCATTAAGAAATTACCTATTTACATACATTAAGAATATCAGTAAATATAGAAGAAATGCTCGGGCTACAGTATTTGCAAGTTTAGTCAACACTGAAGTAGTAAAATATCAAATTGGAACAAATATCTTAAAACCAGATAGAATGTTTAGCACCATTATGTGAACCTAGAAAAATGATATTTGCATATACTTAAATATGTATGTTCTTGAAGATTTTTGTGCAAATTACTTTTTGTATAAAGTAATCAATATATCTAATCATAAACATTTTTGTTACGTTTTGCATGAGTGTTTTTTATCCACCTTAGATAAATATGTATGTATGTGATACTTTCTCATCTAATAATTTTTTTACCATAAAATACATATACATATATATGTACGTACATATTGCATACTTACAGAAAACCATATTTACAAAATGCGAACCAAATTTTTCAGAAGTTCTCATTGATAACTACATATGAAATTTAATATATACATACATATTTAGATAATACATATTCACAATCTGATCTCGTTATCATTTAAACATGATACAATATAAGCAGCCTGGTAAATATTATTTGTGCCAATAAATTCCAATATTCAGAAATGCCTAAAATAAGCATAATATGCATAATATGCACGTATTATGTTTATGTATTTACTTATATATACATATGCATCTATTTAAGGAACTTTCTCAAGAAATGTTAATCTGTTTCGATTTATTTCACATCATTATCCGGCATAATTTATGCCATAATGCATTTTTCTTTAGTTTCACCGGTAATATATTTTATAAAATTAAGCACGGTTGTATGCTGATTGTAGATCTACAATCAGATTGTAGATCTACAACCTTGCTTCTACTTACTCATGTATCGATACACGTGTAGGTATGTAGACAGTTACGTTTGAATTACGTTATGGCGAAGTGTTTACTTATGAAAAATGTAGACAGGAAACCAATACGGTTTAATAACTTCTGAAAATTGTCCAGTTATACAAGTATTTACATATGTATGTTAAATACATATGTTGGTTGAGTATCGTTAATGTCGCCAGTTGCAATAAGCATCGCTTCTTAATCTCCTCTCAATAAATTGTACCTCACTATTTCAAGCAATCAAAATTTTTAGATACAACGTTCCAAATACAGTGTGTGTATGTTTGATTTGGAAATAAACATATCACATTCGTCAAATATTTATTCTTGACACATTCACAAAATAAGTATAACAAAACTATTGTTTAAAAGTTAAAGCTCGAAATGTTCGCCAAAATAATTCTACTACTTACAATATTCTCGAACCATAACAAGTTTTGCATGGCAAACGACACTGATAAAACCACACCCACAATCACCTGGACTTCTTTTATAAAAACCCTCCCACATTGTACCATCCAAGTATTTTATGCTCGAAGGGACTACAAGAATTTGCATATTATTTCCGACCTCCAAAATCTAAATGTCAACCTGAATTTCGTCATCGACGAAGTAGACGCCACAAACAACAGATACGTTATGGCCGAAGCCAGCCGCCACGATGAATTCGGAATTATTCCGAATTTCCCCTTTAAAGGGGACAACTTTAACCTGATTTTCTCCAATTGTCACGTCGCCCTTATATTTTCGCCACCTGTGAACCCATTGACAAGAATGTGGGGAATGGCAGCATTTAATGAAGATCCCGATTACATCGTTATCCTTGACCGGGCCCCTGGTTCCTTAGATTCGTACCTTAATTACTATTTTTCTCATACTTTTAGTTATAGAGTGACATCAATTTTGCTATACGGCAATATGTTGTCAAACGTTTTATCACTTATGTGCAATATTTGCGTTACCTTTCAAACTAGAAGATAGGGAAAGCTACGGAAAAGTTACGGAAATTTTAAAAACGTAACTACGCAAACTGCCTATTAATTATGAAAAGGATTTACCTATGAAAAGTGCAATCGACACTTAATTCAGAAAAGACTTAAACATAAGTGCACGAGATGCATAAGTCTGATAAACAAGGAGATATGTACATACGTAAGCATCGGATGCATACAAAACTAAAATTTTAGTTATTTTTAAATTTACATGACTTGTATGGGAACGTCCAGATATTACGTAATCAAAAATTGAGTTGGGTGGTTTTGGATCGCCTATCCTACACATTTTACACCTAACATTGGTAGGATAGGAGAAGGGGGTGTGGGTGATAGAAAATAGGAGATTTTTTGATGACGTAATATTTGAATGTTTCCTATGGAAATTATGGACGCATATTGAAATTTAAAATGCTTCTAAATGTCTTCTTCTAGCATGATCGAGAACATGAAGTCGGCATTGAGGGAGGATACTGAATACATTCAATGTACATATTTTTGACGCGTACTTACATAAAATCAGGGTTGCCAGGGTTATGCAATTATGATGTCTTACTCTGACGTCCTCTACATGATATTATGGAAACAATTTGATACTATTCAGCGTTCAGAGGGTGTGGGAGATGGGAAAACATTTATTTGTTCAAAAGTATGCTTAACTGTCATTTTTGAACAAAATTTAAAACTCATCCGTACCCCTGTGCAGAATCAGAATGTTACGGATGCGTTTTAAATTCTAATCAAAAACAACCGCTAAACAGCGTTTGAAAACAAATCCGTCCGCCACTCACGTAGGCTTTGGGTCGGAGTGGTGGTGGATTGGGGCGGGGGTGGGGGTGGAATTACAAATGCCGAACTTATGACCAACACTGTAGTTAACCCTGTTTTCACAAAAGACTTCGTGACCATCAACATTTTCAATTTGGATACCATTAGTGCATTAAAAGTTACTTATATAAGTTGTTGAATATGAAATGTTATATGATGAATATCATAATATGTATTTCACAAACCTAAATTATTTATTGTATTGCATTAAATATAATAGGATTTTTTTATTCAACACTAGATACACTGTGCTAGATACAAAATGTTGTTTCACTAATAAATACATCCATAGTTTAAACTGTAAATTGTATTTTTCTATCGTTTTGATCAGAGTACATCACTGGTTGTTTTCATACATTTGTTTTTCAATACAAACTTCTCCAAAATGGTGAACCTTCGCCAAGCCATAACATTCGTTCTTACCCACTTTACATTACTTCAAATATCTACTGCTAATCTAAACCAAGATAAATACCAAAACTGCCACTTCATATACCGCGATTACAAACCCGACGATAACTTCCGTTCCTTCATTTATTTCACGGCAACATCACAACTACCCGAAACTGCTGATGGACTTATCACTTGGAACATAACTTCCCACACGTTTCCCCAAAATCAAACATCCCTCCTTACAAACCAACCCCACCATGGGGAAAATTGCCAGTGGCGCAATTAGCATATAGGCAAGGTAGGCAAGAACAAGGGGCCCCGAGACATTAAGGGCCCCCACGGCTGCTAATCATACATAATTTTCAAATCTAAAAATTTTATCAATTAACGAAACTCCTAATCGATAAATTTAATTGGTCCTAGATTTTTCATTGTAAGTTTTATGGTATTTTGTCAAAATTGATATATATGTATATGATTGAAGTTTAAATCAAACGGTTATTATATACCTACATAAGTATGCAGATTTTTGACATATTTTATGTAAAAAAAATATCTGAAGCATAATTTTAAAACGTTTAATTAGTTTCTGTTGCCAAAATCTGCATATGTCATTCCGAATTTTGGAATGTCAAAAAAAATTATCGTACATGCTAAAATGCAAAAAGACACGAATGTAAAAACAAAGGTTTTTTGGTCATTTGCCTAGGGGCCCCCAAAATATAGTTGCGCCACTGACAATTGCCTCATAATCTTCCTACTTCTAACTGATACCAGATCCTACCCTAACCTCCGAGTCGATCAGCAAACCATATTTTCGCACTATTACAAATCATCGGATGGCGTTTTCTTGATATGCTTGCACCCACACGTGTCAATCCCCTGAGGTAAATCGCCCGCCTCGGTGTACCTCAGTTTCTCGTCTGCCAAAATGGTGGACTGTTTCCTCTCCAAAGATGGCGGTGGGGGTTACGAATATTTCCCAATCCCACCCCACGTTCAAACTTGGGACATATTTCAGCGAAAGTGGCGACCATCCTTGACCTTGGTGCCGGTTAAATGGACCATGTTTGCAGTGAATGATTTTGATCATGCCTGCATCCCGAGGTCTGTATGGAGCAGAATGAAATGCGGTTATCTAAATACAGTAGAGGAATACACTTATCCTTGTGATGATAAGCAAGAATTTTTCTTTCCTTCTTGAAAAACATTTCTATATTTCGATATCCTATAGTCTCCCTTATGACGAGTTTTGGAAAGCAGAATACAACACGATCTACGTGAATGTGCAGGTGTTATCTTACCTGAGTTATCTTGAAAGGATTCCCAGGGTATGCTACCCCGGGTTTTTGGGGTATTGGGGTATTGCAAGTTTTGATGGGTTTTGGGTTAGCAAATTTGAGCAATACCCACGGGTAGTCGGGGTAGTCGGGGTATTCAAATTTTACAAAATATGATAACCGGGCATTACTAGCAATTCAACAAATTAATTACTTATTAAAATATAATTAATAAGCAGTTTTGTTGCGAAATTACTGAAAAACTGAATTTTTTCATTAATTTCTGAACTTAATACATGAGACACTGACTCAGTTTGCCCCCAAAACCCCGACTACCCCGACTACCCCAACTACCCGCAAAACCCAGGTAAAACCCCAGGGTATGGGTTTTCAATAGCAAAACCCTGGGGCTTTCCTTACCCTGAGGATTCCACTCCTAGATTCGGTAATTCATAATCACATCTTTTATTGTAGGACGGTTAAAAAGTTTGAATCCACTTGGACCGTATGGTTCACCCCGTACGATTACCATTGTTGGACGGCTGTCGGAATAACGGTCTCACTCCTCCCGATATTCTGGATGATACGGCTAAATTTCAGAAAATGGTTGTTTTATTATCTCAATGAAATTTATTTTTTAACGTCTCTCGCCTTCCGACAACCCATTAGATCTTATTCCTATAAATATCTGGGATTTGTCATGGCCGTGATAATTTTATCGTCCGGGTATGAATCCCTCATCACCATGAAGCTAATTCTACCCACGGAATTATTCAAGATAGAAAATATCCACGAATTTTTCAAACTCAGGGGTTACAGCACTATTGCTTATGACGGATCCCGAGACGGTCACGGTTATGATCAGGGTAAGGAAAACCCCGGGGTTTTGCTATTGAAAACCCATACCCCGGGGTTTTACCTGGGTTTTGCGGGTAGTCGGGGTTTTGGGGCAACCTGAGTCAGTGTCTCATGTATTAAGTTCAGAAATGACTGAAAAACTCAGTTCTTCAGTAATTTCGCAACAAAACTGCTTATTAATTATATTTTAATAAGTAATTAATATGTAGAATTGCTAGCAATGCCCTGTTATCACATTTTGTAAAATTTGAAAACCCCGACTACCCCGACTACCCGTGGGTATTGCTCAAATTTGCTACCCCAAAACCCACCAAAATCCGCAATACCCCAATACTCCAAAAACCCGGGGTAGCATACCCTGGTTACGATGTGACACTTAACGATTTAGACATTCGGGCAGAATTTATCAAGTACAATCTTATCGATGAGTTGCCCAAAGTTTTTAAAGAAACCTTAATTTTACTGGATCAAATTAAAATTCATACATGGCGAAATTCCTCTGCAGGAATATTCTTTTCTCAACAGGAAGGATACAAGACCCAGGAGATATATCGAGCCACAATTGAGGCGCGGGTTCAAACTTCTTTCGAGGCCGAGCAAGGGGAAGACATTAAGTGCGGAACGTTTCCGATTGGCGGTACTATTCACGCGTACAGCATAATTTCTGCGGATTACTTGAGGGAGATTGATGGTTTTATGGAACGTCTATTATGGGGATCTGGCCTAAGGACGGGATGGAGGACGGAGGTTTACAATTACCTTGAATATATGAGGATAATGTTTTATTTGGAGAAAGAAAAACAAAATAACCAGAATTTTGAGCAGTTTATTTTTTTGACAAGTTTAACCAAATTCTTTGCTCTTTGGGGCGCTGCGATGTGTATCACGGGGATTTTGGGGGGTTATGAAGTTTATGTATTGCTATTAGCAATTTGCTAATGGACAGACATCTAGAGGGTGTTCCGGAAGTAATGCAACTTTGGTAAAATGCATATATGCAAGGGTATCAATTTGCCCCAAATTCGAAATTGGGTGAATATTGTAGTCCACACATTTATCTAGTAGAATCCGAAAACCAGAAGTCGATATCTCTATCCGTTCCAAAATGAGGTCAAATACCACCAAGCAACTCGCAACCATCGTCTGCCACTACCTCGAAAAAGTGGTTACGCGCTCCAAGAAATTGAGCTGTGTTCACTTTAAAAAATAAGAAATTCCAAAAGTGACGATTTGTTGTGTTATACTAAGGTATGAGCTGCAAAAAACGACTAATCGCAAAAAATATCTGGTCGGTACATTCGTGTGGCAGCCCCGAAAGTAATAAACTTCGTGTAGATAGAAATTTGTTATGTCGGAGCGAAATTCGCTGAAGTACTTGAAGTTCTCACCGAACACCATACATTATTTGAAAGCTTAGAAGTTGGACATCAAATCCTAGAAGGTTCTAGAACCTTATAAATATAGTCAAGAGTAAAATAAAAGTAGCAAGCAGGAGGGCAGAAAAAATCCTTGACCTGAAGTAATTAAAATTAACCAAAATTGATCGTCCTGTACAAGACGATTTACTGCTCAGATTATCAAAATGCTTTTATTTGCACATAGTACAACTCTCCCACCTTCAAGAAAACCATTTATGCAAAACTGGAAATTAAATATAAGCCAAAGTATCACGCTCCGCCTTAAAACGGATCAAATGCAATTAACATGGGAGAGGTGAACGTTCCCAAATTTGCCAAATACAAGACCTATTGAAAAATTATAGTTCCTATCCTAGAAAAAATATTGTAATCGAAAAACTTCAGTCAAAAATTTGAACTTATTTCAACACATGTGGCCAAAAATCTCAAAAAAGGTGACCAAAAACAGTGGCGAAGCACTAATTGTGAGCGCCCAACAAAAACGTCTCCAAATTTGGCGGAAGGGGTGTACGGACCATTGGAAGTAAAACTTAATTAGCTTTAACCTTTGTCCCTTTCTGACCAAAATTTCGCTTTAAAAAATTCATTCGTTGAGTTTATATGTGCATTTGACCAAAGTTGCATTACTTCCGGAACACCCTCTATGCCATTCGCTGAATTGTTGCAAGTGTTAAAAATATGTGACACAAGTCTTGATAGGGGAAGAATTATGTAAAGTTAATATTTACCAGTGTTCTAAACAAAGTTAGGGAATCTGGAGCAAGTTGACAGGAAGTAAAATTTTTATATTTTAAAACCAATCAAGGATTTGTATTTATTTAAATTTTGATAAATAATATATGTATATTTGTTAATACACATTGCAAATGTATGAAGTGACTTTAGAAAGCAATAATAATAGCTAAGTCTGCTATTATGGATCTTGGATTCATCTTACTTGCTACGAAAAGAAACACTTGTAAATGACAAGCAGTTTGGGAGTTCAAGGAATACATGGTTCTAGCTTCCACCAAAGTCAATTTATTAGGATGGCATGTTCGCTCTCCATAATCAACGTGAAAAATGCGTACCAGGTAACTAAATAGTAGGTGCCAAATTCTAACTCCTAATACTCGTATTTCGGTACCTAGCTCATAACGACGAGTGTTCCATTTCGGTACAGAATACATATTTAGTTTCATAGCTATGTATCTTGGTCGGGTAAGGTGTGGAGGTTTATTATATCGAAAAACAATATGCATACATAGGTATGTGCACATAATTTTTTTTACAATAAATTCATCTTGGCTTAAAATGCTTGACACGACCGTCCCCTTAGAAGCTTCGACAAATCCTCCGGTTTCGCAACATTAATAATTTTTAATTACTAAACTTATTTACATCACCAAAAATGTCTACAATGTTCTTCGAAATTACGAGGGAAGTCGTTTTATCAAAGTAATTTTCATCTCTCCCAGTGTTAACTTCGATGGATATCAAGATCTTCTAGCCCATTTCGACCTATTCATTACCTTGAAAGAATCCAAACCAGAGGTCAACGCCGACGATTCACGCGGCGGCGGCGGCGTGAAAATATATATTGGTCGGCGGCGGCGGCGCCCGCGGCGCGGTGATCAAATATCTTCGGCGGCGCCTACATATATTACTAAACGTATCTACGCTAAATAGGAAGGATCTGAAACACGCTAAATTTGCATTGCTAATAATCTAAAATTTGCAATATTTCTTGGAGAATGTATCTTTTCAATAACTCTTTATTCATGTACTTTAGACAAGCATTAGAGAAAAATTGAACATGTTATATTTGACGGTCAAATTTTGACCATTTTAGGTGCTCATTAAAACTGTGTCAAAGATCACGGCTTTTTCATTTCACGCAGTTGGTTGTAACATTTCTTACATAATATCATTTATGATGCATCCCTATTTTAGGTGTTTAAACTTGGTAATAAGTCTTTGTCCGTATTTCTTGCCTAGAACGTCAAGTAGTCTTGAATTTGAATTAACTTGAATTTGATGGTATCGTAAATGTGATCTGGTAAATTTCAATACGAAAATTTTTAAAATATCAATTTTCAAAATTAAACAAAAATAATATTTTAAAAAAACTTAAAATTTTAAGAAACTTAAAAAAAATATGTGGTAATAATGTGGTAATAAAAAATACACTAAATGAAAAAATTCATCAGATTTAAACGCAAATCGGCGGCCGAATATTGGCCGCCGCCGCGAAAATCAAGTCGGCGCGCCGGCGGCGCGTCAAAACGGTTCGGCGTCTGGCGGCGCGGCGGCGTATAATCGGCGGCGTTGACCTCTGATCAAAACACTTTGCAGATTTGAGATATGGGTTTGCAAGTATTTTCATAGGATAAAAAGGGCAAATTCCGAATGGATGGATGTAAAAATCTTTAGCAGTAACACCTCTACTTGTAAATCTATAAGGTTCGTGTGGAATTGGTGTCGTCGCAGGTAATTTGAAATGCGTTGTTTATTTCGTTCAATCGCAAGTGATTTGTAAATTATGAATGTATTCGTAGCAGAATTTAATATTTAAATTACGATTTTGTTCATGATCTTGTGTGGATAATTTGTTCATGATTTTGTGTGTCTGATTTTATTCTTATGAATTCTTATGATTTTATTCTTATTGTGAATATGTTAATTTATTGATAAAAAAGTCTCTCCAAGTTCTAGAAATCTGTGTACGTGTTCGTTTTCTAATTGGCTAAAATAACTAGCAATGTGAGTGGTCAGTGGGCTTAAGATTTAGTGTAAAATGAAGTGATTTTTGTGATCGATTGTTCAAGTCAGTCTTTTCTTGAATTTCAAGTCCACTTCAAGTCTTATTTGGACCTTTAACCTTTAACCTTTTTTGGACCTTTAACCTTTTATCATTAACAATGGAACCTTTTTTCAAGCTACACGAGATAAGCTTAGTGACTTATGCTAAAAAATCAAGCTAAAAATTAGAAATTACGTGGTACTTATCTTTCCGTTGAATGGGCACTTGGAGGTCAAATATTTGAGGGCAAAGTTCACAGTAGCGGCCTGTTTTTTTCTCAAGCGGGCGAGCGGAGGAGTGAAAATTTGCCCTTTCGAAGTCACTCCGCTCCCTTCACTCTCGCACGTTCGCACTTCATTCAATGCATATTATTTTTGATAAAATTTCACAATCTGGTAAATTGGTGTATACATTCGTATAATTTTATATTTGCATTTTAAAATCCTACTATCCACCGATCCGTAATAAAAAGTCACGATGGGTTCAATAAGTTTTTAGTGCGTCTAATTAATTAGAAATCATAATCCTTAAAGTTGACTTAATTTTATTGCCACACTTCGTTGTATATTTTTGGAAATGGATATTGATTGCATACTAGTAACGAAACTAACGCGAGAGTGAAGAGAGAGGAGTGACCTCGAAGGGGAAAATTTTCACTCCTCCGCCCGCCCGCTTGAGAAAAAAACAGGCCGCTACTGTGAACTTTGCCCTCAAATATTTGACCTCCAAGTGCCCATTCAACGGAAAGATAAGTACCACGTCATTTCTAATTTTTAGCTTGATTTTTTAGCATAGGTCACTAAGCTTATCTCGTGTAGCTTGAAAAAAGGTTCCATTGTAAGTCAGTAAGTAACAATAGGATCGGTCACACATAAACAATGAACTAAGGGAAACACTTGAATTCTACATGAGAAAGGTTCGCACATTCCGGTGTTGGACCTTGACCGGGTTACTGATTAATTTTGAATGCACTCCCTTAAAAATACATATTTTACCATCTTATTTCATGCGTGGAATATCAAGGAAATTTGACATACTCAAATTATTTTACGTAGTCCAAAAGAACGAATACCATGGAATATACGTACACTCTAAATCAACTTGGGTCGAATTTACTCTAGGTTAACTAAAATTTGCACCGAAACAGCGCTTATACATACAAAATTTTCATAAGCTTTATGTAGCGAAAAATCCTGCAACTTTGTGTAAATTAAATTTTTGGACAAAAGAAATTTTAGTCGGCTTTGAGTATTTGAATTCTACTAGTTTATTTAGAGTGTACATAAATCAATCAAATTGTGGCTGACATATTCAACGACGGAATATTTGATCGTATGAAAAATTTTACACTGACGCGTAGATGAAAAATTGACGGCAACTACATATTTAAATAGATACATTAAAATACCACTCTAGTAATTAATTTTACTCCCTGGTTGCAAATATTATCAGCTTGGTAAAAAAAATATTACCAGCGCTGACAAATTCATTGCCGTAGCAGTGGAGTCGAAGATACATACAGATATTTGCCGCCGGTAAGAAGACCTTTTACCGGATTACTTAGTGGGGGCAGGCTAAGTGTTAGTAGCAAATAACTTTACAACCGCTGGAGATAATCAAAATCTGATAAGCGCATTAGATTCCTCATGCGATTTTGCATAAGTAACACCAATCAATTTGTAACTACTTGAAAAGCATACCAGCAGGGAAAATATGGAAAGAACGCGGGCGGCAATAATTTTTCACCATAAAAATGCTAAGAAAAATAACGAATTTGAAAAGTATGACAGGAATCTAACGGGAACTTTAATTTAGTCCAATGGATTATTAAAATGTTCATGGGGACTGGATAGACTAATGACAGTCGAAGAAACATTTTTGCAAACACCTACAAGAACCCCACCCAGGCTGAAGGCGCTGAAGGCTGGAATCCGAAAAAATTCACGAAATTCCAACGGAAACCAGCCTAACAGCTGACAGTGTAGAAGTAGATTATCCAACGAGTGCTCAAATTAAAGCTTAGGTATAAGGCTTTGAAATCTGGTACTTGTCACAAAGTGACCATCCCTCAAAGGAAAGCCAGATTAGAGAAATGCAGGAGTCACCTCAAGCGGTACGCTGAAAAAAAGTGAGGAGGCTTCTTTTTTCAGATAAGGAGATTTTCACATAGGAAGAATCTTTTAACAAACGAGTTGGCCTACTCTATGCGAGATGGTCAAAGCCATTCCCCATTATAGTCAAAAGGTCAGAAAGTCAAATTATCCAGCTTTTGTGACGATTTTGGCAAGTTGGAGCTAATTGGGATAATTCCTCTACATTTTGTTGAAAATGGGGGGAAGGTGGGGGAATAAAATTTATTAAAATATGTTTCGAGTCTGTGGTTCGTCCCCTAAATGAGATCCAATTCAATGGAATCGAGTAGACCTCTCAGTAGGATTCAGCACGAGCTTATAGTGAAAAATGACCAAAGCGTGACTGAAAACCCAAATTCCGTACTTTATCTCCACTTAGGAATGATCATCCTCCTTGCTGGATATAAATCCCCGGAATATGAAATGTGGTCAAAGTTAGGGGCAAATGTGTGTTTTAAGCCTCGTAGAAGTGTAGAGGTCAAAAAAAATTTTTGACCACGAAATGGAACACTATGTCCACAAATTGAGTGCGTGCTTCGGAAGGGGACTGCAGGCGGTGTCTTCAGCGCTGCGTTAGTGCGGGGAGAGGAAATTTCGAAAACTAAAAATTGCTTTCTACTCAGAAATTAACTGGCTTTTCAATAAAAGGAACTTGAAAATTGTAGCACAAAACTGTTGAAGTTATTGCGATTCATTCTATTAACACTTAGCCTGCCCCCACTAAGTATTTCCACCATTGGTGGAAAGGTTACTCAAGTTTTTTACAACCTGACCAAAATTATTGGTAAAAAGTAACTCTTAAAAAATAACTTAAAAAGGTTAGAAGTGGGCAATAAATTCCGACACAATGTGAATATTATATACATACTAGCCTATAAGCCCGTCCTCAAGACGGGCCACATCAATTATTATTCACGATCATTGCAAGAATATTAAACTAAGCCAGTACATAATAGACGCGATGCACTAAGCTCGAAGAAAATTATAATTCTAAGTAAAGAAACAGCAAATGTAGTTAAGTCAGTAAGTCACTAAAGTCGTTTGATATTTATTATCGACATCCAAAATGATCCAGTAATTTTTATTCTGCTAAGGATTTTTGAGGTTCCTATAAGGATTTCATTAATGTTGCCGCGGAAAATTTTTATGTTGCCAAGGAAATTTTTTTATTTGCTAAAGAATTTTTTGACGTTTGTAAGGATTTTTTTTATGTTGCCAAGGAATATTTTTGACGTTGCTAACGAAATTGTTTTATGTTTCTAAGCAAAATTATTTATGTTGACAAGACATCTTTTTATGTTGCTAAGGAGTTTTTTTTACGTTATTAAGGAAGTTTTTTTCACGGTACTACAGAATTTTTTTATGTTGCTAAGGAATGTTTTGTGTTGCTAAGGAATTTTTTTCACGTTGCTAAGTAAAATTTTTGACGTATCACAGGAATTTTTTAAATTTTGTCGACGAATTTTTTTGACGTTGGTAAAGAATTTTTTAGCCTTGCTAAGGATTTTTTTAGCGTTGCTAAGGAATTTTTTTGACTATGCTAGGGACATTTTGTTGCTAACGAATTTTTTGACATTGCGAAGGAATTTTTTTGATATTGCTAAGGAATTTTTTTGACGTTGCAAAGAAAATTTTTTGACGTTGCTAAGGAAATTTTTTTATGTTGCTAGGGACATTTTTTTATGTTGCTAAGGAATTGAACTTTGCGAAGGAAATTTTGTATTACGATGGAATTTTCAAGGCGTTGATGATGGATTTTTTGTACGTTTCGAAGGTAATGTTTTTACGTTGCGAAGGAATTTGTTTGAACATAAGTTGTAGCATCGATTGTAACATCGGTTGTAGCATGGTTGTAAGCTACATAAATTGTACCCGAAAATATATGCGTGCTGTGATTGGCGGATTCATAAAGCTGACAACCAATCAGAATGCTGGGATGTCACGGAAAATTTCACGGGACGGGCTTTTCAAAATTATAATATAGATTTTTCGTATTATTGACAAAAGTGACCCTAAATTTTAAAAAAATAACCTAAATATTTGTGCCAGCCTAACTTTCGTTAACAGTCTTTGAGAGGAACTTCACCAAAACAGATTATCCAGGAAAGATTCTCAACTTGAGAAATAATATAAATTCCATTCGGAAACGGTGCGATGGATTTCTCACTAAGGGCAAGTAACGCTCCACTTGCTCACTATGATGACCCCCCTTTTACCCCAATGGAATGGGTCCTTATCACCATGGCAATTAAACGTGTGGTAATTGTTTTTTGCTCCTTCATTACCAAATAGAATTTATTTAAACTTTTGATAAAATTTAGTTCCGGTATACAGGGTGGTTTAAATGTCACGCTACAATGGAAGATTTTTCACTGGGAAAATCCCTAAATCTCCATTAGGTTACAAGATTTTTGGTTGAGATTTTTGTAAACTTATTAAAAACTGATGGAACACTGATGACGAAAATCTTGAAATGTTGAATTTTAGAGACAAAATTTCGGTAACTAATAGAAATTTAGGATTTTTTCCCATCGAAAAATTTTCCATTGTAGCGTGACATTTTAACCACCCTGTACATAGATATGCATGGTGTAAAAAAATCAGATTAATAATTAAATCCAACCCAAAATAAATAAAAAATTACAGAAATTTCTTGACCCCAAATAGCAGATATTTAATAGGGTTTGGGATTTAATATAAATGTTTTATCGGTGTTAATAAATATTCGATTATGGAAGAATACATTCTTTTATGAATTTTACATATTCCATATTGTATTAAACTGCGATAGATTTAACAATTCTTAATAATTTTTGGAAAATATTGTTACCCTTGGAGATTCTTATACTGCCACAGCTATGGTACTAATTTATCATCGCAGGTACATAATACGTATTGTAGCAATTTACTTACGAATAGTAACAAATTGTCGTCTCAATGTCGGTAATATATTTATTGCCAACGCGGCAGAGCTGTATTGTTAAATGTTAACAAATAGTATATGTACCATTGTAATGAGTAAAACACAAAATTCTAGAAAAGATCCATACCAAGTAACAGGAATTTATTTATTAGACTTCAAAGAAATATAGGGGTGAACTCAGAATGGAGGTCTCCCAACGTATGCTCACCGATTTGGACCAAATTAGCGTCAATCGATCACAAATATAATTAGTATGCAATTTGCAAATGAAACTATCTCCCAATGCGCAGGTTTGGCGGAGATATTTGCATTCAAAGCGGGAAAACTGCGTAGCAAATTTGGAAAATGAAAAATTTGCCAGCCTTGGGGGTGCGTTTTGTCCTCTTTTTATGCAAATATCTCGGCTAAACCTGCGCATTGGCAGATAGTTCCATTTGCAAATTTCATGCTAATTATATTTGTGATCGATTGACGCTAAGTTGGTCCAAATCGGTGAGCATACGCTGGGAGACCTCCACTTTCAGTATTTTTTGAACCTCATGGACCTTAATAATAATGCCTGAATTTCTGTTATTCAAATACTATGTACACATTTCCTAAATAGTGAAAAATTTGGTAACAATAATTAATACATTTTTTTCCTAGGTGACGATTATCATAGGACTCCTATTTGCTTATTTGTTTAACTCAATTGGCCCGAGCATTGTATGAGGTAAGATTTTTATAGATTCATAGAATATAGTGTTATTGATATTGTTTAATTTGGGGGTTGGTTCGATTTCATACTTACCTTCACTTGGCACCATCCAAACATATTTATTCGTTTTTATTAAGTAGCTTCAGCTACTTTATGCAAGGACTTTGTCCGTCTGTCGGTCTGTCCGTCCGTCTGTCAGCAGGATAAAACGGGAGAACGGATCGAGATAATAGAAATCGGGTTTCGCCATCATACATAACCGTACCCTAGGGGGAGGATCCTATCAAATTTTGAGGCCAATCGGACCACACCCCTTGGCGTCAGGGGGTGTGGTTGGGGCAAAATGCGATTTTACCAAAAATTGAACCTATACATGAAATACAGGGAAACTAAGTGTTCCCGCGATGTCGTGGGAGTGGTTGGGGCGAAATGAGTTCGTAGCTACTTCCTTATGTGCGTTTACGACGGTTTATTTACATGCGGGCAGGGTATGAAAACCCTGCCTCGCGGGAAAAATATCACGTCAAAAATGCGAATTCGCGCTCACTAATTTCGTTTAAACTGCGCATGATGAAAAACCCTGAAACACGTGTTTAATTACTTATCTAAGGCTACAAAATTATCGACGTTTCGTCAAAATCCGAGCGAGACCGCTGGCGTCTTCGCTTTTCGAGTTGACGAATTATTTTCCTACCAATGCATGTAAACATTTAAACATTTGTAAATTTTAGCATATTTACTGGGACCTTCAAACTATTTTGCAGAGGGACACCATCACGATGTCGACTTGGATGGTGATCCACGTGTCCGTAACTGCCATCGAGTTGGTCCCTTTGGTACATTCATACGGGATTTGGGGTCAGCAAGAAAACCACCCTTACGTCACCTTGGTGGAAGATGTGGTCAGCTATTGGATGGTGTGGAGTCATTCGAAAGATTTGTTGGACAAACCCACCGTGCCTGACGAACCGTAAGATTTTTGCGTAAAGTGATGAATTTATAAAATAATCCGGTCAGAGGTCTTATTAGCGGCGGTAACTATTTATACACTCAAAATAAGGTAGTAATGAATCATTACCATACGGAATGACTATGTGGCTCAACCACATCGGTTACGATTTGTCGTAGAAATGGTAATAATAATTTCAGGGAAATTCAAATTTATTACCAAATAATAAGGAAGTCAATACCATTATGTATTAAATTTGAATTTCCCTGAACTTATTATTACCATTTCTACGACAAATCGTAACCGACCTGGTAGAGCCACATAGTCATTCCGCATGGTAATGATTCATTACTACCTTATTTTGAGTGTATATATCTGACCCATACATGTTCAAAAAATATTTATTCATTCAAAGCCTTGAAAAAAATATTCATTCATTATTCACTCATTCATAATTTGTAAAAACATATTCATTAATTATTCAACATTTATTCATTATTCACGATTCCTTAATTATTCATTTTATTCAAAATTCAGTATTGGATGAATTTCTCAACTTTCACTATGTATTAAGTATTGAGTTAAAAATGAACGATGAAGAAATATTGATTCATTATTAATTCACACGACTTGAATAGATATTCACTTAAGATTCATTTAGTCAAAAATCAGAATAAAATATTCGTTTAAGATTCATTCAAATTTTGAATATTGAATGACTAACTAATTCATTCATCATTAAATGAATGAATGTGAGCATGTATGTACAGACCCCACCGTGGTAATAAATTGATTATCGACCGATAATATCTTTTCCTATGGATGCCAAATATTATAGATTTGGTAACAAATTTACTACCGGTCGGTAATCAATTTATTACCACGGTGGGGTCAGATATAGTTACCGCCGGTAATAAGACCTTTAACCGCATTATTTATTTACGGTTGTATACATTTTATCAAAATTGTATAGCAACGTGTTAAGATTTTACCCGGCCAAGGCAGTTATATACAATGATGGCTCTATCAGTAGAGTATGAAATAAAATTACATTTCTGGCGTGACAAAGTATTTGTGTGACCTTTATTTAAAAAAGAATGAAATTATTTCTGTCCACAACAATTCATATCCGCTAAAAGGATGATGTCGAAAAGTAGTTAAGGATGTGATAAACCAGGTAACAAATACGACACGGTATGTTATCTCATTTCAATATTAATGTTTTTCATAATTGTTGCATTTATTGGACACAAATGCTAACCAAGGTGGTACATATGAACGGGAAACTGTATTTATGTACTATGGCAACCTTCACCTTGCTCAATAATTCGTGTACCCAAAAGGGATAAGACGAGGTCATTCGTGTATTTATTGTGGTGGGTGGGACGCAAAGTTTTATGCTGTAGTTTAAACTAGTACAAAGTACTCTTAATCTCTACGTAATCACGGCATCCATGCAACTGTAACAATGAAATTGGAATAGTATGAAAAGTTAGATAAAGATTGGTAGATTAAAAGGGTAAATAAAAAAATTTAATCGTTTTGCACAAGGGTGATTTTATGTTTATGTACTAACCAGGGAGATTACGCAAGTATGTCATAGACCCAGGAATTCCACTATATACATTCTAAATACGCGTTTTTTAATTGTAGTCCAGCAATGTAACAAAATTTCCCTGCATAAATTTGGTCACTCTTGGTCACATTTGGTCACTCTATGCCCATTTTGGTGACGGGTGGGGTGTACATATATATGTAAGTCAGCTAACTGGATATGTACTTCAGGGGTGGGTATGGAAACTTTTAATGACAAAATATTTTATTTTCAAATTTTTAATGGAACGGATATATGTACATAAAGTAGATAGACTTCGTCATCACTTATCCAATTCTCATCTCATCTATTACATATTCTCGAATCAATTGAAGCGAATATTTAGCAATATAAGAAACAAAAATGGCGTAAAGAATTATTTGCACTGCAACCATTTGATGTATGTAAATATGCACACAAAATTTACATGTTATTCCCGGGCGAAAAACTTAAGAAATTTGGCTGGGGTTTATGCAGAAAAATTTATGCCGAAACAATTTGTGCACACCAAATATGCAAAATTATGCATAATTGTGCTCGACCTTTCTGTGGAATATACCTGTCAGAAGTTTTATGCACAATCGTTCATACTTTTTCTGCACAAACCATTGTTCCTGCAGCTTGTGTAGAATTCGACATACGATTTTTACACGGTTTGATATGTATACAGAGTAATTTTATCAGCAGAGATCCCATTAAAGTGAAAAGATAACCAGGTGGCCAGACTTTATTGCTCCGTCATATTCACACCTCGTCAATAAAATTCCCACCGTGATGATTCACATTATCTGCGGATTACTTGAAGGGGTTTTAATTTGTATCACGTAGGGTAAAGGTAAAGGTGAACTATGTATGTCGGATGGAAACCACTAAATAATTCTGATTCGGGATTAACGCCGAGGGGTCATCTATTGGCAGATGAAAAGTAAAATTTTGGCGATGGAAAACCTGAACAATGATGGAAACCCGTCAGGCATATGTATGTGCCAACTAATCTGCAAATTTATATAAATTTACATGAAGGGCAAAGTTCGTGCACCAAGTTTTCCATAATTACGTAAGGTATATGTAAATATAGTGAATTAATTGCTGGCCAGTAACTTTCGCTTGATGACATATGTATGTAGCTCCACACAGTTGCAGCAGCCTTTATCACTCGATGTGTTTTTTTATAAAAACGTTGTGCGTGGATAAATATATTACTTCGTATTCATGTAAATAAATACAGTTGACAATAACATTAGGAATTTGTTGACAAGCCATACTCACCGAAGCCAATTGAAACCCATGTCGTCTCATCAGCTTTGACTCATCTGACTGCAAATTCGTATAAATTCACATGAAGTGCAACGTTATTGTACGAATTTTTCCATAAGTGAAGTATGTGTAAAGTGAATTAATTTCTGGTCGGTAAATTTCGCTTTATGACAAAGCTCCAGCAGCCTTAATCACTCTATGTATTTTTTGATAAAAACGTTGTGCGCAGATAAGTATATTACTTGGTACTCACGTAGATACATACGGTCGACACTAACTTTAGGAATTTGCTGACGTAGACTATGCAAAGTCCAGGTGATAATTATTTACAGCTCTGTTATAAAAACCGGTGGGGACGGACGAATATTCATTTAGTCTTCGTTGTCTACCGCAACCTTTAAACATATCCAATTTCTCTAGAAAATATCCAAACATGCCGGTAATTTAAGATATATACAGGGTGGATAAAATTTTACGCTACAATGAAAAATTTTTCGATGGGAAAAGTGCCTAAATTTCCATTAGTTACCGAAATTTCGTCTCTGAACTGAAATTCAACATTTTAAGAATTCTGTCATCAGTTTTGATAATGATTATAAAAATCTCAATCCCAAATCTTGATTTAGGGACTTTTCCCATTGAAAAATTAATTATTGTAGCGTGACATTTAAACCACCCTGTAGGTTAAAATTTTGTCGAACATTTTAAGCTAATCCATCCGTTTTTGTTTTCTTTCTAGGGTTGCAACTGTATCGGATTTTGCAATAGTTCCTCCTGTTTTTGCCAGAACAACCACAGATATTGCAACTCTACGTGTAGATGCTGCAGCGGAACCAGAACGACCTGCAAAAATGGGGGGGTCGCGGCACCAAAAAAGGTCCCGGGTGAAAATCGTGTGTCGAATCGGGTGCAAAAAGAAATCTCGTCCTCCTCGGAGGATGAACGGGAATACAGCCCAGAAGAGAAAGCAGAGGGGATGAAAATGGCAAAAAACTTTATTGGGGGGATTGGAGGTGGACTCTCCGGAATGATGGCGGGTTTAAGTACTGGATTCGCAATGGGCGAATCTCCCAGTTCAGGCAAGAGTTCTTCTACTCGAAAGGAAAAATTAGAGAAAAGCAATTCGGCCACGAGTTGTTGCGACTGTGACACGTGTCATCCTGCGAAATGTGTTTGTATCAGTTCGGGGCTACAATGCGAGGCGTCATGTGATTCTGTGCAATGTGGGAAATTGAGAAAGAAACAGAAAGAACTGTTTCGGGAATTTTTTAATATATAGTTTTACATTTGGAGGTCAGGCGGGCTTGCGGAAAATTAATAAATTGCATGCTTAAATATATAAGAAATAAACCGTTGCAAACGAAATGTAGCAATAGGGTGAAACCACATGAGATAACTTTTTATAAGAGAAATATTTTACGTAAATACCATCCCCACGGTCATCGTACGTCAAAACCATGTCGATTTTTGAAATCCCCGCCCCAAAATACGTCTAGAACGTTTGAAAAGACAAAATTCGACATTTTTTGTCCGTCTACACGGTCACACGGTCATCGCACGTCAAAACCATGTCGATTTTTGAAATCCCCGCCCCAAAATACGTCTAGAACGTTTGAAAAGACAAAATTCGACATTTTTTGTCCGTCTACACGGTCACACGGTCATCGCACGTCAAAACCATGTCGATTTTTGAAATCCCCGCCCAAAAATACGTCTAAAACGGTCGAAACCACAAATTTCGACATTTTCGACATTTTTTGTCGTCTACACGGTCACACGGTCATCGCACGTCAAAACCATGTCGATTTTTGAAATCCCCGCCCCAAAATACGTCTAAACGGTCGAAACAAAAAATTCGACACCTTTGAACGTTGGCGTCGTCGCCGTGGCGACGTGACCTTACGACCTACAATGCCCATCTTCGAACTTGTCCGTACTTTTAAAATTAGAAACACGATGGCGAAAACCGCATATCGAATTTCGAATCCGTTCAATAGTTAGAGCGCGAACGGACAGACAGACGGACGGACGGACAGACGGACAAGGCACATCCATAATAGGGTTTCACCCTATAATAATTATATGTAATCAAATAGTCATTTTATAAGGTATTTGGCATAATCAACTTGGATGAGTGTACTTGTGAATAGCATCAAGATGCATAAATAAAGTAATTATACTCACAGATATACGATTACTTGTGCATCCCAGCAGAGCAGAAGTGCTTGCAAAAGAGCCCACCAACATTTTAAGTAATTGGGAAAACTGCATAACTTATTACTTAAGTTTTTACATACATATATATCTCTCCGAAATCATTGTCGATAGTAATATGATCGAACGACACATCTGCGTTTAATTCTCTAATAGCCAAGTTAGTATCTAGTCAAATTATGTTCGTCATGGCACAACTGTGAACTATGTATGTACGTACGTGCAAATTTAGGCAATGTATCTTACATTATGTTTGGATATATATATGTATGTAGATGTTGCCATGATGACATGGTACATGTGTAAGCGAGATATTGGTGATAGATACGTACATGCATAAGTACTGTGTTAAGGCTTCGTGGTGCTGCTGAGTTGTTGAATCCCATCAAAACCCAGATCCAATTCATAAGTACGCCATATCTTGCATTAGATCTCACACAAACTCAGGCAATCTTTTAGTTACAGCGAGAATGAAAAACATTAACATAAAATTTTAGATATGCACGCATGCTTGTACTTAATATACAATTACTAGTGTAGAAGCCCGTCAATCGACGTGCAAAATAGGCCCGTCGATAAACCCGTTACCCAAACATTACTGAAGTTAGCCCCTCTTGCTCTCTGCAGAGTGTAGAGAGGAAAGGAGAGCTCCATAAATACTGCAGCAGTTGTGACTCTACAAAGGCTGTTACTCATGCAAAAAATTCATGTAACGTCAGGAATGTTTGATACATGATTTTTTGTTTTATTTCCCGTCGGTTACAAAACGTCTAATCATTACCCAAAAATAGTGCACCGTCAAATCGTCACTCCGTGAGTGACGATTTGTCTCCAGATTATTTATAGTGTGTAGCAAAAAGAGAATGGACTTCTGTGCATACTTATGTAGTAACACGGGAAAGGTTACAGTTTCATGAATTTAGTCATTTGGAGGTAATAATCACCTTGTTTAATCTGTGCTTCTGCGGTCAATGTTTATCATGATGTCAAACTACTACCTGTTTACATACGGATGATGAACACGTGCCTGGCTGCATTTACATTTATGTATAGTAGGCAGAGTAGTTTGTAACTGCAGTTTCTCTACTCGTTTGACGTCATTGGAGTGTGTATTCTTGTTCGTAAATAAGTAGTTGCATACTGAGAAGATACATAGTTAGACAGACATACAAACTCGCGTACACACATTATGCATATGTATGTAGACCGGTACTTTTACATACATTTGACTCCATTGAACCTGAATTGCTTACGTGAGTTGGCCCCCGTTTTATTTGCATGAAATTCTGCCTTTTAACCGGATATAAAACGATGCAAGTCTTCATTTCATTTTGATCAAGGCTACAAATCCATTTTGTGCACAGTTAAAGAATCTTAGTCGATTTTTTTAAATTTCTTTAAATATTTTGTTACCATGAAAACAATAATTTCAATTCTTTCCGTAACCTTCATCCTGCGGGATCATTTGTCTTCTTCGACCTTTGTCAATCCCGACGTTTTTCTCAACTCTCGACTCACAAAGGGTTTATGGGTGTCTGGGAAGGATTCTCACTTTTCCCACGGGCTTCTCGAAGGCGGCTGGGTGTGGGGCAGGTCTGGGAAATTGCAAGTGACGCACGTCTGTCGGGCCAAGTCGGGCGGGAGTTTGGACGATGTGAGCATCACCCCGGGAGAATTGGTGAATGGGACGTGTTATATTTCGAGAAATCCGAAATGGGCGACAGGGACGGGGGTGAGTGCGTTCAAGGAAGGGTATGAAGTTCTGCTGAAGGCGGGGGATGTGGATTTTGACTGGGTAGAATTTGACAAGGATGAAGGCACAGTGGCTCATGGGGCACTTACCGGGGGCATTGGGTCACATTATGAGCCCGTCTTGGTAAGTTCGCGGTCCCAAAGCGGGGCAGAATTTAGTTACACAATTGTCTTGTTTATTTTTAATTTCGTACCCAGTGGGCTTGGGAACGTCCATATATTACGTCATAATTTTAGTGGGTGGGTGGTTTAGGTGTCCCTATCTTTCCCATGTTAAAATTTCATATCCCTTAATGTATACGTTGGGTGGGTTGAAGCTAAAATCGAGGATTTTTAGTTACGTAATATTTGGATGGTCCCCTTGTTTTTAGTTGGAGAATGTGTTAGGGAAATATGTAGATGGGGCAAAATATAGTTAGGAAATATTATTGGGAAGTAAATATTTTGCGATATTATAACAAGAATATTATTGTGGCAAAATATTGGAAGAAAATAATTGGGAAAATGGAGCGTAAAATGATAACGATAATCCGAACTTTATAAATTTTTCAGAAATGTGTTCAGATAGTTAAGAATTTTATGGTTACAAGAAAATATTTAAAACATGAACAATTAAATATCAAGGTTAATTTATTTTATTTTAGGTTTGTCGCAAGTACTTTAACAATACGGGGGGAATCGTTCCCAAAACGATGGCAGTCTTGGGAAACTTTTCCCCGAAAGAAGGAAAGTGTTTTTACGAAATGGAAGTCAGAGCGGATTTTCTAAAATGGGATGTTAGTTTTGCAACGGAAAAATTTGAGCTGCTTGTGTTGAAGGTATGTGAAATTGAAGGAATTGATGGAATTTTAATAATTCTGAAGTCAAAGAGCATAAAAAACTGACAATTGTTTGTTCAACTATTTTTGTATTTCAGCCCAGAGGAAAGCAACAATGTGCTGATGAATCAAGCAGTAAACGATCCAAAAGTTCGTAGTTGAACCACTTATTTATTTATATCAAGTTATCAAATTAGCTTAGTTTATTTACACATTTTTAATGTAAGCCTGAAGGTAAAACTTGTATGTAATTTATTGCAATTAATTACATAATTAATAATAATAATAATGTGTTCTTATTGCCTTTCGAGGCCTTGTGCCCATAAAGCACAAATTTTACATAATGTGATTTATAGATTACTTAATTAAAGTAATTAATAAATTAAGTACGTATGAACCTAAGTACGTATGAACGTAACAACTGCGTATCCATTTCTCCAACAGAGTCAGACTTACATAAATATGTACATACGCAATGAGGTTTCGGTATAAATAGCAACCCGGGCATCGCTTAATTAATCAGTAAACTACTTAACCGAATAAATAAAAACTTGTCATCATGTTGCTTCGACTATTTTCCTTCGTGTCCAGCTTCTACTTTGTGGTCGCCTTTCTGCAGGAGGTGACATTCTACACGGAATATGACTTTGGAGGGAATGCTTTTCGCCTCCGAAGTAAAAACCTACTCCAAGCAACTTTGCGGGGCCTTTTAAGATGGCATTAATGCCATCTTGGTAGTTAATGGCAACACATTTGGGTGGAAATGACACCCACCGGCCAACCACTTGACCGATCATGCCCATCTCCGAACTCATCCTTACTTATTACCCGAAGATGAAGCATGCAAAATTTCAACTCGATAGGTTTGGTTTAAAGAGAGTTATCGTGCGCACAGACGGACGCACAGACGGACAGACAGACATCTTGGTAAATCTATAAGGCCATCTTAAAAGGCCTAAAAACCGGATCTAACGGAACACCAGTTTTTCTTGAGAGATGTAAAATCTTCAAGGAAAGTAAGCATTACATATTTAACAGCATGAATGTTTTTTCGAGGAAACTGTTGATTTGTTATTAAAAATATGTACATCATTAGACATAAATTCATAGAAACCTATTTGAGATGGAGACATTAAATTATGTAAATATATTTATATACATAATTTAATGTCTCTATTTCTTAGAGAGATGAAACTCTACAATGTTAGAAATTATTTACATAGTCTCCAAAATAAATGATCTCCAATTTCGAGACCAGTCAGGAGCCGAATTCACTATGCGATTCCAACATAGTCATTTTGGTTAGGATAAGCTTAAAACAAAATCATATTTTTTTAATTTTTGGTGGAATTTCTCTGAGGTGGAAAGCGAACGAATTCTTGCCAAGGTACATTTTTTTAAATTCTAACTTAGCATTCTTATGTAAGAAGTCATATCACTTCTATCCTTCTATTAACAAGCGTTTTCTACACTTATTTATGATAATGTGGTTTACAATAAACCAATCTGGTATAACATTTTACGAAATGTGAATACTTTTTTCACTAAAGTTTAAATTGATACATACATTAATTATATAGTGCCATATCTTCAACGTCCTTTTGAATTTTTACATCCCTGCATTTTGTATATAATCCAGTTATTTACTGTTTGCAAAAATTGGAAACGTTGTTCACGTATTTTTGGTTCATACCACAAACTACGGAATTAGAAGAAAAGTGCGTACATATGCACCTAAATAAGTAAATCCAATTCAGTTAGCAAGAAACACTTTCTTCATTAATTCCAGTATTGCAATGGGAAAGGAAAGAAAAGTTGATGTTTATAACCCTGCGCCCTTCACGAATTTGAATCGTCACCACTGACCACAACATACCAGCAGTTCGTTTACATTTGCAAGCTACAAGTTTAAAGGGCTGATTGCTCAAAATTTCTCGAACGAACGCTAGCACAGCGACAGCTAATATCCCTCCACACAACCCGAGCACTCCGACCAATGCAGACAGCGGGACTTGCTTCGCCTCTTCAAACACGACTTCTTTCTTTGCCCCAAAAAATCTCGTAGCAATCACTTTTCGAGGCAGCACTTTATCCGATCCAGCTTTGACGTTTCCAATCAAAATGTCTAAAACGTCTAAGTCATGCCACCACTGATACAACCCAGATTGCGCTAACTGACCACAACTTTCAAATATGAAAGAAGTCATGCAACCTCGAGTAACAAATATGGGCGAATTAAAAAAAAATATTGGCGATTCTGTGTGCTTAACAATATACGGGTCTCTCTTTGCCCCAACACCAACCAATACTTCGTCTAATTCGAAATCCACATTGGTAATTGCGAATGTATCCTTAACTCGCTTAAAGGCGCCATCTTCAAATTCAACCTTATTTCCTTCAGAAATATTAAGCCCAATCTCAAACATGTAATAGGCAAAGATGAAATTTATCCTGGATTTGAGATTTGTCAAAGTTCTAAATAACTTTCTAGACTGATTCATCTCACCAATTACGTCGTCATCCATGATGAACCTTAAGAGAGTGGTTGGCTTGCGAGTACCCGCCTCAATTCTGCTAGTCGTAATAATTTGAATTTCTGAATCGACAACATATTCCAGGGTTGACGGGACACCAAGTGGGGTATGGGCGATTAGAGAGGAAAACATTGACCCTTGATAAAACACAGTCCCCAAGAGAAAAAAGGACAAGAGGCAAATTATAATTAACATTGGAAAATGCGGTACTGCTTTCAAAATGGCTGAAGTCCCATGGTATTGGGCGGATAGAGATGACAGAATCCACCGCCATGATTGAATGAAAAACGTTATTCCCTTCTTAAATGAACCACCATCCTTCAATGAGACTGTGGTCAGAAGGACTGCCAAGAGGGTTAACGATATCCCCGATGCTGCCCAGGTATAGCCGTCTAGAGGCATCACGAGAGCCCTTAATCCTTCCAAGTGACGATTTCCGAAGGAGACTGTTGCCATTTTAAATTCTTCTCTATGCCCACAATGCGGCACCCAGGAATATATTGCGTATACAGGATACAAAAATCCCTGCTCTATTGCAGCCTTGGTCACAGCAGCGTTATAATTGATAACATCGTTAAAAACGCTTGCATTTGTTTCCCCAGTTGAAAGGATACAGGTAAAGTTGAGCTTCCTCTCAAGCACTGAATGGGTACAGATTCCACGCCCAGAAAATATTTTGCCTCCACGTCGAATCCCGCTACATGTGTGTACTCCTGGATCAAACTTGGTCGCAATACTTGATTCAAGCGATAACCCTTTTACGTCGGAATTGTACCTTTTCCATGACGACTCAAGTACTGTAGGGTGATCGTTTAGTATTGATGGTTTAAGTTCAACTAAAGAATTTGGACCGTAAGGAAGACAGACTACAAATCGTTGGAGTAATTCATCACCATTCCGACTACCATGGAGTACAAACATTTTAGACGTTGACACTGCCAGTGGAACAACATTAAACATTCTGTGGTTCATCACACTTAAAATGTGAAATATATGGTTTGGATTTTCCCCACAGTAACTTAATCGCTCCCGGGTATCCAGCATGTTTTCTTTTTCAAAATCCGTTTCCAATTTATGCAGAAATATGAAATACAGTTGGGTAACAGAATGTCCAAAATATTTGGAGAAGATGTACTCATTTAGTTGACAAGACTCGTAATACTGATTTCCTGTGCTGCTCTCATTTGCCGCAAGACCTTGGGAAAGTTTTGGCTACGCAATAGAAATTTGAATAGCCCTTGTTCCCAAACTGGTTCACGGGTCGGTGTGAAGTCGCTTATTAAGTGGAGGATTGACCTCGCCGGGATTAGAGTTTCAATATCTTGAATAGTAAAATCGAGGAGCATAGGAATGGCTCTAATTATCAGTAGGAAAGTACAAAAATAAAAATGATGTATCATTTTAGCTTGCTGAAAAATTTGTGCAAGTGGAAAAAGTAGAAATCGTGGAGCTGGTTGGTATCAAGATATATGAATATGTTCTTAATAATCGTACAATTATTACCATTTTGTGATTACATGTTCAACTTTTCCGTCATTTTAACAATTTTTTTTACCGAGATATAAAAAAACTTATTACAAGGTGGTAATGTCGGCTACCTCGGTATAATAACCATCATCACGAACTGTATTTACTATACATAACAAGCAGATTCGTCGTCACAGCGAGGCCATAGAGTAACGCAGGTCGCAGTCTTGCAAATAATTATTACAAACAAATAGCTATTACCTTTGGTATCTAATAGCAGTTATTCTCGGATTATATATTTATAGTGCAATTTTAACCGTATCCGTAACCTGTCCCGCTCTTGTCGCTCGAGTCCCAAGGTTATTTTGTCCATATTTAATTCGTATGATGACAATCCAAAATCTCCCAGCTTAATTGGCAAAGAATAAGTTTCCGGACCCACTGAGAAGAAAATGTTATCTGGCTTGATGTCCATGTGTAGAAGTCCACGATAATGTATGTGGTTAACTACCGATACCAAGTCATTGATAATGGAAAGCTGTGTATCATAGTTGTCAGGCCTATCTTCATCTTCTAGCCACTCCCTTAAAGATGGTCCGCAAAGTTCCATTTGAATCATAGGTATCTCCAGGCCGCCAAGGAATTGTCGATTTTGCAGATAAAGCGTAACCCTTTCAGACTGTAGTGACAGGAATTGAGCTCGGGAGAGAAATACGTCCTTATAATGGTGCACTTTAACTAGATTTTCGTGTTGGTCAACTTTATGCAAATTGGCAAATTCGGAGAAGGATTCGCTAGTAGAGAGACATGAGTCATCTTCCCGGTCCATGCCAAATCTCAGGAGAAATTTTATGGCGCATGGTATTTTCTTATTATTATCGTAGGCTGACATTACTGTGCTATAAGCTCCCTCGCCCAACATTCTCCCCAGGGTAATATTGCTCAACCCTTTGTCACCTACCGCTGAATGACTAAGGCAAGGAAGCATGGCGGAATCACGACACCGAAACCGAGTCGTCGAGATATTCTTGGTTCTTTTCTTTAGGTCGTAATGAGTCACCCCATAAATTACTTCTTTCGCGTTGGCAAACAATGGATGGCTATCCAGCTCCATGTATACGGGATTTGGTAGAATGTCTCTAGTAGGGTCATTGAATGGAGACAATCGTACAAATATTTCCATGAGAACTATTTGTTGCATTACTTGACCAAGTGCAAATATGTCTCCTGCAAGGGTTGACGGATTGCGGCCATGCTTCAGTTGTGGTGACAAATATTCGATGTCGGGCGAATAAATGTAACCAAGACGGACAATGGGGGGGACTGGGTTTTATCACTTAGCAAAATATTTTGAGGACTTATACTTCCATGGATGACGTGATGTGAATGAAGGTAGGATAATCCTTCGAGTAGGCTGTTGCAAATTTCCAGTTGAACGGAGTAAATTGTATTTGGTAGGGTGGACGTGACGTATTGTTCGCTGTGATTGAATAACCAATTACGTAAGTTTTTTTTAAGTGGCTCCGTTAAAATTTTTGTTACAAAGCACTTGTCTTTCTGTAGTGATGTAACCAATTCTTGTATCAATGTTTCTGGTTAGTAAGCGTCGTATTTCTTGTAGGTTCATATATCCCAATTCCTCGAAATGTTTAATTTCAATTACATTTCCGTGAGAAAATCCCGTTTGTTTCAAGGCCCAGAGTTTATGGTAATAATCGAATGCTAATTTTCCTAATTGTGTGGTTGACTTGGATACTACTTGACGTTCGAGTCTGAGAAGAAATTCAACCCCGGGGGACGGTTTTTCAAGATGATAGGAGTACACTGATCTTAACATCGGGGTGGATAGAAAGGTGAAGAGTTTCTGAAATTAGACAAAGAAATTCAACTCACAAATTCACTTTTAACAATGATTATTTGTGAAACTCATACTTGTAAAATTGGACAAATTTATTGGTCTTTAAGAAAGTATATTGAATGTTGTCAAGTAATAAAGCACCAGAATGATACTAAATTTAAAACTAAACTTATCTCGTAATTCAACCACTGAAAATAAGTATATACTTAATATGATTGTGCACAGAAGAGTATGTATTACTCATCCGAACAAATTTAGTAACGTATTCGTTCCAACAGGACAGGAAGTGATAACTAGGTTTACATATCTTATCAGGAGAATGTAACAATTCATAACGCTGACTGAATCTGACTCATTAAAGTAAAACAAGTCTGAAATCATTGCACCACGTTTCAATTGCCAAACGCATATTTACAATTCAATTCTAACTAACTCCTGCTTATTGAGCTACATGGCACTCACATATATTTTTTTCATAAGTGAATACATATGTCACTGCAGGATGCATAAGGTTCCAGTTAAATGTTATGCAGTTTGCAATGAATAATTAACTAACCGTGGAAAATGTAGTGACGTGTTTTGGTATTTTCATGGTCTAGAAGAGAGAAGAGAGGTATGAATACAATCTCATTTACATAATAATATTAGAGAAAGGCCGAAATGATGTGAAATTACACGTGCACAAATAAAAATATTGTTTTGAGTATTACTGCCATTGAAAGTTATTACTTACCGGTTGAGATCTTCATATGTATGTATGATTTTGGCAGTTTTAATGATAACTCAAATTAGTAATTTATTTAATTAGTAATTAATTTTCGATGCAGTAAATTTAATTTTAATGACCCGAAATATAATGCATTGCTGTCAGATGTTTGACAAATTCAGTAAAGAAATAATGCAGCATGGAACGAAGCCTTTTGCATATATTTTCATTCTCATGAGACTAGTTTATTCGATGGAGTATACACACATACAGATGATTACGCAAGTATTTACTTTTATACATATTAACTATGCACACAAATGCATTCGGTTGACGTATGTGTGTTACAAAAGAGTTTGCTTTGCCAGTTTTTTTTTGTATATTATCGGTCAAAGTAAGAAAAATGTGGAAGAAGTTCCGTCGAAATTTGTGAGACGCTTATTTAATCATCATCAGGTGGCAACCAAATTTTTCGTTTTGTCTCAAACACACCCAAATTTGCTTTACACTTGACTGGAAATAATTTTAAAAATTATTTTGGACTAGAATTTGGCCGCTGCCTTGATTTCTGACCCAAGGTTTTCAATATTTTGAATTTAGCAAAATCATTGCATTTGCCCTATAGAGCGTCCATAAATCACGTGATCGATTAGAGGGGGGGAGGGGGTCTGAAATTTGTCACCAATTATCACGGGGGGGGGGGGGGTAGATGGTCAGATGTCACGTGACATGAGTATAGTTTTTAGCCCGAACCAGGGCTTATGTAATTGTCATGTCCGTCCGTCTGTCCGTCTGTCTTTCGATAACTCTCGAACGAGTTGACCGATTTGGACCAAATTTGGTACAAACATGTATCTGGGCAATGCAACGACCGAGTTCGAAGATGGGTTCGATCAGAAAAGTTTTGGACGGGTGGGGGTCATATAAGTGGGTGGGGTATTATGCACCAAAATTTCAAAATTGTGATAGAGAGCTGAAATTTGGCATGGAGCGTGCTAATAGCTCCTAAGGAAAGAATATGAAGTGAAATTAGAAAATTTTTCAACCGGAGGGACCCGAGGGGGTGACCCATACCGATTTTTTCAAAATCATCCAATCGAGCTGAAATTTGGCATTGACCCAGTAAACATTTCTCTAAGGTTCGGTCAACGAATTCTCTACGATCTTGTTCGAAATCTAACCGATCTCGAATTCTTCAGTGACTCTTAGTGATTTCTGTATTCCGAGAAATCTGTAAGATTCTCACAGAATTCGCTACAATCATTCGGTAACAAATTGTGAACGATTTTTTCTACAAATTCTGTGAGATTTCGTAGAGAAATTGAGACAAATATTGGACTTGCCAAAATCACTACAAATTTTCACCGAATTCGTTGAGTCCTAGAGATACTAAAGCCTGCGCCTTGTGCTAAATTTAAGAGAGCAACGAGGTGATTGAAATCACGCCAGTTAGTCCACAACCACAGCCATGAGCAGGCTGGGTGTCTTTTTCCTCTCGAATCGACAGAAAAGAAGACTTACTAAAAATCTTGGTGACGACAAAATTTTTACAGACAATTCAAGTAAATTATTAAAAGTAGTAGAAGGAGTAAGTTCATCATCAGCCAACATTTCATCAGCCGCTGGAAGTTCATCTCAAATTATTAGTGACACAGTAACCGTAAGTGAACTTTGTGATGTCACACCCCCAACTTTTCCCCTTGAATTTGAAAGCAACAACGTGATAGATTGTGATTTGGCAGATAGTCTATGTGATTTTGATTATGAACTAGATGACAACGTATAAATTAGACTCATCGGAGTCTGATCAAGAATATTTTAATTCTTCAGATTTCGAAATTGACTTTAAGTATAAATTGCAAAAGTGGAGTTTAGATAATAATATTAGTCACTCAGCGACGTCAGACCTGTTAAAATTACTTAAAACTCATTCATGTCTATCGTACCTTCCATCTGACGCTAGGACGTTACTTCATACCCCTACCAAAACTGTATTGCGAGAAGTGCTACCCGGTAATTATTGCCATTTTGGACTAGAAGTCGGAATTCAGAGGATTTTAGTGAGGAGAAAATGGGAAGGGAAAGTATGTGTGCAAATAAATATTGATGGACTCCCAATTTCCACAAGCGATAAGAAAGAGTGGTGGCCAATTCTTGCTCATATTAGGGGAACGTCGACATCGAACATTATTGTGGTTGGAATATACAAAGGGAAAACTAAGCCTATAAATTTAAATAATTATATTGGTGAATTTGTAGAAGAAGCTTTACGTTTATATAGGGATGGTGTTGATTTAAATACTGTGAAATTTCCGTTTGAAATAGAAGCGTTTGTTTGTGATGCGCCGGCCAGGGCATTTGTGTGTCAAATAAAAAATCATACGGGCTACTATGGATGTGGAAAGTGCACCTTAAAGGGAAAGTATGTAGAAAATAGAGTTGTGTTTATCAAAACCGACGCGAGTGTAAGAACAGATCAAAGTTTTAGAGATAAATTACATCCAAAACATCATAATGGTGATAGTGCAGTGGAGAAATTGCCAATCGACATCATCAAATCATTTCCTTATGAGTATATGCATCTTGTGTGTCTGGGAGTTACTAAAAAACTGATTAAATTGTGGACAGTTGGAAAAATTAGGGTGTTTAGGCTGGCTCCCCGAGTAGCTGCAAAGATTTCTAAAAAATTAGTCAAATTAGGTTCTTGTTTACCATTGGAATTTAACCGAAAGCAACGGCCACTTGAAGAAATAGATCGCTGGAAGGCTACGGAACTCAGAACATTCCTACTATACACTGGTTCAATTGCACTGAAGAAATATTTGCCAGAAAATCACTATCAACTATTTATGAGCCTCTCGGTAGCAATTAATATATTAGTAAATCCTAAAATTCAAGACGAGTTGTTATCATATGCTGACTCCCTACTGCGGTATTTTGTGGACCAGTTTAAAAAAATTTATGGACGAGTTAACATGTCATATAATATTCATGGTTTAATTCATCTCGCGGATGATGTGAGAGCATTTGGATCATTAGACAAATTCAGTGCCTTCAAGTTTGAGAACAAATTGGGTCAGATAAAAAAATTAATTCGGAAACCATCTTCGTCACTAGTGCAGGTTCATCACCGCTTGGCTGAACAAAATTTGCTAGACTTGACGATGAAAAGTTAAAAAATCACGAATACCCGGTTTTTTCCCGATCCGCAGCTGACGGGAGTTACAAACTTGCAGAATTTGAAACCTACTCTCTTAAGTGCGATATAAAAGACGGCATAGTATTTTTGAATTCTCTACAAATTGCTATCATAACTTCTATTTGTTCGGACAAGAAATCTTTTATATGTAGGAAGTTTGGTTCAATTAGAAAAAATTTTACTTGTCCATGTGATTCAACACTTCTCTCGGTTTACGAAGTTAATTTGGAGTCTTTACAAGAAGCGACAACCCTTTCATTTACTGAAATAAAACACAAGTGTGTTTGTTTATCTGAAACTGAATTAAAATTTGTCATCTTTCCATTACTTCACACCAGGTGAGAGATGGACGAGTTTTGTGTTGTGAAGTTTCCGGATGAAAGTGATGCTGTGGCGGTAGTCTGGAAGGGATGGATTCTTGGTGACAAGTGCTATTGGCCAAAATTTTCGAAATACATTACGAAGTTGGTAAAAAATAAAACTGAGGTGGATGTCGAATCTTGGGAGCCTTGTAAAGTAAAGTTAATACATTCGTTTCGTAAGTCAAATAATATTTCTTTTCAAATATATCTTAACTTCACACTCTGTTATTAATAATAAATATTTGTGTCTCTAATATCTGCATACTTCTTTCAGCAACGTATAAGGAGGCTCGAGCTCATCTTAAGCGTGCCGAGTATACATCAGATATTGGTGGAGGCGACAAATCCGAAAGACTGGGAAGGTCCGGACAGGAGGCAGCCGTCCCTCCCACTCTACCACCCTTCCCGATCATGCCTGATAGCCAGCGAGCAGATGAAGAAGCCTATTCGTCGTCAACCAATTTAAGTGCTGCACAAGTAGTTCCTGAGCAGATTTCCTCTATTGGCTTGCCGACTGACGACATTGTTGAAGTGTTTTTCATCGAGAAAGAAGATAAAGCGATTCAAACTGATTCAAACTGAAGTAACAAAGAGTAAGTACTGTCAAATTTAAGTTTTGAAGTACAAATTTTATTCGTAGTTCGTTAAACAATTGGTATTGTTTCACCTTCAGTTATGAGACTTTTGCATTCCATTAAATTGGAACTTCAAGGACACGGACAGGCGTTACGCACCATTCTGGGAAGGGAGTTGTCCAACGGGAGCCCTGCTGTAGTCGCTACGTTATCAGACGAGCTCAACGACTTGGGTTTCCCATTAACGAGAATGGAAGGCATAATTGATTTGGATGATCGTGTCAAGAAGTCAAAAGTAGCGAAATCGGACTTGGTATGTAAAAATACATTTGAAAATGAGAATTTAATTCTGTCTACCAATATTAACCGGGTTGAACAATTTTAGGCCATTATTATGGCAACTTGTAAGGGAACGGACGTCAACACCGTGGTATTACAAATCATGTCGAAGCTTATTGCAGATGATCTCATGGCACAGTTCAGCTTAAAAGGAAAGCGCAAGAAGCGGTGTTTTAACGCGTTGGTCAATTTTCGAGAAGCTATTAATGGTAACATACTCCATTTAAAATTTCATGTTATTCTATGGAGTAAAACCTGCAGTTTTTTTTTAATTTCGAATTTATTCCTCAGATGCAGTTCAGGCCCATCCAAACACTGGTCCAAATGTCGGCATCGACGAGATTGACGTGGCAATAGCAGATTCGCTCAAAAAGGCTTCAGATCGTGAATATCAAAGAAAGAAGTGAGCTTGCATAAATGATTAAATCCAATTTTTAATTATTTTTTATTAACTCGCATTACATATTTCTCTAATTACAGAAAGGGTGTGCCAACGGTGAACTTGGGACAAGCTGTTTGAGTAAAATAAAATAATGAAGTTATTCTATGTTAGCTACGCAAAATTGTACTATAATTTGAATTATTGCAATTTATGTGGTTGAACTAAATAAAACGTTTCTACCAAATTATTGCTGAAATCTACTTAATTTTTCACGAATTCACGGAGAATTCTTTAGTTAGTACACCAAATTAGTGAAGAATTCGCTGAGATTTCTCAACGATTTCGCCGAGTTTTCTCCTTTTCTAATCGTAGAGAATCTCCGAGAATTAGCCTCGATTCGGCGGTCACATCTCAGCGATATCTCAGAGAATTCACGCAGAATCTTCACGAATTTGTTAACGATTATAGCCAAAATTTTGCCCAAATTAACAAAGAATCTCTAGGGAAATGTTTTCTGGGGAACGTGCTGATGGCTCCTAATGGAAGAATATGAAGTGAAATTGATAAAATTTTTGTATAGAGGGACCCTAAGGGGTGACCCATACCGAATTTTAGAAATGGTCGTAAAAAGCTGAAATTCGGCACGGTGATCACTAATGGCTTGGTATGAAATAATATGAAGTCAAAAATGAACAAAAAGTAACCAGAGGGGCACTAGGGGTGACCCATACCGATTTCCATAGAATTTAGGAGGATTGAATTTCTAAATTTTAAGAAACCTATAAGAATAGTAGCAAAATAGTAGCACATGAACATAATTTTATAGAAAATTCTGACAAACGTGAGTTTACTAAACATTCCTGGTTCGGGCTAAGCAAAGCTGTACTGATAGGTTTTTAACTTTTGTCTATGCCAATAAATGTCATGAGAGTTATATATAAACTCTATTGGCATACCTTACGCACGTTATATAAATTTCATTTTCATTTTGCATATTTAGAAACTTGCTTCGACTTAAATTCTTATGTCTGACTGGCGTACTAAATAGTTATTTACACATGTGTGTAATGTAGCTCTAATTTGATTAATGATTTAAAAAATATTGTTATTCCGGACAACATGATTTAATTTGAGCATCATCTCCTGTCACGTGACCGGTGGGGGGGGGGGCTAGCGAAATTATCACCATCGGTCACCAAGGGGGGGGAGGGGGTCAAAATTGTCCAAAAATCGATCACGTGATTTATGGACGCTCCCCCATTAGTCGTTAGTTTTCCGTCGTTAGTAATATGGAATTTTTATTAGCGTTTTATGACAGCGGATAAGTTCCAACGATTAAGCGGATTTATCTCTTAGTTATTTCAATTTTTATAAACAGCACGAAGTTTTGTTGATTATATGGAATTTTGTTAATTACGCGCCGGCTTGTTAAATATTAACAATCACGCCTTATATAAATTACTTATCCAGGAAACGTTCAATCTATGACGAACGTAAAAATTAAAAATTGCTTGTTTCATGTCATTACTACGGATATTTATTTCAGTTTCTTCGCATATATTAATTATTAGGTTTGGAAGCTTTAAATGAGTTTTACTAACATGCTGGTTTCGTCAAACATGCCAAAACTGATTCACTGTTTTTTTACTTTTATAAAATCACATAGATTTCGAGTCTTTTCTGATTACTTAATATATTTTTATAAAATTTTAACCATTTTTAATAAAAACTCATGCCGGTTTCAGGCATAGACTTGAACATCTTACTTCGTATTTGAGAGTCTTACATATGTATAAAATATACCACTTTGTAAAGCCTGATGCAAGATTATTAAAACGGGTGGCCACTTCAAAATTATTCCAATAAACAAATCTTTCCATTAATTTGAAGTGTTTCATTTAATTCAAAAACTATTAAGCATTATGCATTAAGTTAAAAATGAATGATGAAAAAAATGTTGATCCATTATTCATTCAGACAATTTGAATAGAGATATTCGCTCAATCTTCATTTATTCAAAAATCGGAACAAAATATTCATCCTATATTCATTCAAATTTTGAATATTGAATGAATAATTTATTGATTCATCATTAAATGAATGAATGTGAACATGTATGAATACATATGTTAATTATTAAATACGGAAGCTTAAAACGAGTTTTAGTAACATGCTGGTTTCGTCAAACACGCCAAAACTAATGCAAACCTTTAAAAAGTTATCTTCCCATAAACTTGTCGACATCATACTGCTCGCTCTCATATTTAGCGGCACATCCTTGCACGAAGGACTTTACCACTCGGCAAAAAGTCGGTGTCCCCGTCCTTAGCGCGGAGGTTGAGAAACAAGTCTCCGGTGAAATTTTCGTTAAAGAAGCCAGTCCAACTCGATCTTCCCGTTAAAACCATATAATCAGGACGAAACCCAAAATTATTCACACTTAAGGAAGTAAAAGTCGATTCGATCCCACCCACCGCACTGGCTGAGGACCCGCTATAAATTGAGATGGAAGGTGTAGTAGTGTCCAAGGGTCCAAGATATTTCAGAGACAGGGTCGATGGAAGTGTTCCGTTTACGCAGAGTAGTTCCCCAGTTAAAGAAGAATCATAGAATGACTCCGATACAAGGTAATTTGTTTCATTGAAACCACGCCAACTAGAGAAATATACAATTTAGTGGTGTACTTTCTTCTTGGAAATGGACTATTTTTTGTTATCAAAACTTCAGAGAGCAGGGTATGCAACCCCGAGTTTTCGGGGTATTGGTCTTTAGAGGGTTTTGATGGGTTCTGGGGTAGAAAATTTGAAATATACCCACGGGAACACGGGGTAGTCGAGGTCTTCAAATTTAAAAAATTGCACAATATATTAAAACAACATGTTACTGATAATTTTGTAAATTAATTAGAGCTAACAAGGGACACTCACGACCTGTCGTTTGAGTCCAGGGTGGCCACCATGTTTTTTAGAATCTACTTGGACCCCAGATGAACGATTCTTTCATATTTCCATGTAGAACTCATATTTGGCGTCGTGCCGTGGCGCCAAACTTAAAAATTTGCATTTTCGACCAATTTCAAACCCCCATAACTTTTGCAATTTATGTCGGATTTTCAAAATTTTATATTTAAAATGATCACAAAAGTCTAAATTTAAAAAAATAAATAAATAAAAAATTTCTAATTTTTGAAATATTTTTAGAATTTTTTCGACGAACCCCCATTTCTAAGAAAATTACGAAATTTGGCGAAAAGTTAAAAGCGATAATTTTGGAAAAAATTTCATGGGATAAGAAAGTTGAACTGCTTGTGATGATTTTTGCCAAAAATTTTGAAATTCCGTCCAGGATTTCAAAACTTATGGCGGCTTTAAAATTATTTAAAGTTAAATTTGGCGACTGCAGAGCCACGGCACGACGCCAAATATGAGTTTTACACGGAAATATGAAAGAATCCTTCATCTGGGGTCCTAGTAGATTCTAAAAAACATGGTGGCCACCCTGGACTCAAACGACAGGTCGTGAGTGTCCCTTGTAAGTTTGCACTAATAAACTGTGTTACCAAATAGTTGAAATAGTACATGTATTATGTTTTGATAACATAATACATGAGGTACTGACTCAGTTTGACCCAAAACCCCGAGTACCCGAAATACCCCGACTAACCGCAAAACTCAGGTAAAACCTATGGGTATGGGTTGCCAATTGAAAATCCCCGGGGTTTTTCTCACCCTGCTTGAGAGCGTTAAACTAAAATTGTCGATGTCTTGAAATCAATCCAGTTCTGTTTAAAGAATCCTTACAATCCCTTGAGACACCATGATTTTACGTCCCTCAGTAATGGCGAGTAATACGTGAGATCTGGCTCTTTGCTTCGGAATCGAAATGCATTCCCACCTTGGTCAACTTCCGTGTAGAATGTCACCTCCTGGATGAAACCGAGAGAGAGGGCGATGCAGGTCGCAAAGAGAATTAAGCGGAGCAACATTGTGACAAAAATTGGACAGAAGAGTGCGCGATATGATGGGCTTTGCTAGGATCGATGGTACTCGAAATCTTGTAATCTTGCTGTCATGGAGAATTTTACACGGTTTTACCAGTATGTTGTGCTGGTAATGATGCAATGCTTCTGACGCACGCGAATCTAGGGTTCGCTATCCCGGGTTTTTGTGGGTTTTGGAGGTATTAAGTTTCCGGAAAAATTCTAATGCTTAATGAGGTTTTTGAAGGTTTTTGTCGGGTTTTGTGGGTTTTTGCGGGTTTTTTGTAAGATTTTGGGGCAAATTGAAATGAAACTCTTTAAACTACAACTTGAATTAAGGAGAATTTTATTTTCGGATTTAGCATGAAAGTTTGAGCATGTTATGAGCGACTTCAATTTCCAGGTATTGAATTAGTTTTATTCTAATATATAACGTTAGGAATTTGGTCTCAACCCCGGCCATAATCTACAAACACCAACAAAAACCCAAAAACACACAAAAATCCCAAAAACCACGGAAAACCCCACGTTGTAGGAAGATATCTTCTAGAAAAATCCCGGATTTTTTCGAACCCTGCGTTAATCCATCATTTATGTTACAAGGTTTATATTTATATGTATGTATGATTTGTTTTTAAATGTAGTCGTTGAGGATTGATAAACAAATTTAATTGATTTATGTATAACAAGGTAATTTATTATCAGTTGTCTCCAACCTTATGTGTAATTCATTCGCATATTATCACCCAACAGTGATTGAGCTGCTACATAATAGATAATTTATTTACGGGTGAAAATGTGGGATAGGTTGTTGAAAACTTGGGGGATTGAGGATGTAGTAGAAATATTAAATTTTGGTAACATAATTCACGCACAGATTGCAAATTTTGGAGCCCAAATTTATTAAGATGGGTCAACCATTTCTGCATTGCACGTGATAAATGTTACTTCGTAGGAAAAATTTGTGTTCTCAAATTAAAGATGCACCCTACGTAATACAATGCGGTTTTGTTAAAGAGCATCCACTAAGGTTTTTGACTGACGCAATAAAATGCTCAGAACTTTTTACACAGTTAATGTAATTTCAAAAAAATTGCACATGTTTATTACCAAAGGGTCTGGATTGCCATACAGTTCAAATTTTAATGATTCAATTCTGCTGTCTGCTACAGATTGCATTGTCTTCTTGCGATTTCGCGTCAAATTCCGCCCATAGACTGCACCTACTTTCGAGCTGATTTTCTTCCATCTGTTCTTAAATTTTCGTAAGGTGTCTGGCGTTTCTGAAAGCTTAGAATATTTGAAGTTAGTCAGCGCTCAGAATTTCTCAATTGGTCGGAGTTGAGGAAAATGTGGTGGGTTTCCATTTTTTGGCACAAATTCAATTTTTTTCAGATGTCGGTACTCCGTGACCTTTTAGGCGTCATGGGAAGTTGCGAGATCAGGCCAAAGCAAAACTTCATTTCGTTATGATCCTTGGTAATAAACGATTCCAATCCCCCTTTAATTCATGATTTAAGATAAACCCCCTGGGGCCACTCTCAGAGCCCCGCTTAAACCAAAAAAAATAGTCTTAAACATAATCTGATTTTTTCCCGTCCCAGAAAAAAGTTTAAACTTTTTCCATTGTTAAAATCCGCTTAAAATCTAATCTGATCCGAAATTGAGCCGGGGCACTGGACACGGATTGAAATGGTGTCCAGAGAAAAACTTACGACCAAAACTAAGCCAAAAATGCTGCGACTGCTATTTAGTAGTCGTAAGTCCAAATCTCTCTCTTTCTCTCACCTGTTAGTTCGCAAGTAAACACGTACCACTTTCAGTTTTACTAGTAATTTATTTTTTCTAATGTTGGTTGCGTATGTGTATAAATTGCAAGTTAATTATCTCCGAGTGACGAACAAGTGCTTAATCCTTGAGTCTCCACCGGGCCTTGACTTGCAAATTATTGCAGTCGTGACTCCTTTGTATGGCGGTGCCTTTATTTATACCCGGTGCAATTAGAAGAAAAGATATATAAAACAAGACAAACATTTGAGAAATTAAGTGAAAGTGAAATAAGGGAACATTGTGGAGTGCCAGCTTGGGGTGCAAGAGACCTTATCGAACTTTATGATCAGCTTGAAGGACAAATAAGTACCGCCGTCCCAGTCGATACAAAAGTCTTAGTGTTTCTTAGCCAATTAAGGTCAGGGTCGTTTCAGAGAATTGTGGGAGGGGTTTGTGGTGTGTCGCGATCAACAGTGAGTCGGATTATTGAGGAATGCGCTAATTTCACATTAAACAGTTTCGCCAAAACATCTATTAATTTTCCAACTTCAGTCGCTGGTATAAATAAGATAAAACAGGATTACTACGAAGTAGCTCATCTACCTAATATTGTTGGGGTTGTGGACGGTACGCATGTCCCAATAATTGCCCCCCCCCGTTCACGAGCCAGTGTTTGTTAATCGGAAACAATATCATTCAATTAACTGCCAAGTAGTGACAAGTAGAGACTACCAAATATTAGACGTAGTTGCAAAGTGGCCGGGGAGTACACACGACTCATTTATTTGGAGAAATAGTAGTGTCAAAGATAGATTATATAGCGGTGAATTTGGTAACGCATATTTTTTAGGTTAGTAAATTGATGGATTGGTCTTGACTCGTATAACCGTCGTGACCCAATCCTTTTTATTTTTAGCTGATAGCGGCTACGCTGCCGAATCAAAGCTTTTGGTGCCTTTTAGAGATACCACAACTGTACCACAACAACAACAATTTAATAGAGCACTGAAAAAAACAAGGAGTGGGGTTGAAAGAACAATCGGTAATTGGAAGTGTAGATTCCGGTCTATGGACAAGTAAGTTGAGTTATAACCAACTATAGTTGAGTTAGAACCAATTAAATTTTATTTTATTTTTGTAAGTTTTGTTTATTGTGATTTGTTTACTAGGACTGGTGGCTACAGCTGTTACCGTCCCTCAAAAGTTTGCAAATTAATAGTAAGCAGCGTCGCCTTGCACAATATATGCGTCACTCATCAAATTCCAATTCTTGAGGAGGACGAGTATTATCGAGACTTTGCTATAATTCCTAATCTACAAGATCACCCACAAGTTCCACCGCCACAGGGCCCATTCAATTCTACTGCTGCAACAACAAGAGACGAAATCGCAGCTTCTTTGCAAAGGTAAATATTCGAGTCGCAACCATTTTATAAATTATTGTATGACCGCAATTTATGAGTTAAGGCCGTTTTTACCTAGATGAGCCATGTAGTTCCAGAAAAAACAGGGCGACGACCAAATTTCTCGGAAGATGAGCTCGTTGCGCTTGCTACAGCCGTGAAGGATAGAGACAATATTATTACTGGACAATTTAAAGGTGCTAAAATCTCAAAAACCACTAAGAACAAGGCATGGGCGGAAGTGACGGTTGCAGTAAATGCTGTTGGAGGCAAAAGTCGAACTTTGTCGGAGATACAGACCAAGCATAAAAATCTAAGAACTTCTACAAAAAAGATCGAATCGGAAAACAAAAGAGAAATTCTTAAAACTGGAGGCGGGAAATCTACTTTGAAATCGCTGTCGGAGAGTCAGCTTATTATACTCGAAATGCTGCCAAGCACTTTGCTAAATGGCATTCCCGGTGGAATTGATCTACACGACCCTTCTTTCATATTGCCGACAGGTTAGACATAGTGGTCTTGACTCTAAATTTGGCCTTGACTCACTATATTTTTGTTTCTAGTTCCTGAGCCAACTTCTCGAGATGAGGACAGTATGGATTTACTTCACGAATATGAGACACACGACGTACCTCAATCATTGGTCACACAAGAACAGCCCACTGGACCAGACTTGGTACTTGCGGCAGCAGCTGTCGCAGATGGCTCATTACTCAAAGGCACCCCCAGGTTCCACCATTAATTTCGAAACTCCAAAAAGATAGCATCGGAGGTTGGAAGTGTCACCCACTGAACAGCTATTACGAGAGCAGGTTGGTTTAATGAAAAAACAAGTTGACATTATGTCAAGTATTAAAGAATTAATGATGGAACGAAATCGAATCGAACAAGAGAAGTTGAAGCTCAAGAAACGTAAGTTAGCCGATAATTTATCTGTGCTTATGAGTAACGACTAGATTTATCTAAGTCAATGCCATGTTTAAGTTCATGTTGTTTCGAAGAATTAACTAAGGAAAGGTTGTAACTCAAATACGTATGGTTGTAACACTTTATCCACTGTTTAATATGTTTAATAAATTACAATTTATTTATGATATTCTAATACATTTTCTCGCAATACTCACACTGACACCCGACTCTAAACTCATTACTTGGCTTACAATACCGTTTTTGCAATTTATCCATATTCTTTAATTTGATGGCATCACTAAAATCTACCTCCCCCATGTTATGCCTCACACCAACCAATCCAGAC
Organism: Folsomia candida; assembly: GCF_002217175.1. Lineage (NCBI taxonomy): Eukaryota > Metazoa > Arthropoda > Collembola > Entomobryomorpha > Isotomidae > Folsomia > Folsomia candida. The sequence continues at coordinate 363,695 of NW_019091221.1, read as the reverse complement.
TTTTCTTTTAATGGGATATATCCTTCCAGAAAAATTCTCATTGTGCAAATGGCGTCGGTAACTGCATTATGTGGCTTTTGAAACTGACAGTCTTCCTTGAAGTGATAGAAATATATGTCACGGAGGCTCATTGGCTGGGTTTCATCTGATACATCGGGATTGGGTCGCCGATAATAACATTGGACATCAAAGAGTTCACCACAGTCGTCACGTTCTATGTCCATACATGATAAGTCCCCTTGCCCAGCTACCGTAATAACTAATTTCTTATCGATAACTTTCTTCACTTTACTCTTAACTGTCATCCACTCAGGTGCTTTCTCTAAGGAGTATCTGGTGATGCCACTAACTGCCGAGTCCTTTTTCCCATCGAGGAACGTACCGGGACGATGGTAAACATCACTTTCGAAGATGGTCCCGTAATTGCAATCAACGATGCCGATTTTCCCGGGCTTTACACGAGCCACGCCCTTGACACTACGTAAATTAACTTTTTCGACATCCAGTGCCACCACCTCGCTCTTCGGAAACGTAGTCCACCAAGCCTTCTCACCCCCAGGCCTTAACTCACATTGTGGCTGGGACTCTAGGGGTGAGGCCTGTCCCAGCTTGGACTTTTTATAATCCTCCCACGTCTGTCCCACCCATTGCCGTTTCTTCGTACCACCATTCCTTGCTCGATGTCCAAGAAGATTTTTAAGGTGGTGAATCTCTTCAGAGTTTAGCGTCTGGGAGAATTTTTTTAGGAAGTCAAGCTTTTGAACCGACTCCCCATAGCTAGGCCAATTGAGAACAGCATCCTAACCAAATGAGTCGCCACCATTAATAATGAGTGAAGACCATTTAGAAAATAATTAAACTGACTCACCTGTTCAGCAATGAACGAGGGATTCATTTTAATGGATGGTATTAGTTGGATAACCGCAAAGTCACGAGATGGAACGTGGAGGCTGTCGAAACAAAAACACAAATTATTATGAGCGAGAGAGAGAGAGAGTTTATTAATTAATTACAATCGTTGTTGGATAACCGCAAAGTCACGAGATGGAACGTGGAGGCTGTCGAAACAAAAAAAACAAGTTATTATGGGCGAGAGAGAGAGAGAGAGTTTATTAATTAATTACAATCGTAGTTGGATATCCGCAAAGTCACGAGATGGAGGTGGAGGCTGTCGAAACAAAAACACAAATTATTATGGGCGAGAGAGAGAGAGAGAGTTTATTAATTAATTACAATCGTAGTTGGATATCCGCAAAGTCACGAGTTGGAGGTGGAGGCTGTCGAAACAAAAACACAAATTATTATGGGCGAGAGAGAGAGAGAGAGTTTATTAATTAATTACAATCGTAGTTGGATATCCGCAAAGTCACGAGATGGAGGTGGAGGCTGTCGAAACAAAAACACAAATTATTATGAGCGAGAGAGAGAGAGAGAGAGAGAGAAAGAGTTTATTAATTAATTACAATCGTTGTTGGATAACCGCAAAGTCACGAGATGTAACGTGGAGGCTGTCGAAACAAAAAAAAACAAATTATTATGGGCGAGAGAGAGAGAGAGAGTTTATTAATTAATTACAATCGTAGTTGGATATCCGCAAAGTCACGAGATGGAAGGTGGAGGCTGTCGAAACAAAAACACAAATTATTATGGGCGAGAGAGAGAGAGAGAGTTTATTAATTAATTACAATCGTAGTTGGATAACCGCAAAGTCACGAGATGGAACGTGGAGGCTGTCGAAACAAAAAAAAAAACAAATTATTATGGGCGAGAGAGAGAGAGAGAGTTTATTAATTAATTACAATCGTTGTTGGATAACCGCAAAGTCACGAGATGGAACGCGGAGGCTGTCGAAACAAAACACAAATTATTATGGGCGAGAGAGAGCGAGAAAAATTATAATTACTTACTGAGGATGAAAGGTGGCAAGAGATTTTTAGCAGTCCGGATATTTTATAATGGCCAATGAATTTTCACTGTAAATGAAGTAGGTAGGTAATATTCAGCGAGGAGAAAATGATTTTGGAGCTGGGGTCGGGCAGGATTTAGTCTCACGAAGAGTTGAGACTGGTTAAAACCTAAACCGGAGATGAGCCGATCCGAAAATAATCTGATCAGGGCTCTGGGAGGCTCCAAAAAACGGACTTAATCCGCGCTCAAATAAAGATTAGCTTAAGCCGATATCTAAGCCGGGGCTCTGGGAGTGGCCCCTGGTTTACAGTGCCCTCCAAAATGACGGAATCGGAAACATGACCAATTCTAGACATGCGTTGCCAAAGTCTTCTTTTTTTTGGGAATTGGTCTTTCTTCTGGACTTTGTCTTCATATTTTACTTCACAGGGGTTGGCACTATGGAAAAAATGCCTTCCTGGAAGATTTGAAGGGTCATCTGTGACGTAGGGCTCATCGTCCATGATGACCACTTTTCCCCAAATTTTCTTCAACTATTTCTTGCATCACATATGAATCATTGCATTTTGTATCGGTTTGTAATTTGGTGCTGTTTTTTTTCCCTGGCTACAATCCCTAGTTTATGGACTTTGATTTTGCTTAGATAGCTTTTTGAAATGTTGACCTTCCTTTCCGCTGCAGCCATTGTCGTTGAGGGACGATTTTTGAAGATTTTTTTTATGCAATTTTTGACTTGAGTTGGCATTTGAATGAGGTATGTATAGCTTCTTACTTGAAAAATTGCCAAGTGATTTTAGAATCATAGTTTGTTCGATTTTTGTGAAACTCAGTCACTCTTTTTTTCAACTCTTGCAATTCAACCCACGGTTTTCTAGTCTTAGCCATGACTCAATAATTGGTGACATATATCAATGGAAAGCTTATAACTTGGTCTATTCAAAAATAATTTTTTCGAAATTTAATTTCGCTGTATTCCCGCCTAGCGCGCCTTTTACGGGGCAGTCAAAAACCTTAGTGGATGCTCTTTATTTGGCTATGTAAGGATTAAATAAATTTTTCAAAGTTTATGGCAATCATATCTCATCATCGGCCAGGCTAACTTAAACCAATTCATCTTTCGTTTAATCATATATGTTTAAATACGCATCGCGATAATGACATAATACAGTAATATGATGCATTACTTGAGATTAAACTGCTACTTTACATAGCTTGACTAACTACGCTTTTCAGTCTAGCCATCAAATTAATTTATGCAAATGACCAGGCTTGATTTATATATACTTTCAATTCATATGTAATTCACCCTTTTTTAAATCATATAAAAAACATTCATTTGTACTCTCAATTGACGTGTGAATACTAATAATAAATTGCGAGCTTGATGAAACCAAAGTAAAAAATATGGCTTTGCAAAAATTGCAGGAGCACGATTTCTTTTACATGATATGTATGATACAATGCAGGAATAAGCACTTTTTGCCATTTTTTTAGGTACGATCCATAATATTTACACATGTATCATATTTACATAAGTGCACATTTTTACCTGGATTGGAAGCATTCCGTGAGACGACCCACACACATATGAGTATTTATAACATACAAAACTGCGATAAAAAAGGTCTAATGACAATTCATTCAATTCAATTCCATCACTAAAATAACACCAATGGGTTGAAAATACATATTGACGTCAAATAAATTCATGTAATTTACTCCCAAGCTATGCATGCATCCCTAGATAAATGGTAAAATCTTAGCAATTATGACAATGAAATCTGAATATAAAAGAAACACTCTTTGCCATTCAACTAGTCATTCTTAAATATTCAGTTTGCCAGCCAGATTTCAATCGGTATTTAGATAAACACCAGGATGAAATCCTATATCGCTGCTGCCTTTCTTGGTTTCCTCGTAGTGGAAATATTCGCGGAAGAACGCTATCAATCATCAATCATCTTCTGCCGAATTTCTTAGTGATAATTCCCCTACGGATGAAATTAATTCATCCGTGGTGGGTAACTCGGATGGTGCTTCAGGTATTTACACAACTGATGCGTGTAAATATAATATTATTATGTAATATTATAGGGTGGTTTAAGTGTAAGGTTACAATGAAAAATTTTTCAATGGTATAAATTCTTAAATTTCCAGTAGTTACGGATATGGGATTGAGATTTTTATTCATTTTTTTCTAAGCTTATGGAACACTGATGACAAAATTCTTAAAATATTGAATTTCAGAGGCAAAATTTCGATAACTAATGGAGATTTGCTAATTTTTCCCACTAAAAAATTTTCTATTGTAATCTCGCATTTAAACCACCCTGTATATTCTACAATGATGGTATTCATTATTTCTTCGTATCCAAAGTATCTTAAAATATTCAGGAAAAAACAAGGTAGTAAAAATCGTGTGCGTAGTAACGGGATTTTCGATAACAAAATTTTACGACATCTCGTAAGTTATTTTACGGTACGAAGAATACTAAAGTTACGAGGAAATTATGAATACCTGAATACCCTCAATATATATACATATTTGCTCCTAACATTAGTAGCTAATAATTTCCGTCTTTAGATTTTTACAATTCTACTGATACAATTTCAGTTCGCAACAAGCGGCAATACGGGTACGGAAAGGGAGGAAATTGGACACCTCGATGCTGCAATTATGGATATAATTTCTCCCCAGGCTGCCAATACAACGGTTTTTGGAATGCAAATAATAATCCTTACTGTCGTGGTTATGGTAGAGGTAAGAGATTTATATAACAGATGAATTATTATTAATTTAATTATAACTAATTTTTCGTTGTTTCCTGGTGCAGATCGAGGCGGCTACGGTGGATATAACCGAGGGTACAACCGTGGTGGTTACAACAGTGGTGGTTACAACAGCGGAGACGATGATTACGTACAATGTACCTATGCTGGTCAAGCCAATTGTTATGGAAATCAAATCTGAGATGTTAGCATTACCGAGGCCAGGAATGTCTCAACAAAGTGAATTATGACACTAGCGTAAATTGTGTAGTACTTTGAAACCAATAAAAAGACAATCGAAAAAATGTGCTCCTTATCTTTTGTTAAATTTCATATTTTTTTTCATATTTTTCATATTTTTCATAACTTTCACTATTGCAAAATTTTTGCTTCATGGCGAATACATTCCAAACAAAAAAAAATATGTATATATGTATATGATAGTGAGGCAAAATTATATTTGTATTTGAGGAAATTTAGACTTGTATTTTAGGCAAAATACATGTACATATTTTTGGTTAGGTTACGTATTTCTCGTATTACGTATTTCGTGAGAAATATCTACGTATGCATCCATTGGATTGTATGTGTTACGTCGAGGAGATAAATATGAGCGATGAGCGACCTGCTTGACACTACTCTCAATCTCACACACACACACACATACATGCATACAAGGCAAAGTATGTATGTACCTGAAACAACAGCACTTTGTTCAGGAAAAGTATGAAAGTTACACTAGGAAAAGATGCATATATGTATGTACCTAGTTTTCGACGGTCAATTCTCGGAAAGACCGAAATAACTGAAACTCGGATCAGATAGGCTGCGGTCCTTTAGCGTCCTTTAGCGTCCGACCGGCCGTATATAAACGGTCACGGTCCACCACCACCACAAATCCAAAACTCTATGTTCTAAAGCAAACGCTGTTATGCACAAGTATTTTTATGAATGTCTCACGTGTCCTCAAATGAGAAGGGAAGGAGATCTGAAATACGTATCAAATTACCTCTAAATTAGCAATAAATATAAAATATTAATTTTCCCCCTAATAATAATAAATATTGCATGCACAAAATAAGTGCATGTAATATGCAAGACGTAAATAAATGAATAATCGTTACATTGTACATAATAATTATTAACCGTTTCGTTACCAATTTTATTGTTTACGTAAAACACACCAATAATAGTTGAAATAATACAAATGCATCCACCACATTCCTCACGAACCTAAACAGATTACTTGATTTATGACCGAATTATGTACACTATTTCTTTCAGTCATCACTAATAATATGATGACTAGTAATATGATGACGATATTATCGACATCGTGAACGAGTGTCAAAATCAAAGGTCGATCGACCACGTATTTAGCTGACCAGGCAGACAAAAGACATAACCGTGTGCTCACATTTGCAATATAAAGTTAATTAATGATTATGTTTTTTGTGATTGAAGTGTCACTGATTAAATCAACACACAAGTTTTTGACATGTTCAATTTGAGATAAGTTTATAAATTAGATTAGTTCAATAGTGCCACGTACATATTTATGTCAAATGATTATTCTTAACATACGTGTACTGAGCAGCATATTTAAGCTGAGCTGCACTCATTAAACGTTCCAGTTTCACTTTCAGTTCATCACTCGACACTTTACAGAACAACGTCGCTAAAATCTACCCGTATTTAATTTTGTTTCAAGGCGTTCACATTTTTTGCAAGGATGGAGATTGCTTCATTCCTTCTAGGAAGTGTGGCACTTATGATACAACTATTTGCAAAACAGTCGGAAATCGCAGATATTGCAAAAACTACGGTAGAACTGGAAAATGACTCGAGTTTACCTCTCCCCAAAACTTACGACTTTATAATTGGTAAGGGATTTTATGCAGAAATTTGGCTGGGTTTTATGCAGAGAATTGGCTAGATTTTATGCAGAATAATTTATACCGAAACAATTTGTGTACAAAATATGCAGAATTATGCATAATTGTGCTAAATCTTTATGCATAATATTTCTTGTCAGAAGTTTTATGCAAAATAGTTCATACTTCTTCTGTACAAACCATTTGTCCGGCCATTTATGTAGAATTATGTCAAATTCGACACGATTTTCACCCAGGATAAGTCTTTTTAGTATTTTAATTTCTGGTTGTTTTTTCTCCAACAGTCGGAGCAGGAACCGCGGGTTGTTTACTGGCGGGCAGATTATCAGAAAAATTCTCCGTCCTACTTTTGGAGGCTGGTGGATCTCCCCCACCAGCAGCGGCGGTCCCATTTTTCTCTGGAACTGTCGGCAGCGATCCAGACATTAATTATTTTTTTAAGACGGTGGACATGACGTATGGAGGGGTAATAAACCCTTGGAACCAAATGTAGCAAAGGGGTGAAAACACATGGAATTGTCTTTGTGGCACCCCCACAACATCTTTCAGAACTTCCCCATCATTGCCAACATAGTCTCATTTTGCCCCGTTGCGACACCCCCACCCGCGTAGTTCAAACGCACACGACAATATCTTTCAATCGACACCCGACATGACAAAAGTCATTTTCTCGACATTCGACACCTCCCACACGGTCATAGAGTCGTCGCACGTCGAGATGATGGTCATTTCTGAAATCCTCGTCTAACCATATGTCTAAAGGGTGGCAACAAAAAATTCCACACCTCTGACCGTTGGCGTCATGACCGTGGCGCCGTGACCTTACGACCTACAATGCCAATCTTCGAACTCAGCCGTACTTCAAAAATTAGAAACACGTTGGCGAAAACTCCATGTCCAAATTTGAATCCGTTGTAAAGTTTTCGTGGATACATACAGACGGACGGACAGACAGATGGACAAGACATTTCCATAAAGGGGTTTTCACCCCTTAATAATGCATATGATCGAGGTTTCTACATAGTTTCCAAGCATTTTTTAAATTTAAGGTCGCGACTGTTCACACCGGGAAAATGCTGGGAGGGTCGGGATCTCACAATGATTTGGTGCACAATCGTGGCAGTCCGAAAGATTATGATAACGTTGCCCGTCTCCTAAACGACAGCAGCTGGGAGTATGAAAATGTTGTGGAATTTTTCAAAAAAACTGAAACATGGCAGGGAACACAGCATGGAGAGGAAGATTTGTCGAGTTAGTGAATGAATTTAGAAATATGTTATAAGCAAAAATGAATGCATCAAATAAAAAATTTATTTAGGATACTACGGAACGGATGGACCAATTGTAGTTCAATCGGTGGAATTTCCTATTCTTCCAATTTGGTTTGACGCTGGAAGGGAATTGGGATTTAAGATTGGCGATCCAAACGGATATCAAACTGAAAGTGAGTACTTAATACAGAAATTTTGCAAAAAGTCAATGGTATAAAATTTTTTGCATAATTTCAAAACTATTTTATGCAAATTTTCTTTCAGGTTTTCAAGCATCCAACACACCAACACGTAACGGGCAGCGGAGCAGCACCTACGCCGAATTTGTGAAGCCGTACGAAAATACGAGAGAAAATTTAACCGTAGTCCGATATGCGAACGTTTCTGAGGTGATAATTTCATTTTTTACCATAATAAGTTTTCGACTGCACTCTAAGAAACCTGGTGATAACGATCACCGCGCGGTGGTCATATGTGACTCTACCGGAATGGTGACAGCTGTAACCACCGTACGGTGACAACTGCACCACCGCACAGTGACTGATCATCACTAAGCTGGTGATGGGCATCTACCCTCCGGTGGTCTTCTGCCACCTGCCGGTAGAGTCACATATGACCACCGCGCTGGTGATAAAATTTCTTAGAGTGTGGAAACTTATTTTTTGTCAAAATGTATCAGGTTTTACTGAACGCTAACAATGAAGCCTACGGCGTTGCATACACCCGTCACGGACATCCTCAAATAAGTTATGCATCCAAAGAAGTCATCGTGAGCGCTGGGGTTTTTTCGACACCGTTACTTCTCATGAAATCTGGAATCGGACCAGTGGAAACTTTAGAGGCTGCAGAGGTATGTATAAAAATTGTCATTCAGGCGTCCATCAATTGGAATGTTTTGTAAACAGGCGGCACAATCAATGTCACTGTAGCCATTTATTGTTAAGGACACTCAAAATCTGATTCCAAAAGTAAGCAATGTAAAATTTTGGGATGGACTTGAAATTCGAAATTTAAGCATTTAATGAGCTTAAAAATGTATGTCTGTTATTTTTTATATCGCTGTGACCTTTGTTTGGACACTATGTGACCTGACTTGAACTTGAACTCAAACCACTTGAAACTCAAAATTTTATTTGTGGTCACATGGTGTCCAAAAAAGGTCACGGCGATACACAATAACATGTTTACATAGACATACATTTTTAGGCTCAATAAATGCATAAATTTCAAGTCGATCGCACAATTTGACATTGTTAACTATTGGAATCGGGTTTTGAGTGTCCCTAAAAATTTAAATAGCTTTAGTGGCATTGATTGTTCTGCCTGTTTGTAAATTTGAATGCATATAAGCAAAGTGTTGAAATTTTTCCAGATTCCTGTAAAGGTTCCGCTACCCGCTCTTGGTGAAAACTTGTCGGAACACCCGGCCCTCTGGCTTGGACCGTGGTATCCGGAATCTGATAATATTTCCCTGTTTCATCAAGTCATGCATCCAGACGCCACAGAAGCTTATGTTGCACAATATCTGCGTGGCGATGGACCTCTCGCTTATTTGGGGGAAGGTCCACAAATGTTTAAAGTAACATCAAGGGCGCGACCAGATTGGCCCAACCTCTCGGTCACAATCCATTTGCAACCAATTAGAGACCCTGCCGATCGCCCAACAGTGTTCTTTTACGTTGTCCTGGGCAGACCACAGAGTAAAGGAAGGGTTACTATGAATTCTACCGCGTACAAGGCAGGGATACGAGACGATGTGCAGTTAGCAGAGATCGATTTCAATTTTTTGAGCCACCCGGACGATGCGGAGGATTTATTGGAAGGTACATAAAATTTAGGTTGGATACAGTATGTAGCATAGTCAATGTTACGATGGCATAATTCTTATATCGATTAGGACAGGTTTGAGGTCTAAAATAACCAACGCGGAGAAAATTCGAAAACTGGAATATATTTACGTTTGCGTATTAAGACGGTCAGTATGCAAACGTATATTTCAGTACGAGGTGACGATTTTAAACCTCAAATCAAAAAATTCATGCTGGCGTCACCAAAATCGTACACGGTCCAACCAAAACTCACTTTCCTTCTAAACGCTTGTCGCATCCGACAAAAAACGTTAGAAAGTTAAAAAAACATCCACAAAGTTTTTTTTCTACGCATCGAATTTGTTCAAAAAAATAATCGTGACCTTTGACCTGTCTGCGACATACAAAATCTACGACGAGGAAATTGTCTGTATATACTTTTGAGATTTTTGAACGGAGTTTAAAATTTTAAAAATAACGAGACCATGTCGATATAAAAATTCTGTCATCGTAGCATTAAATATGTTACATACTGTATTACAAAAAACAATTACTTAACATTTCAATATATTACAGGAGTTCAACTTGTCTTTAACATTACGGCAACGGAAGCTTTCCAAACAAATTTCAAACTAACGTATGGTCAATCACCAAGTCCAGGTTGTTTGGATTTCCCATCTGATGAATATTGGAGATGTCATATCCATAATGAGATCAAGACTTGGATTCATATGGTTGGATCGGCAAGTTTAGGTCCAGATTCGGGAGATGCAACCACTTCCGTGCTCGATACGAGGTTTAGAGTTCGTGGGGTGAAGGCTCTTCGAGTCGTGGATGCCTCGGTTTATCCAGAAGTACCAAATGGAAATCTGAACGCTCCAGTAATGTTGGCAGCAGAGAAGGCGGCAGCAATTATTCTGGAGGATTGGGACGCGTCTGGTCCACCACCCGGGGATAATGGTGGAGGGTTCACGGGACCAAATTTGCTCAAGACGATCATTCTAACAGCGTTTGTGATGTTTTATTTGTAAATATTGGATCTAGTGTTTAAAACACTTTATTTAATTGGAATATTAAAAAAAATTAGAACCAAATGCTGCATGAATATTATAATTGTCTTATATCTCATTTAATTCACATATATCGTTCATATAAATTTACAAATATAAATTTAAATACACTTATAAATTTTATGCAACAATCACATCCCTAATACAGCGGTGTAACTTTACAATCTCATAGGATTGGAATTTGGTGAAATCATGTAAATAAAATTTTGAAATATATAACTATATTTAGATTATAAAATGTAACTCAAATTTTTATAATTTATACTTAATTAATATAACTAAGGAAGAGGGACACACTGGGTGCGAGTCACACAATTAGTTGTTCGTTGTCCTCCTAATTTTATTTGGGCGGTCTAAGAACTCTAAGTAATAAAATTGAGGTTTCGGTGTTTTTCTTAAATTTAGTGCGGTACTGTCAGTGTTTAAAGTGTTATTAAGTGGGTTCTATGGCTGGTAAATAGTGGTATTTGCCACACGAAAATAAGATGGTAGGAAATGGTCTATACCCATTTGGAAGATTTTGAGACAATTTTTCCATTTAAAAGATTAACATAATTAAATTAGTTATTATGTATAAAACCAAACAGTTCGGAAAAATTAAGAAAAATATTTAACAACCATAAATTACGAGTACATAGTGAATAAAGAATTTGCCAATGTTAGGTACTACATACATAAATAAGCGTCACAAGTAATATTTCTTACTGATTTCTAATGCTTTATACCAGTTATCCTTTTTATATCTACATATGTACATATATACATATGGATGTAACATTTTTCGTTCCATGCAATTATAAAATTTACCGGTACCGCTAATCTTGCAAGATCTTGCTTACACATCAATGATCAACCGTGTCACATGAAACCAAACAAATCAGCTCTACCGATTAGAAAAATCAAGCACCGATAAGATTGTATTCATAAGCCAACAATTATCCAAACAGGAGACCATTGAACCTTTATCCGTCAATCATTTATTTGATTCAATACCAAATATCAAACCCAGCTATCTCTTCGTCCACATTGAATTTCCTATTGTTCCAGAATATTATTCAAATTACGCGGAAGCAACATTCCCAACAATTCTGGTTTTCTTCAATATTATTCATCCCTCAATTACAGCAATTCCCTGTATTGCATGCTATGATAACAGGAAGGTATACAAACTGTCCAATACCCTATCCTTATCCGACATCTGGGATGCCTGGGACTCCACAAATTTAATAGACCTCAAAGGTGGGCTCGTAAAAACTGGAAGGGCGTCACTAAACCCTTCGGCTATTTGTGGGTTCACTCTTTCCCAATTACATATAGATGATAGCCGCCACACGTGCATATTACACCATTTGGGGAGAAAATATAATTTTACATTTAAAAGGCAAGGGGATGAATCGGTTTTTAACCAAAGTAGAAAAGACTTCATGGGATTTATCGGCATTGGGTGGTCGATGTCGACACAAGTTATTATAGAGTATCCACACATAGAAATTTATAATATAGATTCACGTGCAATTCACTTTGTCGTCGTAACAAGATTTCCAAACGCTCTGCGCAGCATTTGGGGTTTCTTTACTCCGTTTGATAGTTCTGCCTGGTGGTCGATTCTGTTCACCTGTGTCGGCATAAGCTTGGTTTTACAGTTTGAGGTGAATTGCTTGAGCAGGCGATTTAGTGGTGCTAGAGCTTTGAAAGATTTTGTTATCGTTCAGGCCCTCCTGTTTGGACAACCTATTGATGGCGAAATTATCAGGAATATTAAAAACAAGCAGGTCCAACGCCTCCTATGGGGAATTTGGTTGTTTGTTTGCTTTATTCTAATGGAGAATCTGTACAAGGGAAGAGTGTATTCCGATTTGACGGTTTTGTATCCCCCAAAGGTTCCGAAAACTTTTGACGAGCTTGTTGCCGCTAACATGACAATACTTACTACTTCCCAAGGTCATTATACTCTCCCAGGAATGAAGGACATACGTACAATATCGATGATAAAGGAGTTCGTAATTCCGGAAGTGTTAGATAAGAATTTTGGAGGAAGCTTCGGCAGATTTGTGACCGAGATAAACTCTAGAATAGTCTATATTCACGGGGGCATGGACGATATTTCTGTGGTGAAAAATATTTCGAAGTTCTTAAAAATTGGGCGGAATCAGACTGAGACGAAGGAAGATTTTGCCATCATGGACTTTACAACGATTTGGAAATGAATTCAGAATCGCTAAATATTTTTGGCAAGCGTTTAGTAATTCAAGGAGATCCGGATATGTCAGTACAGTTCAGTTTTCTAACTTATAGCCTGAGAAATTTCATTTGTTGCAAGATTCATAAGGCTCTACGACATTTAACACAGGCGGGTATTTGGAATGGGTATATAGACCTTTTTCTGGCACAATACAAGCTTACGTTTATGAAGAAGTTCGGTAGACAAATATACTCCAAATATGCATTCAAACTGAATTCGGATATTAGGACGGCAAAAATATTTCATGGACGTAGTTCTCGAGAAGATGGTGATGAAAACTCGTTGGGTGCATTATGGATCGTTTTGCCGTGGTGTTCCGTCGTAGTTTCAATGGCGACAGTAGTCTTGGTTTGGGAGTTTGCCTCGATTTGTAAGGGTGTGAATTTAACGGGTTTTAGATTGGGTTTTATGCATTTACGTGTTTCGGCCATCCAACACATCAACACGTAACGGGCAGCGGAGTAGCACCTACGCGGAATTTGTGAAGCCATACGAAAATACTAGAGAAAATTTAACCGTGGTCCGATACGCGAACGTTTCTGAGGTGATAATTTCATTTTTTGCCATTATAAATTTTCGACAAGAAGATGGAAGCCTTGTTTTTGTCAAAATCAGGTTTTACTGAATGCTAACAATGAAGCGTACGGAGTGACATACACGCGTCATGGAGACCCTCAGATACATAAGTTAAGAATCCAAAGAAGTTATCGTGAGCGCTGGGGTGTTCTCAACACCATTACTTCTCGTGAAATCTGGAATCGGACAAATTAAAACTTTGAAGGTTTATTGAGCTTAAAAATAGATGAACTTAACCTGCAGGGAAGGCGGCAGCAATTTTCCTGGAGGATTGGGACACCACGTGCACATCAGAAAATAATCGTGGAGGTTTCACAGGACCAAATTTGCTCAAGACAATCATGCTAACAGCGTTTGTGATGTTTTACTTTTAAAGATTGGAATATTTTTAAAAAAAAGTTAGACCCAAATGCTGTCTGAATATTATAATTGTCCCATATCTCACTTAATTCATGAATATCGTCCATAAACAAAATCACAAGTTTTACTGGAAATTTAAATCCGCTTATAAATTTAACGCAACAATCATATCCCTAACCCGGCGGTGTTACTTTACAATCTAATAGGATTGAGATTGGGTGGCATCATGTAAATGAAATTATGAACTGTAACACTATATTTAGATTACAAAATGTAACTCAAATTTTTATAATCTATAATATTACTTAAATGTAGATAATTAAGACACTTTGGTTGCGGCTCACACATTTGGTTGTGCGTTGTCCTAATTTTATTTAGTCGGTTTAAGAACATTATAAGTAACAAAATATTAATCAAATTGAAAATCGATATTGTAATTTCGAAAAGTCCGTCCCGTGTAATTTTCCGTGATATTCCTGCATTCTGATTGGCTGTTCGCTATTTTGTAACTTTTGTCCATCCGCAACGAATGACGAGGAACATTTTTACTTTTTTTGTTCTCAGGAGGGGAGCTTGCGAGGTTGATAATAACAGATCTTGATGCCGTTTGGATATGTGGTAGGGTCCCATGAGTGAAGTAAAACCCTGAAGTGGTTTGACTCCATGGCCCCATTTGCGCCCGCCACACCCACTCAAAAATGCCCAAAAAACGCTTTCACTCCAGTTTTCACTCACTCAAATCCACGCCAAAAATCCAATTTTACTCGGATTTTGAAATTTCTTTCACCATTACACTCCCAGATAGTTGCTTTCTTCAATCCAATATCAAACTCAATTTTGCTGATGACTATTTCGCAGGCATAATTTGCGTTGTTGATTACTACAACAATCCTCATTCCGAATTGCAATTTTTAAAAATACTAAAAATTTCGAAAAAATTGAGTTTGATATTGGATTGCAGAAAGCAACTATCTGGGAGTGTAATGGTGAAAGAAATTTCAAAATCCGAGTAAAATTGGATTTTTGGCGTGGATTTGAATGAGTGAAAACTGGAGTGAAAGCGTTTTTTGGACATTTTTGAGTGGGTGTGGCGGGCGCAAATGGGGCCATGGAGTCAAACCACTTCAGGGTTTTAGTTCACTCATGGGACCCTACCACATATCCAAAGGGCATCAAGATCTGTTATTATCGACCTCGCAAGCTCCCCTCCTCAGTAAACTTCCGCTAATGCACTTTCCTTTTCGCCACAAACTCTTGTCTGCACTCTAAGAAACCCGGTAACTAAGTTATTACCAGGCGGAGTATCTATGTATGTAACTCTACCGCATGGCAATTTATTTATTGAGTGTTACCAAACCGGTAATAACCCTGGTCGCAAAATTTGAAAATATTACCACTTGGTAAGTAATTTTCTACCACTCAATAATAAATTGATTACCATGCGGTAGAGTCGCATAGATACTCCGCCTGGTAATAACTTAGTTACCGGTTTCCTAGAGTGTGGCTTCTTCATCATTACAGCACACAGTGGTCCGATGATGCTTAAAATGGAATGGGGAACGAAACTTCTTGCCACACTTTATACAATGATGCGGGTACCATTCACCCCTTCCGGGTGAGAGAGTTTATGCTTGTGTAAAGCTTCTTGAGTTGTTGACTTGTGGGCACAAAGGTCGTGGGTTTTATGTAGTTTTAGGTGGTGAGAGATTCTCAGGAGGTGGCTGCGAAATGTGGCACCACAGAATAGCAAGAAACGGAATTTTCAGTCTGTGAAAGAATAATAAAATTTTAATGTACAGGGTGGTTAAAATGTCACCCTACAATGGTAAATTTTTGGATTGGAAAAATTTGTAAATTGCCATTAGTTACCGAATTTTGTCTCTAAAATTCAATTCAATTAATTAATTTATTAAATTTATTATTTATTTATTTATTTATTTATATTTATTTATTTAAATTTATTAATTAAAATTCAAGAATTTCTTCATCAGTTTCTCATCAGTTTTGATAATAATTATAAAAATCTCAATCCAAAATCTTGTAACTAATGGAGATTCAGAGGTTTTTCCTATTGACAAATTTTCCATTCTAGCGTGACATTTAAACCACCCTGTACATCAATATGATAGGTGACAAATCACGAGTGTAACACTGACTCAGTATATTCACGACCTGTCAATCCATGGTTAACACATTTATGTAACGAAGTATTAAATAAGATAATTGAATTTCCGTGGTCAAATCATTTCTTGCCCGGGTGAAAATCGTATGTCGAATCTGGCATAATTCTACACAAGTGGCGGAACAATGGTTTGTGCAGAAAAAGTATGAACGATTTTGCATAAAACTTCTGACAGGTATATTCTGCAGAAAGGTTTAGCACAATTATGCATAATTGTGTAAATTTTATGGACAAATTCTTTCGGCATAAATTTTTCTGCATAAAGTCCAGCCAAATTTCTGAATAAAATCCCATAAATTTTTCACCCAGGAGCCCATTAGTTACTAAATTTGTTTTGGGTGCCGGGATTGATGAAACGAGTTGGTACATAATCCCTACTCGTTTACCACATCAAGATATAGCTTCAATATTTAAAAGAAATTTCTTACAATTTTTTCTGATGTGCATTCCTCAAGATGATGGATCCACTCATCGTCCGTCTTAAACTGTATCTCGGAGCAGCCGTACGGGCATGAGGTTTTACCCTGGAAATGGACGACCTCCACATGTTTAAGTACTTACCCTTTCGTGGTCATGGGTTTTTCACAAACGTCGCAAAACCAGGATTTTTTTCTCTTTGTGTTCGACTCACAAGGGACACTCACGACCTGTCGTTTGAGTCCAGGGTACCCACTATGTTTTTCAGAATCTACTAGGACTCCAGATGAAGGATCCATTCATATTTCCGTGTAAAACTCATATTTGGCGCCATGGCGTGGCGCCAAACTTAAAAATTTGCATTTTCGACCAATTTCAAACCACCATAACTTTTGCAGTTTATGTCGGATTTTTAAAATTTTATGCTTAAAATGATCAGAAAAGTCGAAATTTTAGAGAAAAAAATAAAAATAAAAAAATTTTAATTTTTGAGATATTTTTAGCATTTTTTCGACGAACCCGAAATTTCGAAATTTTGCGAAAAGTTAAAAGCGATAATTTTGGAAAAAATTTCATAGAATACGAAAGTTGAACTGCTTGTCATGATTTTTGCCAAAAATTTTGAAAATCCGTCCAGGATTTCAAAAGTTACGGCGGTTTTAAAATGAAAAACCATCAAATTTGGCGAATTTGGCGCCACGCCATGGCGCCAAATATGAGTTTTACACGGAAATATGAATGAATCCTTCATCTGGGGTCCTAGTAGATTCTAAAAAACATAGTGGGTACCCTGGACTCAAACGACAGGTCGTGAGTGTCCCTTGTCAGCCGCCTTTAAATTCTTAGAACCTTCTGGAAGACACTTTTTGTTATGACATTTTAACGTCCTGGCCAATTTGAATTCTTTAAGACAAATATCACATTTGAAGCGAATTCCTTTGTGGGCTGAACTAATGTGCAGTTTTCTAGAGAGATTTCTTGAGAAGCGTTTAGCACACTGCGTGCACGAGTAGGGTTTCTCGTCAAGTGGAATGAATCTGGAAGATTGTGTGCAAATATTTACATTAGGTTACACTTCGAAAATTATTCGTAAACTAGTAGTTAAGCCCGTCGCAAGTCATACCATGGTACTAAACAATAAATCATAAGAGTAAGTACAAGCTGACGTTTGTACTATGCATTAATGATCAGGAAAGTCAGTTAGGAACCAATTTACCAAGGGAGCCGAACCTTGAGTGGGAGAAACTTAATCAGACAGTTACGCTTACCCCACACTCAAAGTAATTATTACTACGCGGAATGCATGTACTACTTTACCGTGGAAGGTTTAACTGTTTCAAAATAGAAAGATGAGTATTTTGAAATCCAGCATACGGGTAGAATTTTCCTAATTAACGCTCTATGTATATTTGAATGATTTTTCCAAATTAATATTTCGTGAAACCACCATGAGCCAACAATAAACTCAAATATTTTTCTCTTCATGCCATTAGTGAGATTACGTAGGGTCTCAATTTAGCCTAAGCACATGAATATCAATTTCATGTTTGTAGCATATGAGCGTTTTTGATAGGAGATCTGATGGTAGTAATCTTAGAATCAATTTTTCATCGTAAGGTTCACCCATTTTCTTAATTCAGGTTATGAAAAATTAACCTGAATGAGATTGAACCTCTATTACTTGACATTTTAAAAAATAACTTAACAAAAAAAATACTTTTTGGGTTCGTCTATCCGATTCTGGCAGTAGAATTGAATTCTATTGGCCCGCCTTTGAGAGGGGCAGTGTGAAACATTTGTACAGCTTTTTAATTCACCCTGTAAATACGTACCTAGGCGGTCCTTTCGGTTGGTCATGCGACTTCCGATGGTCTTGCAAGCCCTTCACGGAACAGCACCGGTGTCCACACTTTTCACAAGTAAAGATCCTCTTGTGCGTCTGGAAGCTGGACGTAGTGACGAAATTTTTGTCACACTTGTCACACTGCCATTCCCTGTTAAAGTTGAGAAATTATTTGAGTTTGCAATAAATACATCCAGAAATATTTTATAAAATCAGAAGGGGAAATCCATAAGTCATGTCACGCAAGAAGACAGCCTAAAGCAGAGTTTTTTAATTAGCTACATTTCTAATTAATTGGCAATTGATAATTAGAAAGAAAATATCTTGTCTAATTAATTGGTAATTAGTAATTAAACCCAGGTTGCTAATGAAGCAAATTGATTACAACGTTGACCTTGACCAATTAATTTGTGATTTTCAGTGATTCTTTAATTATTTAATTGGTCATTCAAATTAGCTTCGGTAGTACTAGTTAACGTTAATTAGTAATTAATAATTAGTTCAAACATGCTACGTAATTAGGTTGACTAATTAATTAGCAAGCCCTGGGCTAAAAGTCCAATAATATATTTAAGGCATAATCAAACATCTTAAAGGGTGATTCAGAAAACGGGAATTTCCGCCTGACATAATCTATGCACGCCCCGAAACCGAAGACATGTACAGGAAACCGATTACTTACATTTTCTCGTCAGGCTCCTTCAACGCATTATCAGCGACATTTCTGGCATGCTTTTTACTCCGGAGATGTCCCCTATAATTTCGTCTAGCACGGAAAACTTCGTCACAAGGCTGACATGTTATCTTCACCATCCTTTTACCATGTATCTTAGGATGACGTAGTTTTCTGTGTTGGACAAGTTCCGGGAAACTGAGCTGGTTGTCGTCGCACAAGTCACAGACAAAAGTGATCTGGCCATCGTCGTCCTCTCTAAATTAAGGAACAAATAAGCTTGGTAGAGCATATACATACATACATTCTAACAAGGGACACTCACGACCTGTCGTTTGAGTCCAGGGTACCCACTACGGTTTATAGAATATACTATGGTAGAGGCATTTTAATTAAGCACAATTTAGATTATATCTTGCTGAGAGGCTTATTGGCCGACCTTGTAATGCTTAACAACATTGGAAATTGAAACTTGGATAACTTTATGAATTGTTGACCGATTTTCAAAATTTCGACTGTTTTGGAAAGCCCAGGTCAATTGGCGAAATATAGATTTCCAGATTTTTTAAATTCGACCACACCCTCTCGAAATTAAGGTCACAAGGTCAAAACTGCATAAAATACAATTAATGCATACAGCGGAATTTGAAAGCGCAAAAATCGAGTTGCATGTCGAAAAAATTCCTCGACCCACTGGACACTCTGTACAAGGGGTCGCATGCCCCACCCACAGTGGGTGTGGCCACAGGCGTCTTTTCGATTTCAATGAAACCATGTCATGTGATATATCATTTTTCTCAGGACGATGAGGACGTTACGACTGAACACTTGAAATTCACGAACCACACCCCCAGTGGGCGTGGTCCCCGGCGACTTCTAGATTTTAACGAACCCACGTCATGTGACATATCATTCTTCTCAGGACGATGAGTACATTACGACTGAATACTTAAAATTTACAAACCACACCCCCATGGGGTGTGGTTCTCAGAAATTTTTAGATTTCAATGAACCCACGTCATGGTACATATCATTCTTCTCAGGACGATGAGTACATTACGACTGAATACTTAAAAATTACAAACCACACCCCCATGGGGTGTGGTTCTCAGAAATTTTTAGATTTCAATGAAACCATGTCATGTGATATATCATTTTTCTCAGGACGATGAGTACATTACGACCGAATACTTAAAATTTACGAAACACACCCCCAGTGGGTGTGGTTCTCAGAAATTTTTAGATTTCAATGAACCCACGTCATGGTACATGTCATTCTTCTCAGGACGATGAGTACATTACGACTGAATACTGAAAATTTACAAACCACACCCCCAGGGGGTGTGGTCCTCGGCGAATTCTAGATTTTAACGAACCCACGTCATATGACATATCATTCTTCTCAGCTCGATGAGGACATTACGATTGAATACTTAAAATTCACGAACCACGCCCCCAGTGGGTGTGGTCGTTGGCGAATTTTATATTTTAAGGAAACCATGTCATGTGATATATCATTCTTCTCAGCCCGATGAGTAGACTTCGACTGACTAACTAAAATTTAAAACCGCACCCCAAGTGGGTATGGTTTCACCAATCTAGTGGTATGTTAGCTCTCAATCTGTGTTAACCTGTGTTAACGTCTGCATACGCGGAAAACCAAACCTCAATTTTACTCATCGGCCTCTAGAAAACTAGAGGGTGGTCCCAGACCCTATAAAGTATGCATCTTCTTAATCCTCCCGCCGAAACTTTTCCAACGATACCCCACTTATAGGGTTATGTGAGACTTGGCCTGATGAACTTTTTCGTTTGTGCGAAAAATTTGTTGACCTTGGAAGAATTCAAAAATCCTTATACAAGTCATTCAGATCAGTTTTTATTAAATATGAAGAAAATCTATCGGGGATCGTTGAAATGCGACCTATTTAAAAAATGGTGATGGATGAGCCAACTATGTAACCTGACCTCATGTCATTTTGAGGTCAAGGGGTACGGGTAGGGCTTAGCGCTTCAGGGTGAACCAAAAGCGTACCCTGGGGATTGTCCAAGCGAAGTTTGACCGCTGTGGGCCTACTGGTTGCTTCACAATCGAGGGAGAAAGTTAATCAGTTTTTTAGAAAAAGGTAGTGCTTCCACCTATGCCATTACGTACACGGAGGAGGACGTGGAAATTTTAAAAACTGTCTAAATCGAATAGTTCGGACCCGTTGAGCACGTTTTTGAGCTAAAACAGCAGAAAATAAAATACGACCTTTTTTACCGGCCATAGCTAATGGAAATCGTCAGTATTTAAATTGTTGCCTATACTCTAAGTAAAAATAATTAATATTCACTTAAGGTTAATCACAATAGAGGACTACACAACAATTGGGCAAAATTCATAACAGTTCGGCTAAAATTATCTCCAGCTAAATAAATTTTGTACGACGGTTAAATTTGATGGGTGAATAAATTTGAAGGGATGTTTGAATAAAGTTTGCCTAATAGTTATGCCACACTTCATTTTGCTAAACCTTTAGTAAAATTATTTAGATTGCATAAGCGCCGTTGACAATAGTTTTGTTAGATTGTGTACTGCACTAAGCCCAGTAATTTACTGGCAGTAAAGGATCAAAGCATAGTTAGGATAAAGTGGCAATGGAAAAAACACGGATGAAAAATACGATCAAAAATGTCAGTCAAAATTTCCTCATCGGGCTGAGAAGTATGATATATCACGACATGGTTTCCTTAAAATCGAAAAGTCGCAGATAACCACACCCACTGGGGGCGTGGTTCATAAATTTTAACTATTCAATCGTAATGTCCTCATCGAGCTGAGAACAATGATATGTCACATGACGTGGGTTCGTAAAAATCTAGAATTCGCCGATTACCACACCCCCTGGGGGTGTGGTTTGTAAATTTTAACCATTTAATCTGTGAAAGTGGCACATGTCGCTTTGGCGACTTGTCCATAATTCGTGACAAAGGCATATGTCATCCCAAAAATCAGGTTCATAACCCGTGACGATGACATAAAGAACGTCCGGGAATGAATGGGAATGCGCGCTCTAGCGAGTATATTGACAAATCAATAAACCCGCGAACTATAATAATTTAAATTTCTGAAAGCCCACTTCATTAGGGTCAATTTGGTATATCACTCTTAAATTTCAAAAATGGATAAGGGTAGAAGAAGCTTGTTTGAAAGGGAGCTGTTAGCAAAACGAGTGATGGAGTTCTACAACACGACAGCCAACCGAGACTCCAAGGTGACCTGGAACTTTTTTAAGCAGGAAGGAATTCCAAGTTCAAATGTGTATTCCTACATAAAAAAGTTCAAGGATTCCGAAAATGTGCAATTCAAGAAGCCAGCTGGTCGTCCGGCGAAGCTAGCGACCACTCGAGTGAAAAATAGAATTGAAAAAATTTTCAAAACCAAGCCATCAACGTCAGTAGCTGTAGCTGCCAGGAAAGTCAAAATTTCCAAAAGCTACCTGGGGGAAATTAAG
Organism: Folsomia candida; assembly: GCF_002217175.1. Taxonomy (NCBI): domain Eukaryota; kingdom Metazoa; phylum Arthropoda; class Collembola; order Entomobryomorpha; family Isotomidae; genus Folsomia; species Folsomia candida. The sequence continues at coordinate 341,184 of NW_019091221.1, read as the reverse complement.
GTCCATAAATTAGGAATCAAAGCAAGGACCAAAAAACCTGCACCAAATTACAAGCCCGTACAAGAAAGTCGGATCAAGGATTGCTGTCAAAAATTGTTGAAGAAAATGCGTGGAAAAGTAGTGATCCTGGATGACGAAACGTATGTTCCGGTTGACCCTTCAAATCTTCCAGGGCGTCATTTTTTTCATAGCTCGGATCCCTCTGAAGTGGCTTATGAAGAAAAAGTACGAAAAAAAGACAAATTTCCAAAGAAATATTGCATTTGGCAATGCATCTCCAGTCACGGACATGTATCAGACCCGGTAGTTCTCGAAGGGAATATCAATCAAGATATTGATCTGAAAAATTGCGTCAAGGCTGGATTGGAAGCATTTATTAATAGGTTTCACAAAAATGATAAAGTTTTGTTTTGGCCTGACCTCGCCACTTGTCACTATGCAAAGAAAGTGACCGAGTACCTCAGAAAGAAAAATATTGATTTCGTACCAAAAGATATCAACCCACCTAATGTACCCCAACTCCGCCCAATCGAAAAATTCTGGGCACGTTCTAAGTCAGTATACTCCCGGCTTCAAGATGTGCCTGACACCTTTCGAAAATTCAAAGGACGATGGAAGAAAATCACCTCGGAAGTGGCAAAAACTTCGGGAAAAAATTTAATGAAAAATCTTCGCAAGAAAATCGAACTAGTCGCCAACGGGGGTGTGGCGGCCTTAGCTATTAATTAAATTATGTAGGTACGTATTTGGTATTATACATATGCAAAAAGTTTAAAATTCCGATAACTCATTGTGATTTTATGACCACATTTTCAGACCATTCCCATTCATTCCCGGACGTTCTTTATGTTGCCACAGAAAACCTTATCTTAATTCGTGACGTAGACGTTTGTCGCTCTCAGGCAAATTCGCCATAATTCGTGACGTCGACATTTGTTTTTAGCCCGAACCAAGGCTTATGTAATTGTCATGTCCGTCCGTCCGTCTGTCTGTCTTTCGGTAACTCTGGAACGAGTTGGCCGATTGACTTGAAATTTTTACGAGATGCATATTGGACAAAGTTAGGAACCGAATTCGAAGATGGACAAAATCGGTCCACTGGTTGACCCGTAGGGGTCGTCTGGGTGGGTGGGGTATTATGCACCAAAATTTCGAAATTTTCGTAGAAAGCTGAAATTTGGTGCAGAGGTAGTAAATGGGTCCTAAAGGAAGAATATGAACTCAAATTGGTAAAATTTTCATATGGAAGGGTCCTATTGGGTAACCCATACTGATTTTTCAAAATCATCATATCATGCTGAAATTTGGCATTTAGTTTTCTTATGGCTCTTAATGGAAGAGTATACATTGGAATCTGAAAAATTTTCATCTGGAAGGACCCTAGGCTATGGGGTGACCCCACCAAGTTTCAGGAATTAACATGGAAAGCTGAAATTAAAACCAGAGATACTTACTGCCTTCTCATGAAATAATTTAGGAAGTTAAATATGAACAAAAATTGGCCAGAGGGACACTAGGCGGTGGTCCACACCGATTTCTAAAAATTTATATAATCAGCCAAAATTTAGTATGGAGTCAAAACATAACGTATCTCATGATAAAAATCTATTCAATTCCACGTCATATTCTTTCATTGCAGCAAATCATTATCAACTTTCATACAAATTTTGAATTTTCGTCACCCTTGACCCCCACCGGCCAACCACTTGACCGATCGAACCAGTCTTCGAACCCGAGTTGTGTATTTGGATGGTTTATATGTGTGGAAAATTTCAAGTCGATATAAAAAGAGTTAACGTGGGACCACAGAACTATACTATTATATCGCGTGGGACAGACGGACAACACTGGTACACAAGCCCTGGGTCGGGCAAAAATTAAAAATTTTGCGAAAAAAGTTGTCACGGAGTACAATATTTGACTGGCATTTTTGGTTACGAATAATGATCCCTTAGAAATAAAGCTCCCTCACGAATTAAGGTAACTCTACTGTCGCCTGGTGACACGAATTATGGACATCGTAACTTTTACTTGTCCTCTTAAAATGGTTAAGTATTCAGTCGTAACGTCCTCATCGTCCTGAGAAAAATGATATATCACATGACATGGTTTCATTGAAATCGAATAATTTCTGAGAACCACACCCCCTGGGGGTGTGGTTTGTAAATTTTAAGTATTCAGTCGTAATGTACTCATCGTCTTGAGAAAAGTGATATGTCACATGACGTGGGTTCGTTAAAATCTAGAAGTCGCCGGGGACCACGCCCACTGGGGGTGTGGTTGGTGAATTTTAAGTGTTCAGTCGTCACGTCCTCATCGTCCTGAGAAAAATGATATATCACATGACATGGTTTTATTGAAATCTAAAAATTTCTGAGAACCACACCCACTGGGGGTGTGGTTCGTAAATTTTAAGTATTGAGTCATAATGTCCTCATCAAGCTGAGAAGAATGATATGTCATATGACGTGGGTTCGTTAAAATCTAGAAGTCGCCCAGGACCACACCCACTGGGGGTGTGGTCTGTAAATTTTAAGTGTTCAGTCGTAACGTCCTCATCGTCCTGAGAAAAATGATATATTACATGACATGGTTTCATTGAAATCGAAAAGACGCCTGTGGCCACACCCACTGTGGGTGGGGCATGCGACCCCTTGTACAGAGTGTCCAGTGGGTCGAGGAATTTTTTCGACATGCAACTCGATTTTTGCGCTTTCAAATTCCGCTGTATGCATTAATTGTATTTTATGCAGTTTTGACCTAGTGACCTTAATTTCGAGGGGGTGTGGTCGAATTTAAAAAATCTGGAAATCTATATTTCGCCAATTGACCTGGGCTTTCCAAAACAGTCGAAATTTTGAAAATCGGTCAATAATTCATAAAGTTATCCAAGTTTCAATTTCCAATGTTGTTAAGCATTATAAGGTCGGCCAATAAGCCTTTCAGCAAGAATTGTGCTTAATTTTGATTCCTCTACCAAGAACTTTATGGGGTCTGGCCCCAGACCCCATAAAGTATATATATTCTGAATCCTCCCGCCAAGACCTTTCCAATGGTACCTCACTTATGGGGTTACGTGAGACTTGGTTTATTGACCTTTTCCGTTATTGCGCAAAATTTGTTGACCTTGGAAAAAATTGAAAATTTTTGAAGAATCTGAAAATACAATCCATTCAGATCAGTTTTTACTAAATATGAAGAAAATCTATTCAGGATTGATTGATTCAGAGCTATTTCAAGAATGGTGATGGATGAGTCAACTTTGTAAGTTGACCTCGGGTAATTTTCAGGTCATGGGGTAAGGGTAGGGCCTAGCGCTTCAGAAAGACCCTAAAGCATGTCCTGGGGATTGTCCATTGGGCTGTGGGCCTACTGGTTGCTTCACAATGAAGGGAGAAACTTGACAAGTTTTGTCGAAAAACGTAGTGCTTTAACCCATGCCATTACACATAGGGGGTCATGGAAATTTTAAAAACTGACTAAATCGAGTTGTTCAATCCCGGTGAACATGTTTTTGAGCTCAAACACTGGAAAATAAAATAACATGTTTTTTACCGGCGATAGCTCATGGAAATCGTCGAAAGCAATTAATGAACGAAAAATTTACCATATTGACTTACGTTTTCCTCGCAATTTTTGCGTGACGAAATTTGTGGACGTCCCCTAACCTAAAAAGAAGTAAGGAGTTACGAGTTAATTTACAAAAGTAGGTAAATACACTCTTACAAATTGGGGTATGATTATCATTAGAAAATAAAAATATACCCCTGAATATACCGTTTGCATGGTTACAAAAATTTGGCATTGACTTGTTACCAATATACATTCGCTACCAGTGGTAATACATTTCAACAACTCGGGCGACAAATTTACAACCATGTGCGTACAGTCATATGTAAATATCGCAAGTATGCCTTATACGTTTATGTACTTCTGGTGAAAATCATAACCCAATTTCTAAGAGTGTAGCTATTGCAAGCTGCAAATTGCAACATTACCCAAATCCAACGTTATCGCTGTCGCTGTCCCAGGTTTCGCTGATGGTGTCGCTGCTGTCGCTGGCAATCGAACTATTTTCGTACTCGGAAACTTCCTCTCCTTCAGAATCGTAATTTTTGTCGTAACTTTTCCTTGCCCAAGATTGGATTCTCTCCAGTGCGAGGGCTCTACTCGTCCGTAATCGTGAGTTGAAATTGTTTGTCTTTTTTGAGAAACTAATATCGTCAGAAGTTTGACTTCTGAAACAAGTAAAAATTTTGGACCGACGTTTCAAAAGGATTAGTTATTTTTATTCATAAAAGTAAATATTTACGAGACGCTTCTTACTTTCTCTTCCGGACTTTGGATGATCTACTCTCTGCAATATCTAGCCATGGATTTTTGAGGTGGCGATTAAGACGTGAAATATTTTCAAACCATTTCCCACACTCGGAACAACTCGTTGGATTGGAATTACTGATCAAAGTTGAATAAAATTAATTAAGTAATGCCATAGTAACACTTTGGATGTGATTAGTAAATTACTTTCTCCTCGACGAAGCTGCTGTCTTCTTGCACGACTGGCTTTCTTCAGGGTTTTCGTGTCTATCTTGCCAAATATTTTCTTCACTCTGCGAGAAAGTTGGTGGATTTGACGTTTTAGGGTTGAAGAGATGTGTATCTGTATTCTGAGGAGTTGAAAGACTTGTATCGTGACAATTCAGTTCAACGGCGACGTCATTTCTGGATCTGGACGAAACTTGTCCATGCTCCTCCTCCACCACGACTTCTCGCTTTTCACATTTAATGAGTGGAATTGACACTGCGCTCTTTACAGGCCGATTATTTTCGAGGTCTCGTGTACCTCTGCTGAAGTAACACGTGGTCACCTTAGTTTCTCGTCTCAGATTATCGTCAACTGGTGTAAATTTATACTCATCGGATCCTACTACACTCCCACATTCTACTTTGGATTCCTCCACTGTAAATAAATCATCGTTGATGAGAAACTCATCCATTTCCATTTCCACGTTAGATCCAGAATTATTAGTGCTTCCTACTGATTTATATAATTTTTTTACTCGTTTTTTGGGTTATAAAATCTCTGGATAAACCCAAATGCTTAATGGGGATTTGTAGGGTTTTGGGGGTTTTTGCGGGGTTTTTGTAAGATTTTGGGGCAGATTGAAACAAAATCCCTTAAGCTACAATTTAAATCAATTCTAATTAAATTGTCGGATTCATCAAACAATTTTTAGAATTTTTATGTGCGATTTGGATTTCCAAGTATCGTTTCATATTTCCAGGTTTACCTGTTAAACATGAATTTTCGATTCTAATGTACAAGTCAATGATAACGCTTAAAATTTCATGATAAATTCGTAACTTAAATTAGTTTGTCTCCGATATATAATTTTAGTGGTTCAACCTGCCCAAAAATCTACAAAAACCCACGAAAACCCAAAAAACCATGGAAAAGACCCCGGGGTTGGATTTTTTTTAGAGAAACCCTGCTGTTTTCCGTACCCTCATTACGAATTAAAGATTTCAGCATTCTTATTATTTAAAAATGCGTACCATCTTCAATTTCTTGCTTTAACTCCAGATTGGAATCGACATGCTTATTGGCGAGATCATCCTTCACTTCAGACCCGAACGTATTACTTCCAAGTGGTTCTGAAATTTGTAAACAAATTGAAATAAATATTTGCTCGCTTACTACAACCTACATACAGTAAATTATTGATACATCTTATAAAAAATTTAATAAATTGTACCATCTTCAATTTTTTCCATCCTCCTTTTTATCACAGTTCGCAAACAGATCGAAATTTCTAGAATCTTAGTTCTTAACTCAACCAATTTTTGTAGCGTTGAGGAACAAGTTTCGCAAATTTCGACAGATTTTTCCACGTCCTGGAACAATTTCTTCTCAGCGGAACCAGATAACACGACATTTTTCAAAATTTCCAGTTCCACCTCTGTTAAGAAATTTATCTTTTCTCCCACCCCAGAACTTGCGCAGATAAAACAGCACAAAATTTCCGAGCTGGTAGCACCCTTCAAATTTTGATGGGTCGAGATTTTCAACTTTTTATTGTCCTTATTAGCTGGAACATAATAATCACACTTCTTTACAAGCACAACTGAAGAAAGTAAATCTTTTAACAGATTTCCAGTCCCTTTCCGTGATTGAAAATGTTCGGCCATTTCAGAAACTTAAATAATCCTTGTTTCAAATTTAATACAAAAAATATTCGAAGATACATAAATGCTCCGTCGATCAACATAAACGTAAAATAGCTTTGTTTACCCTTCCATTTGAGGGAGGTGCACATATCACGTGGAATTTAGGGGGATTTTCCCCGTAACATATACTGTCCATGTTAAATTTCCCTATCCCATAATGTAAAAGTTGGGTGGATAGGTAAATGAAATGGATTTAAATCTGTTGACGTCATTTGTGTACGAGCCCTTGCCTCGTGGCAACCGGCGAAGAGAGAGTTATACTGAAGAACATCCAACACTGCCACCACCGCGCGGTGGTGGCGGAGATGGGCTGGACTCTTTGTCGTCATTAAGCGTTTTTTCCATGAAAATAATAAGTGCGGACCTATGCACTGACGTGTTTAAGGTTCGATTTCATAATGGTGTAATCTCCATAAGGCACATTGCCCCATCCCTCCAGCCAACTTTCACCCTCCCCACCGAAATTTCGGGAAAATTAAATTTAATGCAGGATTTGGATAGTGAGTGAAATGGAGCGGGTTTTTGAAATTCAAATTTATCTCTTCATAAAGTACGGACGTGTGGATTCATTCGAATTAGTTTTGAATGATATAATAATCCAAATTGTGTGAAAAACAGGCTGTTTTTCAAAAGTGGGCAGTTTTTGAAGAACTTCCCCTTAGGATTTGGCTCCCCGGGCAACTTCGGGGCCTGGTATTGAGTAAAACATGTCATTGTGTGATAAGTTGTTTGAATCAAACGACAATGATAGGAAGAATAAGGTAGATAAAAAGAATAAAAAAGTGCAGCTCGAATGTGATCCGTTTTGTTTGGGAATTAAGAAGAATTACAATATGAAATACTAACTTGATTTATTGATGTGGTTTGGGTTTTTGAGTCTGAGGCTACTTGTCTTTGCGAACTGCGTGAACCATGCGTACATAAACCTTTTTAATGCTAGATCGTATAAGTAATATAGCGAGAGTTGGTACATGCATAAGTTAGGGAGAATTTAGCAAATGTTAACTACATATAAATAACGATAGAACATGAAATCACCAATTTTTCTTATGAGATTTCCAAGAGAAAACCAAATTGCATAAGGATATACAGAAAATAATTATAATACTATATAATATAACTAAAATATATGTAACTATACCTAGTAGGGACAATTGTAATGACCAACGGCTTCCGCGCGCCAAAAAAATTAGTAGGAGCTATGTTAGACAATTGTAGTATTTTTTATTGAAATGCCCATGCAATTGTCTATCAGCAACCATGTTCAGCAATTTTTTGTGACCCGAGGTGCTAAAATGACAGATCAGCCAAACTGACGTGTTGCAATTTTTCTGAAACATTTTGGTAAACATAAAAATCCGGCATTTTTCAATAGCTCAATAAAAATCGGAAATAATAGCAAAATGGTCAACCGTTGTACAAAATGATCCACTAATACTAGCAGTGTTAATGAGTGAAATAAAAGTTAAAGGGAACGGTCAAAAGGGTAACAAAAAATCACGAAGGCGCGGAAGACCTGAATTCGACAGAATCCATGCCGGAGTCAAACAAAAATTTTTTTACCAATGAACGGGCCAAGTAAAACTACGTCCCAGGCCCCTAAACTCGACCTTGGACTTATGTTTTTCAGGTGTGAAGAGAAACACTTGCTAACTTCACGCCAAGTAAAAATAGGACCCTCAAAAGCCGGGCACTGATCATGCGGTACGCGCTTGAAAAATGGAAATAAGTATTTTTGAAAAATTAGTAAACTTTCATAATTGAGGCTACATAAAATCAGCAAAAGCACTTTGTCCACAAAAAATTATAAAAGTAGTAATCAGACCCACCATCTAGATTCTGTGATTTTTTTATTCGGAGTTAATTGGATTTGGTCAAAAACGTGAATTTTCTTCCTCTGGGGGTGAAAATTATTGTCAAAAGATATTTGTTGAAGTTATCGACCGAATGGGAGAACCACTGGACCACACCCTATTAAAAAATACCTAATAGATGTTCGAGCATGACTCAGGTCCTCCCCATAAGTTCAAAATAGTAAAAATGGGGTAGAACTCTAAAATTTCTGACTCCATTTCGGATCAAGAACAAAAATTCACTGTCGCCGAACCTCAACCTTCTGGAATATGACATGTGGTCCAAACTGAGGCTAGATACATGTGCTAAACCACATAAAAGTTTGGAATCCGAGAAAAAATCTATCGCTTAGAAATGAAACCAATATGCCTTGGAATGAGTGCGTACCGCGAGTGAGATGTGCATACAAAGACTTCGGGCTCTTGTAGCTTCAAAAGGAGGAAATTTTGAAAACTAGTTAGTATATTTTGAAGGGAATTTAATGGGCTTTCTCGTGGTATCATTAGTTTTCCAAAATTCCATCAAGTGGGTTCCCTACATTAATTTATGTATTGGTCATAACAATTGGCCGCACCAGGTAATACATATGTATCATTCGTACGTTAATAGATAATTTTATTAACTTCAATGCTAAAATTGTATCCAAAATATTTTCTATATGAAAAACAAAGTTTTAAATAATGTTTATAAAATACATACATACTGCCACTGCCAGCACTAATGATATAAATATTTATTATATTATTCAATAGCATTTAAGCGAAACACCTGCGAATTATACCGCTCTTTTTTACAATCTACATACACAGGGGTATGGAAATTATTCACCAATTTATACATTAAACATGCAATGACAACCATAACCATCTGTAATTTTTTTAATTTTACCATAATCACAACTGTTTGGTTGTATCCTTCCAACTGAATAATTTAATTAAATCTGCCCAACGTATGTTAGTCACCTCGTGACCCGCGAGGTTAAACTTGTTATTGCAGAGACGAATACACGCGTAATATAAAAAATACTTACAATGGAGGCGGAAACCATGTTCAGCCCAGATAATTTGGAACAATACGGGCAGAAGGACCCCTCTCCGATCGACCCCTCTCCGATCGGGGAATGTGATATGTCAAAATGTCGGGTTTTTCATGCTGATCAAGAATATATAAATTTTTTAACCGGCAAATGTATATTAAGGTCACAAAAAAGGTCAAAGGTCAAAATTTTTTATTGCATTTTTGGACGTTTCAGGGCATTCTAAGACTTTGTCTCACTTTTCCCCATGGCGGGAATTTTTTTGGGGTGACATGAGATTTCTAGTGTCTAGCTAGGATTGCTAGCTAGGACTTCTAGCTAGGTTTGCTAGCTAGGACTGCTAGCTAGGACCGCTAGCTAGGATTGCTAGCTGGAACGCTTTCCGCGTACCTAGTATATCTAACCTGACCTGCTCGCTTCGCTCGTTTAAAAACGAACAATACCCCAATATTGGGCAAAATTACGATAATCGATGATCCACTTAGCCCCAAATCTCATAGTGCCCAAAAAATTTTACACTTTGCAGAAAAATGATAGACATTCGACATTCGACAAAAAACTAGAAATCTCATGTCACCCCAAAAAAATTCCCGCCATGGGGAAAAGTGAGACAAAGTCTTAGAATGCCCTGAAACGTCCAAAAATGCAATAAAAAATTTTGACCTTTGACCTTTTTTGTGACCTTAATATACATTTGCCGGTCAAAAAATTTATATATTCTTGATCAGCATGAAAAACCCGACATTTTGACATATCACATTCCCCGATCGGAGAGGGGTCCTTCTGCCCGTATTATACCGATAATTTTTTGACCTTATTAGTTTGAAAATGTTCAGCCCAGATAATTTTTGGACCTTGTTAGTTTGAAAGAGCAAGTCTTTACAAACAACATTTGGTTCGGCACTTTGGCAGATGCGCAAATTTCAGCACATTATGGGCGCCGCAAGTTCGCAAAAACGCACGAAGTTGAGCTTGCGCTGGGCATTGCCCGAAAAATCGTGCGTTTTTGCGAAACTTGCGGCGCCCATAACGTGCTGAAATTTGCGCATCTGCCCAAGTGCCGAACTAAATTTTGTTTGTAAAGACTTGCTCTTTCAAACCAATAAGGTCCAAAAATTATCTGGGCTGAACATGGTTTGCGCCTCCATTGCTAGTATTCCCCGAGACTTCTAAAAACTCATGTGAATCTGGCCAGTTCCGGTTTCTGACAAAGTCAAAAAGTTAAATGACATCATATCTTTTTTAATTGGATTAATTTGCATTATAATGCATTGTAATTGGTACTATAATCAAATATCCCCAAATCTCGTGAAAGCCCATGAAATATGACCTCACACTCGAAAATATTTCACATGCATAATTTAAAACATCGCGTATAAATTGACATGCTTCTTCGCATTTCAATCATTCTTTGTCTAACATTAGAAACTCAAACATGGTTGGCAAACATGGTTCCGCGAATTTTACCTTCATTGGAATAATTTTCACCTTGTGGGTCACCACTCTCGGGAATGTTTCGGGACAAATTGTTCCTGTTCGAGGTGGTACCCTCAACGAAACGAAACTCCGACAGTCCGCCTGTTTCTGTGGGGTCGTAAGTTACACTAATTTCTCTAAATGCAAAAAAATGCTTAAAAAGTTAATTAATATTCAATCTATTTGCAGTCCAGGGTGCAAGGTAGCTCTCGAATTATTAACGGATCACCCGCCGTCTTTCTCGAAATTCCATGGCGGTGCGCTATCTACTCTCCAACAAACCACCGTTTTTGCAGCTGCACTATAATCAGCGAAAGCATGGTAATGAGTGCGGCTCACTGCTTTGACGGATACACGGGTTCTGATAAGATTAGTGTTTTCGTCGGTTACATTGACTATTACTCCATTTCTGGGCAATGGAATGCCGCCGACTCATACGTCCAACATCCATCCTACAATTCAGACACGCTCGTTAACGATATTGCATTGGTCCATTTGTTGTTTCCGCTCAAATTTTCCCCTTCTATGCAACCGGCATGTCTCCCATTTTCTTTGAAGGGCCAAACTTTGGAGTCTAATAGAGTCACAGTTTCCGGTTGGGGTAGGAACAATTATTCGGGATCGATTTCTCGTTCATTGATGAAGGCAGTGATGACCATTGTGCCATATGCTGCCTGTCAAGAAGCATTCACAAATTACCCAATGCTAGGTAACAATATTTGTGCAAGTGGGACGGGAACAACTTCATGTTTTGGCGATTCGGGGGGCAGTATCGACTTGGTCGTGAATGGGAGATCGTACGCTGTCGGAATAACGAGCATAGTTCATGCAACATGCGACACTAACTATCCGAATATCTTTACCAGAGTGTCAAATCATTTGGATTGGATTGTCGATATTACAGGAAAGTTCGGGGAGCAATTGTGTCAAGCTTGAAATATGCCCATTACATATTTAATATTCTAATTTGACTTGTTGTTATCAGGCCATGCATGTGGTAGATTCACTTAGTTGCATTAGTAAAATTTAAATTCGAATTGAATTTACAAGTAGGCATAAATTTTATGAAGTTGGCATTGCAGCACCTTCTTGTAGCAGTGTTTCGAAATATCACACTTTATTTGATATTTCCCATCGCATCAAGGTCATAGAATATACGTGCATCCACGAAAATGCAAAAATGTACATATGTATGTAGGTATTTTTATTTTTATGCGTCACCAATATAAAATTTGTGAGATTAAAATCGGAGAAAACCATTCGGTACTTACGCATTAACGTGATTTTTTTTACTCTTAACGAATACAATTACATATACTAACTAGTATTATTTTCTTAGTACAGTGTTAAAATCTGTTAGCTGTCGTAACTTATGTATTTTCAAAAATACTAAGGATATGAAGTAATAACGAATTTCGGTAATGTAACATAAACATGACTTCATGCATACGTAACTTAATTTTTAATTTTTTAAATAAATTTTGTTAAGTATTTTTATTTTTGATCAGCCATTTCTGCGGTTTTCGAAGATTATTACTTGATTTTATTCGTCAAAATTGCCAGCTTTCTTTCTTCTTTCTTTCTTTGTATTTCATTTTCTCTTGATACCCTCCCGCCCCTTTGCTACGCCGCTGGTCGAAACCTATACCAAAATGACCACAACACATGATTTATTCCTCAAACCGAAGGAATTTCCATGTAAAATTCACTTTGACAATATTTATGACGAGCGTATGGTATTCCCCATCTCTTTTCTAATGACCAAATTTTGAATTCAAATCTTCCCGCCTTGTGAGAAAAATCACTCCAACTTGCACAGTGCCGTAATGCAGATATTGTTTGCCGTTAAATTTTCACTTACTTAGTAAACAAAGACCATGTGGGATACGGCACTTGTTCCATATTTCCCCAAGTTATGGTGTGGCTGCATTTGTGCGGCGGTCAACATATGTAAGTCAAATGCACAATATATGACCTTCAATAGCATAAATCGTTAAAAAGCGTCGGCCGTTGGACATGCAGGTCGAATATATAAATATACATATTCTCTGCAAGGAACTTCAAACTTCTTTCTCGGCTTTTTTGTTTTGATTTAAATATTTAAAATTATAACCGTAATCATTTCCGTGATTGGTGATTTTTGATTTTAAAAACTTGGTTTTAAAAAGTTCATACAATATGCGAAAAATCTAGAATGTTTTTTATGTACGTGGTACTCAATTTTTGAAATTGATTGAATTATGTATATAATTGTTTTCAAATTTTACACAAATTTTTGAAATTATAATTTAAAAGATTTATAAGTTGTGTAAGTTATAGTACTGTTCGTACCTAAACGTAATTTCCGGTTTCAATTGTACTCTGAAGGTGAATATGGCTATTCGGATTGAAAAGTTTTGTGCCACAATTTTTTTGGACAATGATTTCTTTGTTGAATATTTTTAGTTATTCTTTTTCTAGTCAATTGAAGTTAAAAAATTTTATATCACAATCTCTTTCTTAATCTTAACCATTGATCTAATAAATAGTTACCAGGCGTGAATACATTTATATTCGCAAAGCGAAGAAATTATCTCCTACAAATATATCCCCTTTTGTTGTACATGTCTTGAAAGGCAAAATTATGTATATAAATGTTTCGCATTTATTTGTGAACGAATTGACACAGCCACCACATAAATTCACACTAGAGTTACGCAAAAGAATTACGTCTTTGTTTTTCATTTGGCTAGTCATTGAACAAATATGATGTTATACTAAATTCACGTAACTGGATGTAAGAAATTGATAAGACTTCTGACCCCGATAAACATGTTTGTAACGATAAATCCCGATGCCATCCTCTGTGCTACCCCACAATTTTGTTTAAAAGACATTTTCACTTAAAAAGTAAGTGTACTATAGAATTTTATAAGGGAGGTAACGCAATAAAGAGGGTAGCTCAAGATAACAAACGATTAAGAATTTCTGCACCTTTCGCCATTCAGTTTTGACCACAAGATTAGAAGAAATATGCTCGGTTAAAAACAATGCAAAGGTTATAAGTAGTCCCATAAACAGGACCTTAAATAGTTCAGTGATGTTTCCCTTCATGACCAAGGGAGCCGGTCCTGTTGTTATTCTTTCGTTTTTGTCGCGCTGTCGTAGCTTAATTGTTCTTGTAGCATACCACACCCATTTCTCTGCAATATTTGAACTGTCAAGTGCCTTAAACCGCATGACAAATGAAGGATCCACAATGTTCCTCGTTGCCCAGCCGAATTTAATGGTGGCGATGCTTTCTTTGCCAAGGGCATATGCAGGGCCAGGATGGACCCTCTCAAGAAAATCCTTTGCTTCCTGCAGCTTCCCCTGCCAGCCTAATATAGCTACTTTGTGTCCCAAACAGGAAAATTCTTTTGGAGAATTCCAATAATCTAATTTGTTGGGTCGTGTTTCATAATAAAATTTTCTCACAAGCTTAGAAATCCTTTTATACGCAGATAACCTAATCAACATTCCCATGTTAGTTAGAGCGAAGGTCACCGCGACGGAGTGAGCCTGGGCGTTAATTGACCCGCAATATCGATGAAAATCTTGACAAGTTGCGGGAGCCCCGCCGTCTACAAACGTGAAGTTATTTTCGAATAGTTGACTGAAATTTTCATATGGGACAACTTTCAATGGTGATACGGTATTTGTCACATTGTCACCCCGGATCAAATTCGTAATAACCAAACCTGTTAAAATCCAGGGTGCACAAACAAAATAGAGAAAAGTTTTATTCTCCTGATTCACAGCATGAGGGTCGGATTGTTCAAGCAAGATGCGATATGACGTGGTTAACCCATCAACTGTGGAAATACGATTGCGTGACGTAACCAATAAAAACAAAGCCAATAAGACAGAGGTGCCACATATCCAGAGCTGGGAAAATCTAGATTAAAATAATCAAGATTAAGATTAAGATTAAGAATAATTAATCTTAATCCATAATTTTAATCAAGAAATTTGATCGTATTAATCAATAATTTTAATCTTAATCTCACAAGTCAATTTAATTAATTTAATTTTTAATTTTTAATCTTTGAATCTTCGACTTTAATTTTAATCACGATTTATATTATGATTAAAATCACGCCATCTGTTACTCGACTCCTTGTAAATCTCTAAATTTCAACGCACGATCGTCTTTCAACACTGGAACAATTTTTAAAAATCAAAACAATTCTAAATTTCTGACAGGTTCCCTTTTTTTGAAAGTAACGTTATTTAAAACTGTATTCTTTAAAAAGATTAAAAAATTTGCTGCCATTAAAAAATTAATTTAATTAAAACAAATTAAGAGTTATTATTTTTTGAAATTTAAAAACGCGTTGCATTTGAGGTGAGACTAATTTTTACTCGTATTACAAGTTATTGTATTCGCCTTAAATTTAGCTGATAAAAGTTTAATAATTTTGAATAACAATTTTGAAGCACCGATACTTCATACTTTTCTCAAATTTTAGAATTTACGATATAATTATAATATCGATGCAAACTATAAAAAACGGCGATAAAATAAAATAATTCTTAATGACTATTATATTAATCTAGATTAATTAATCTTTAATCTTTAATCTGTGTCATAAAAATAGATTAATTTAATCTTAATAATTTAATTTAGTAGCGGAAGAATAATTTTAATCTTAATCTTAATCTCTGATTCGGGGATTTTTAATCTCAAATCTTAATTTTTAATCTCGAAACTCATTAATTTCCCAGCTCTGGATATGTCAGTGACATATCCAGGCCCAAAGATTAGGAGTGAAGACGGTAATCAATTTATCTAAAGACGTTTTCGGATAGCGGTGTGGAGCACATGTCAGAAATCCAAAAGACTCTGTTCCCTTAACAATTTTGACTGCGAATTTCGTCATTGTCTTAATTGTTGGCATATTTTTAACCCACATTCTACATTTGGGGAATAGAAAAAAATTTGCCCTCGGCGTAGATAACTTACCACTCAATTTACCTAAACACCGGGAATTACCAAATTCAAGGGTTGTATTACCTCCCGCCGCCAGGTGAAGTAGTACTATATCCACTGTCATTGTGTCCTTTAGAATTTCTGAGAAATGAATATTTTTGACACTTGATGGCCACTTTGTTTCAGTAATAACACATGTGGGGACACCTGAATCAATTTTTCTAAAGTTGGCTATCTCCTTGTCTAGTTGGGGTAGATCTGGTACCCAACTTCCAAGATTATGACATAAGCAAGACCGAAAACATAGTTGTAATTGAAGTATGAGTTTGTCCTTAACGTCAAGTATGAGTTGTCCCCATATTGAAAGTGTCAAGGTTCCCACTATTGGTTCACCCAGTTAAAAATGAATTTTGCACATGTAAAAATCACAAAAATTGGCAAATTTGGTAAGCTTTCTAAAACCGAAAACAGAATTTGATTATCTCTTTTCGTTGAAAAATGACAGCACAAAATTTAGAGGAAGTGGAAAAATTAGTTTGCCACTTTATCAAAAAAGTGTATTTCTCGGATCGAAAAAGAGCACATCACCACTTCATTGTTCAAGGGATGGGCCGGACAAAATCAGTCATACATTAGACATATCCAAGGATCGCGAAAATGCAAATTATAAAATTTGGCTTTGTCAACCAGTCCGCCAGGACACGAATATACTCACGCGAAACGTGAAAAAATCTTTCTGATGCAACACCAACATATCCATGAGGCTTGCACCCAGACAACTAAAAATTTCAAAAACCTATCTTCGCAGGATCAATGCTAATAAGATGGGCTTCAAAACGTACAATATTAAAACCGTGCCAAAGTACAATCAAGATCAAAAAGGAGGAGCCAAAGCTATTTGTGAAAAACTTGTTGAGAAAATGTTAAAACTGACACCCCGAAGTTTAATGTCATGAATTGTTAAAACTACGACCCCGTTGACCTCGAAACGTCAATCGTGTAAAGTTCTGCTCATGTGGAAGTAAGAATGACGTTCGTTCGAAATTTCAATTCAAAACCAAGCAAAATTTCGGATGAAATATATAAAATGGCTGCCGATCGACAAAAATGGGGAACGTCTCAAATCGATTCGCCTCCACCAAGAATTTGAACTTTTGGATTTATTTCAAAGAGTGTATCATCAGGAGATTGACCCCCTCCATCAAAAACAAACACGTTTTATTTTTCCCTGGTATGGGTACGTACCAGAATGCCAAAATAATGACCAGGTACCTCGAAGTGAAAAAAATTGATTTTGTCGATAAAATAGACAAGGCTCAAAAACTACCTCAGTGTCGACCTATTAAAAGAATTTGGGCATTACATAGTCTATTCATAAGTCCCCGCACAAGCATTTCTGGTGATGAATCCCAAAGTATTAGAGCTATCGGTTAGAATTTTTTATGGGTAAACAAGGTACTAATATGGTTTAGAAATCATAACTTCTTTTTCAAGATTTCCTCCAAGGGTTTATACAAACGACATAAGTCGTGACGAAAACTGCACGATCGCGGCACGCACGGTTTTCATGGGAAAAGCGCCCAGATCTTCAGTAAGTATGACCTCAGGCCTTTCAGGCTTTTATGAGACTTAGAACATATCTGTATCTATAATTTTTACCACCAGTCATAATTTATGGGATTAAGATCTGCAGATGTTGAGGGTCGTTCCATCGATGTAATAAATTCATAAAAATTCGACCGAAGTCAGTTTTGGACAATTTTTGCACTATTCTCATTAGCAGAGCATTGTTGAAAGTCAAATGCTATTTTTCGAATAGTTCATGGTCCAGGGGTTTAACCATTGGCTCAGGAGCATTCTGAAAATAATTCTTGGCCTGAATTTTTACTCCTTCCGGTGAAAAACAGGGATTTCCTTTCTCCAGCCAACTCGCTCCCTTTCACACCATATTGGTGACTTCTTATTTACTTCCGCGTACCTAAAGGGATGTCAGACGTCCGTAGAGCAAATACCTGTCAAATCAAGGGATCCTCACTGAAGGCATCCATTCTGAAGGGCATGAACACTTTCCCATGAAAAAGGTGCGTGCCAGGACCGATCAGCCGCCGTCCCGACTTATGTCTTCCGTATGAGCCCCTGGAGGAAATCTTGAAAAAGAAGTTATGATTTTTAAACCATATTAGTACCTTGTTCTTCCATAAAAATTTCTAACCGATAGCTCTAATACTTTTGGATTTATCACGAGAAATGCTTGTGCGGGGACTTATGAATGGACTATGTACTTCAGAAATAATACTCTCATAAAAAAATGATATCACAAAATTTGGAAGAATTTCATCGGGTTATGGAGAAAACTACCATAGAAGTTGATGAAACGAGTGGCGAAGCGCTCATGAGAGGTGTGCGACAAAATCGTCTCTTCACTGGTACGGAAGGGGTATTTGCACAACTGAAGGATTAAAAAACTTCGGTATGCTCATCGTTAGTATTCCACAAAAGTTTCATTTGATTTGATTCATGCATTCATTTTCTGCAGGTCAAAATAGACTGACACTTTCAATAAGGGGACAGTTAATAGGATCATGTTCAATTGAGTGTTATCAGACAATATTCTCGTCATTTGATACATCCAATGTTCAGAGTTTGTATTTACATCTTTCACCAACGCGTGATATTGTGGTCTTCCCTGGCTCACTCTTGACGCAAGGTCATATTTTCGCTTTACGTATTCCTCGTAGTAATCAGAAGGTAGTATGCCATAGTACTTGTCTAAAGAAAGAATATAAAATCTGGTCAAACATCTCCAGCCGCTTTTCTGATACGGGTTTCTTAACACGCGTAAAGTGTTTCTACTTTCATAGGTGCAAAACGAGTTACCATAAGTTTTTATGGTAACGGATTCACCTGGTAAAACCAAACAAGAATACATGACGAAACGTTCACCACCCTGAGCACCACCTGTACACAACGGAATTTCCCTAAATCTAGTGGTCCATATTGGAGATGAGATGTCGGACGGAAGATCTATATTCTGATAGTTTATTAGGTTCACCATACATCCAGTAAATATGTTGATGTACGTGGCCAAGTTGGTAATCTCCATTGTGAAAGTATTACCTTATAAAGTAAAATAGGTTTTATTAATTTGTTAACAAAACTGACTTAATAACGGACTTTAAAACTGACGGATTTAAAGTTACCGAGTAATTTTGGCTACACCGGTAGAATTAACTGAGGACTGAAAAGCTCAAGTTTTATTGTATACATCTATTGACCATTTTGAGTGCAATAATTTCAATTTTTCTATTATTAGCTCACCCTGCGTAGCACGAGAGCTATTGAATTCCTCTTGTCCGTCTGTCCGTCCGTCTGTCTGTTAACGACTTTTTTGCATCAATTGATGCTAATTAAAATGCCCCTTGACCATTATTGGATAAGTTAATAGCCCTGTTGGTATCGAACAATGGTTAACACAAAATGATGCGAACAATTTGGGGGAATAGATGCAAAATGCACCAATAGTACAGAATAGCCGAGAGATATGATTATACAATTTTGACATACATTTTCAAAAAATTATTGGTACGCATTAAGCGACCATTGCCGCTTAATCTACATCAGTGGTGCAACATTATCTTGTATTTTGTATTTTCCTCGTTTATTCTACACCATTGGTGCATAGGTGTATAAAAATTATGGATTTATTTTGTCGGATTATTCTGCACTTTTGGGGCCATCAGGGTGAGCTACTTCTAACGTTCCTACGGTTTTAGCTCACCCTGCGTAGCACGGGAGCTATTGAATTCCTCTTGTCCGTCTGTCTGTCCGTCTGTCTGTTGACGAGTTTTTTGCATCGATTGATGCTGATTAAAATGTCCCTGGTCCATTTTTTCATAAATTAATAGCACCGTTGGTATCTGACAATCGGAAACACCAAATGATGCGAAAGAATTGGGGGTTTGATGCATAACGCACCAATAATGCATACTACTCGGCGGATTTTATTAGACAATTTTGCCATAAATTTTTCAAAATTTTCGTTGTTCGTTCGTAGGTAATTATGCACCAGTGATGCACAATTTTTGGACTTTCCTCGATGCATAATAATTATTGATCTATTTTGTTTAATTGTTCTGCACCA
This sequence comes from Folsomia candida, assembly GCF_002217175.1. Lineage (NCBI taxonomy): Eukaryota > Metazoa > Arthropoda > Collembola > Entomobryomorpha > Isotomidae > Folsomia > Folsomia candida. Next base: position 321,498 of record NW_019091221.1, on the reverse strand, counting down.
TTGGTGCAATATTGCATAAACATTATGGATCTACTTTGTTGGATTTTTCTGCACCATTGGGGCAAGTTATAACCAAATCATTATTACAGGGTGAGCTACTTCTAACGTTACTACGGTTTATTTACTCTTATGACAGCCCGGGGGGGTAGGGTGAATTTGGGGTAATTTCAAGAGAAAAAAGATTTTTTTTAAATACTTTTGAAAATCCTCACACACGAATGTACAATTCTGATGGTTTTGGACAAGAGATTGTATGTAATTGTTAATTCCCGCGGGTGAGGATTGAATTTCGAAAATGATTTAAATGTAACAAAGAGCAGCACCCAATTATACATACATGCAGAAACGCAACAAATTATTCTTAAACCTTTAATCTCACTGTTCAAACATGTAGATCGAAGCAATGTTAGTGAACCAAGTAGGAAAACCAGACAAAGATCATCGACTTTGTCTGGCGGTTCCCCAATTCGTAGATGATTCACCACTTCGGGGGGCGTATATTAAAGAACAGTCCAATGTGTGGATTCATGGATTCATGTTTAATTATTTATGTAAACAGAAATGATAGCGTGACTTAACAAAAAAGTTTTCAAAGGATTCGTGTCAAGAATGTATTCCGGTTGGTGAACGTTTGTTATATCGCATCCATCCCGATGGATTATTTCTTAATGTTGATTGGTATATTTCAAACTATGTTGTATTTTCCACCCTTCTTCTTAACTAAATATTCCATCCATTCCTCTTCGTGTTTCAATGTATGCAAAACTCCATAGCCAACTGTCCCATCAAAGCAGTGTGGTCGACATGGCATAAACATTTTATATAAGATGTTCAGCCATGTAAATATAAATATACATACATTCTTGGCACGCATCCCTTGAAAACTTTAAAATAAAGTCAAAAAATAATAAGTCAATAAATAATGTATGTAAATATGTACATACCGTATTTAATGTATGACATTTCACGATAAAATTCTAAAAATACTAAACCTCTAAATTTTTATTATTCGACAGAAGAGCTGGAAAATTGTAATATGTATGTATTTAGATTAAGTACTGTTTTATTTTTGATTTAAAAAATTGTAAATTTTAAACAATTTGCGAAAAGTCTGGAATGTTTTTTATGTGATACTCACTTTTTGAATCTGATTGAGTTATGTACATATATAATCTTTTTGAAATATTGTACTTTTTTAAACTTTTACACAAATTTTAGAAATTATGATTAAAAAAATTAAATTGTGTAAATTACGATAAATGTTCAAAATTTTATTGGATTCAGAAAAATGGAATTTTGCAAATTTGAGTATGACTCCCATTATTAGAATCATTTTCAGTCTGGTTCCAGATACCCCTTGAAAAATGAAATGGTCGTGCGCCTTTTTCCGATTCGAGAAAACTGATTTTTTGGCCGAGTGGCAAAATAATTTTTCGGTTTTAGAAAGCTTATCAAATTTACCAATTTTTATGTGAATAAACTGTTAACTGGTTGAACCAATAATGAGAATCGTTACACTTACAATACGAGGGCACTTATCTACTTCACCTACTTTTTATTACTTCAATTATGAGAGGAACGGATTTTTTTCATGTCGACCCCGAAAAAAATTGGACTGCTACCTAGTGATACATACTAACACAATGGATTTCACTATCCGAAATGATTTTTATCACTAATCCCTCCCCATGGTTTTTATTAGATAAACATAATCTAGTCTAAACAATTGCCTACTTCAATTTGAACGGGAATGAGATAAAAATACCTCTGCTGCTTGTGTTATATTAGTTTTGCTTACAGGAATGCCTTTGTTACTCCGAGAAGAAACTTGTAATTTTTATGAACTCTCCATTCGCACACAGTAGAACTTTTACAGAAATTGAGATTTCTGAGAAATTACGCCACTGTCAGTCTCAAAATACCCCGTCAGCATAATTTGAGGGAATTCACATTCCATTCTCTTCTACACAACTAACCCTTTTCCGTACACTCCACGCAGTAAATAAATTGCATATAAATAAAAATTGGAATTCATATACGAACAATTTTATGCCTAATAATTAAGCAATCTTAGGATTAGCATTATCATTATTTACCCATATTCATTATACGCTCCTTTATAGGCCCGAGTGGCCAAAAAAAGGATTAATAAGTTCAAGTCAATTCAATAATTTGAGGGAATTTGAGACTGACAGTGACGTAGTTTCCGAGAAATCTCAATTTCTGTAAAAGTTCTACGGTGTGCGAATGGAGAGTATTTAATTGCGTGCGTCATCAATATAGAATAAATTCTGATGACTTATTATTTGAAAAATGTAATAATACATCAAACTATGCGTAGACCCTAGCTATTTATGCATTAAAATTGTGTCTTAAATCTTGTTTTAAAAGTTAAAATATTTATTACACATGTATTTTTAACAAAGATAACTATTTTATGATTTGAAATTATTGAAAATATGTACAGATATAAATTATTCATTGATAACAAATTAATGATTATCTATGTCATAAAACATTTTTGCATATTTTAAATACGTATCTCTTGTATATCTAAGAATGGCGAGTGACCGAATTTTTACGCGTCATTAGCACATGGCCACTCGAATAACGTTGCAGCCGGGATCAAATACACGTTGAACCCGTCACTCGGCATTCTGAGATGGAAAATAGGTTTTGATAAGTGCATGCTTATCAAATACAGGTCATACGAATTTAGCAGGCTTCGATTACATGACATTTGTTAGATGACGTCCATCTAGCCATAAGTACTTACTTGCGAAAACGGCTCTGAATTGGTGATAAGAAAATAGTGAAAACAGGGCATTCTAAATAATTAATCTAATTAATTCTCTAATTAATTAGTATTTTAAAACTAATTATAAATTACTAATTTACGTTAACTGGCAGTACTGAAGCTAATTTTAATTACTAATTGATCAGAAAATCACTCAAAAATAAAAATTAATTGGTCAATATACTAATTAATTACTTAATTAATTGGCTTACTTAGCAACTTGAGTTTAATTACTAATTACCAATTAATTAAACGAAATATTTTCCTTATAATTTCCAATTACTAATTAGTTATGAATGTGGCTAATTAAAAAGCTAAAATAATAATGGGGTCAGATTTACAAAAGAAAAATGACGCTGACATTAACACCGAAGTGACCCCAATTACTTGCTACGGTGGGCAGCTTGCAGGTTAGAAATGTGTTCAATGGATTGCATGCAGGTCTGCTGAAGCATTTGATATCTTGAAAGGTCGTCAGCATCCGGCATATTCTCCAAAATGAATTCCTCCTAAAAACATATAGCAAAATTTTCCAAGATTCAAAACGAGCATGTGATTAGATTTAGATTGTGACAAATTATTACAATTTCATCATGACTCTCAGCAATTAAGTTGGGCAGTATTTCTTGTAAGATTTTCACCACCATTTGAAGATTAATAGTTGCCGGCAACATGGCAAGAATTACTGACCGGGAAGCAGTTACATGCCGAACGGCGAAATTCTTTACACTCTGGATTTTCTCCTGCAACTAGGGGAATAGTTTTAAAATTATGAAATCGGTGCATAATTTAATTTACACTCTAAGAAACCCGGTAACTAAGTTATTACCATGCAGAGTATCTATGTGACTCTACCGCATGGTAATTAATTAATTATTGAGTGGCAGACATTTTGCTACCAAACCGGTAATAACCCAGGTCGAAAAATTTGAAAATATTACCAGTTGGCAACTAATTTTCTAGCACCCAATAATAAATTAATTAGCATGCGGTAGAGTCGCGCATATAGAGTCTCTCTCCCAGAGCTGGGATAATCCTGATTAAGGATTATGGATTTTAATCCCGGATTATGGATTATTACTCCGTAATCCGGTAATGAGAGTTTTTTTGTAGTTATTCTATAATTTTTTTTCCATAATTCTTCTATAATTAGAATTAATCCGGGAATAATCCCATTAGATGTCATTAATCCATAATCGTGATTTCGGATTACTAATCCTGATTAATCTCAATCATGATTACGTAATCATGATTAATTCTCAATCTGGATTACTCAGTTGAATTCCCATAGCTCCATTTCATCCCACTGTGTAGCTTGAAGTCTCAAGTTCTCACAACTTTGTCTTGTCAGTGTCAGCTACCATTTGAAGAGTCAGCATGTTCTGATGCCTTGTGCTACATATATCAATTGAAACTGGCGTTTTAAATATTCTATGTGAAACCACATAGTTGAAATTTGTTGCGCTAGATATAAATAGTGTAAAAATCATTAATCACCAAATTAATCCGGATCCATAATCCCGAATTTCCGAGAATTTATGGATTAATCCGGATTAATCCTGACACGAATTAATCTCACGAAAATAATTTAATCACAATCCACATAATTTTGTGGTTAATCCATAATCCATAATACACCCTTAAAAACTAATAATTATCTAGCTCTGCTCTATCTGACTGGTAATAACTTAGGATTAGTTACCGGGTTTCTTAGAGTGTATGAAATAGTCAAAAATAAAGAAATAAGTACATTCTTCTCTATCGGATTGGAGTCATTCGTGTTTGATTTTTGCTGGTCCAAAGAAACCGAGGGGCCCCCCAAAAGTTTACTGACCGGAGAGAATACCTTCGAGCCCTTATTATGGATCGCCTTATGAGCTGGGGAGGCATCGGACACGACATCTGGATCAAGGAATACCTGATGACATTTAATCATAGCAGCCATCAGGTTCTTGCATTTCTTGGCTTGTGTCTCCACACTTTGTTCCAGTTTTGATTGAATCATTGCCATTAGTACGGGGTAATCAGCAATTTTCGCGCTCGCCAAATTACAGCAGTTAACCATCAGCAGTTTAGCTTCATCAATGACCGCGGTCGTGGGTTCCACGAGCTTCTCAAGCTCGTCATGTACGACTTTTTCAAGCGCAGAGTTTAGATTGTAATGGAGGGAATGCACCCCAGCCGAGTTCACAATGGCGTATCCAATAGTTTCCTCACTAATATGACAGATTTCAGAGCTCAATTTTTCTTTATGGTGTGCCACGGTTTGGGCAATTTTAGACCCTGAACTGCAACCAGTAGTAGTTGGGAAAAGTGTAGAAGAATTTCCAGTCAGGTCGACGATGATGGAGTTTCTGATATTGTCCATTAACCTGGTTTTAAATTAATTGTATTTATTGTATTTAGAAATGTTGAATTACTACATCCTGGCTCTTGATTTGAACAAAATATGTTTTTTTTAAAAGGGAATCGTGTCCGAAGTCTTATCACACATTTTCAAACTTTAAAGGGGTTGGGAGATGGGAATTCTTACAGTTAAACTAACAATGGAACCTTTTTTCAAGCTACACCGGGATCGACTAGCGAATTATGTCAAAAAATCAGGCCAACAATTAGGCGTCACGTGACACAAATCTTTCCGTTGAATGGGCCCTTTGAAGAAAAATATTGACGGTTAAGTTCAATTTTTGTGCAAATGTTCTCTTGCCTTTTCCTCCACGGGGCGAAAACCAGGGAGGACTACGAACTTTGACCCTCAATACCATTCAAGGGGAAGACATGTGTCAGGTGACCCCTAATTTTTGGCTAGATTTTTTGACATAACTCGCAAGTCGGTCCCGGTATAGCTTAAAAAAGGTTCTATTGTTAGTGTAGTCTCGACATCCCCCGGTTCGCAAGAAAGTTTGACAATGAGCGATGACCCCTTCGGGCACGATTACCTTGTATGTAAGATACCCGTGTTTTGTGCAAGCGAATAACCAGCATATAGAAATTTCACATTAATTATGAAAAAACTCCTTTTATGTGACAGACTAACTTGTAAATCTTTTTTCGCTGGTGTGAAGCACTATAGAGTGGAGTAAGTTCCTCAATTCTGCACGTTGCCTCCTTAAGCCCTCGCACCATCTCGGCCTTTACTCCTGCTAAGCGAGAAAAGATTTGCGACTTTACCAATTCGTCCATGACCGAGGATAAATAGCGCGTTCCACGTTTCCCGGCCAGGTGGTCAAATTCACTGCGTTCCTCAAAGAAAAGTTCTTCCTTCTCGCGGGCCTCTTCTATCGTCACCCCATTGTTAATATCCTAAATTATGATAAAACAATTATTGAAGAACAGAAAATATTCACTATTTTAAACACTTAACGGCTTCTGAGCGAAGAACCACCCCGACATGGCCCAACTTCAAAGGGACAACCCTATTGTCCAACTCAGCCATCGCGATATGTTGGGAGAGGTCAAGCTTGATAATGACACCAATTCTTCTTTCTCCTTTCGGGTCCACCTAAACAAAATTAATAAAACCCAATAAAAGCTTAAATTTCAGAACAACACCTGTTAAAATTTTTGTCTTCGTCCAAAATTCCTTTGCTTTGAAAATAATGAATTTGAATTATTCATTCATTATTCATTCATCCAATAAAAAATTCATTTATTCATTCATTCGTACCAGGTATTTAACATGGGACAAACTGAATGAATAAAAAAACCACTTATTCATTTTAAAATGCTAAATTATTCATTCATTATTCATTTATTCAATCCATTATTCACCCATTCATTTTTCGTTTCGTAGTAACTTGAACAGGTAATAATATTTGGTGGAACAAAATGTGGCATTTGCTCACCATTTTTGCCAGCTCAAGTGACTGAGACATGGCCAAGCCCTCAGTCCCATCGCTAACGGCGAGAATAATAGTTCCTGCCTTCGAGATATACTTCAGTATTGTGGATTTTACCTGTTCCACAAAATCATGAGGTTGGCCGGCTAACCTGGCGCCGACAATTCCTATATTTTATAGGACAATATTACATAATCAAATACATTGTGGGTATTCACGTCATTTAATTACTTCGCTTCGCAACACATCTTCGCAACTTTGCGGTGCTTGCGAAATTTTTTTTATATAACTCATTTGACGGAGTTAGTTTAAGGTTTTCTGGCAACATTTGTGAAAATGAGGAGGAGAAATTAAAATTTTTGTGTACGACAAGTTTGCGATAAATAGTTTACGACGATAATAGATGCCTTTTTGCTTCACATGTTTCGTAAAAAAAATAAAGCAATCTGATTGGTTGTCGCATTACAACTCTTCGCACACATGGCAAATTTGCGAAGATATTGTTGCGAAGAGGTTTACGGCTTTTATGAAATTGACGTGAATACCCACATTATTACGGCCATGGAACGGGCAAGGGAAAAGTTTATAAAATATTTGAGTTTATAAAACCTGGTAAATCGATCAAATTTAAATCCGCAACTTCCGGTGAGAATATCGTCAACGTGAGTGGAGTCCTCGAGATGTTTCGTCCCTCACCTGCGAGAAAAACTGTCTGGTTGGCAATTTCTTCTCTAATCCGAGCAAAATCGTGTATCTTTTCCCCAGGTCGATGCAGAAAAATTCCATGCTCGAGACAATTGGAATTCTGCAAATTCAAAACGAGTGGAGCCCTTGTCGCGCCACGGGGGAGGAAGTTTTTCCCGACCAGAGTTTCAAGTAGGCTGGACTTTCCGGTCCCTTTCCCACCCACGAGAGCAATTTGTGGCAGATCTAAGACCATAAGACTGTAATTAATTACAAGAAAAATTGAGAAAATAATTAGCAATTAGACTTTAATTACTTTGTGGCAATGTACATAATTGTAATTAAATAGTAATTAATTAATTGGCTTCAGTTGCGTAACAAAGTAATTAATTATGTACTTTGACTAATTAATTACTCGATTTCTTCGAATTAAAATGCTTATTTTGTAAAATTAGACCCGACTGATGTAATTAATAATTGAGTAACTAATTACTTTCTTTCGACAGATGTAATTAATTAAGTAGTAATTAATTACAAACTCATGTAATTAAGCAAAGTTTGATAATAATTAGTAATAATTCTTGAAGGCAAAAATACCACTTACCAAACGCAAATTCCTTGTCACAACGAGCAAATACTTCCTTTATATTCGAAATGAATGGAACTAAATCCTCCATTTCAGTTAGATAAATTAAACAATCACAAACTATTAATTATTTGTAAGTAAATTTAAAAATGTGTATTTTTAGAGTTTGCAAGTTGAAACAGCAGAGTTCAATTTCTACTTAAAAATGTCTCCCAAGAATTTCTTATCACTAAATGAGTTCTGATTCACGCCCTGTGACTCATGCACATGAGGGACGCCGTTAAACAAAGGGTAACGAGTAGCAACGTGCAGAGATGCAGAGATGCGAAGAAATGGAAATCATGGAAATGTTCTCCTTTTTCATATGTACCTATCTATTTACATATCTACACATGACATATTTTGCTGCTATGGTTCTGTATACTCCAATGGGATGGAGGTAATGTTATTGGAATAGGAGATCGATCAAAGTTTTTGTGGGTGATCCACTTAACTAAAAGTATAATAACTACCACAGAATTACAGGCGTAATTTCATGCAGGATGAAAAGCAATGCCATGTGCTATGTCAGTTATGTTTGACTTACGTATTATTAATGAGGCGCTTAATAAAGCGTCAAATGAAACCTTTTATTTGAATAGTTGCCCTTGTTTGTTCATAAGTTTTACCTATAGTATTATGTGTACATAGGTACATAAGGACCCTAAGTATTCAATATTAAGTATGGCTTATTTACTTAATCACATTGAAGATACTTCAAGTGCGGGTTATTTAAAATATTGTTTTCCTATTTTCCCACTTTTTTCTATTTCCTACTAGTCTCTTAAGCCCGCAATGCGGGCTCTAAGCAAAACGATTTTAATTAGGTTAGCGATACAAATGTCTGCTGAATAATTGTTACACATTTACATTCACACAGAGCAAAGGAGCGTTAACTTGATTGTCACTTTGTATAGCACGATGTTGAATAACAGAGTTCGTTACGTCGCGATTCTAACTGGTGTGGCCACGAAAAACGTTCCGTTACAACTATGCGTGTGACCGCGAAAAACGTTCCGTCACAACTCTGTGGGTCTGACCGCGAAAAACCTTCAACCGACTATTTTGGTGTGACCACCAAAAACGTTCGGTCACGACTGTCTGGGCGTGACCACGGAAAACGAAAAAGGTTCAGTCAGGACTCTAAAGGGCGTGACCACGAAAAACATGCTGTCACGACTCTAAAGGGTGTGGAATAAAAACCTTTAGTCACGACTCTTTCGACATGACCACGAAAACGAAAAACGTGGCGTCACGACTCTATGTTGCGTGTGACCACGAAAAACGCTCGGTCAGCTTCTATGGGTGGGACCACTAATAACGTTCGATCACGACTTTAAACGGTACGACCACGAAAAACGTTCGGTCACGACTCTAAAGGGTGTTTCCACGAAAAACGTTCAGTCACGACTCTAAGGGGTGCGATCACGAAAAACGTTCAGTCACGACTCTAAAGGGTGTGACCACGAAAAACTTTCAGTCACGACTCTAAAGAGTGTGACTACGAAAAACGTTCAGTCACGACTCTAATGGGTGTGACTACGAAAAACGTTCAGTCACGACTCTAATGGGTGTGACTACGAAAAACATTCAGTCACGACTCTAATTGGGTGTGTACACGAAAAACGTTCAGTCACGACTCTAATTGGGTGTGACCACAAAAAACTTTCAGTCACGACTCTAAAGGATTTGACCACGAAAATCGTACCGTCACGACTCTAAAGGGTATGACCACGAAAACGAAAAACGTTCAGTCACGACTCAGGGCGCATAAACTTTTCGTTGTCCGTGGCTTCCCCTAAGGAAACCACCGACAACAAAAAGTTTATGCGGCCTGGTCACGACTCTACAGGGTATGGCCACAAAATTTGTGCCGTCACGACTCTATGGGCGTGACCACGAAAGCGAAAAACGTTCAGTTACGATCTAGGGGTGGTCCCGCGAAAACGAAAACGTTCAGCCACAACTCTATGGGTTGACCATGAAAAACGTTCAGTCACGGCTCCTAGGCTCAAATATCAACTCTAGAGGGTGAGCCCGTTCATTTGATCAAGTCTCGGCCGATCTAAAGGGATCTTTCGTTGTTCTCGTGTTCGTCAACGTTTTGACACTTTAGCGAAAAACGCCCTCTAGAAACGAAAAATGCAACATAGTACCCGAACTGCCGCTAGGTGACGTTAGCTTTGACAATGTGAGACACGTGTGTAATCAAGCGCCAACTTCAACTGGTAACACACAGACACACACACACACACACACCACTGCACAATTCTTGGTTCTGATATTGTGTATAACGAACTGAAGTGCCACGTGTAACAAATACAAACAATGTTACAAAAACAACAATTCCTACATTTTAAGAATCTTTTGTTTTTGTTTTTAGCTGCGGTTAAATGTGAAGGAAACTTTATAAATATTTTTAGACAGCAACAGTACTGTTAGCTTTCATGAGAATATATTATTGCTCCGTCGTGACGTAAAAATAATATAGGAGCAGCCATCTAGTTGATATTTTGTACATTAGATTTTTTTGCGTACGTGTTCAAGGGAACGTGAATTGTTTAATAAGCAGGAGTTTTTTAAGCTGCTTGCACTTCTCTCTTAGGTTCTTCAGCACGCAAACACATAATTGTAAGGTGTGATTATTTCTCTTATTTGAAATTATTTGGTGAGAAATAAATAATTAAAGGTGTTTAATTGGAAGAGTTCGAGGGCCATCGTTTCCTTGCATTTAGTTTAATTAAATATGCCACGGAAGTGCGACTGATCTGATCAGTTTCTATAGTGAATATCTTTCACCGGGTAGGGGACTGGTATATTCCACAAGTACCAGGTTTTGTGAGGTCGAAATTATGAAGGTCCAAAGGTCTAAAGGGCGGTTAAATGAATTTAGTTTTACATTCGTAATTTTGATCCTAATTATTTCTACAATCGACACGTTAAATGTTACAGAATTTGTTAAAACTTTTACAACCTGTCACCCAACATTTACAGTGGATTCGGACGTCATAAATCGACACGGTTATCTCGATGTATTATCAGAACTAGACGTGAAGCTACCTATTTTATTACGTTCACCTCGTATTGACACAACTCTGCCGATCTATTCCCTACCTAAATTTGTAAGATATGTTTCACAGGTAACTAAAGGAATATGCTTAATGGAATACGTATTCGGGCTCGAGGAATATAACATGACCGAAATAACGTCGAAGTTTAATGATTACAGAAAGTTTCGAAATTGGGCTTTGTCCTCGTCGTACAAATTTGTGGTTGTTGTCGTTCCAACTATTTCGTTTCCGATATTTGCGGAAATCGTTGGCAAATTTATGACAACCCCAGATCTTAAGGTTTTCCTGGTTAGAGATAAACCAGGTCATGATTTTCGAGGTAATCTCCCCTATTTTTGTACTCATTGCCCTACGAATTCTGAAATCATCTTGGAAAACGCGACAAGTGAAAGGCACGGAACAGTTTGGCGGAATCTTGTAGACCTTGAGAAGATTTCGCTGGCAGCATTTTCATACTCGACAGTTTTAAATTTACTAACAAGCGATGTGAAAGAACCAACTTCCGTCAGATATGTTACTCCAGTAGCAACAGGTCCGTATATGCGGGAATACCTGCAAAAACTGCAAGGTCAAGCTCAACTTGACCCGTCTCACTTTACTCGATGTGACGTCGCTCTTAAAACCTTTAGCTTTCGCCAGATCTTAGATTTGACCTTACTGCATGATTTCATAACCAGAGTGGAAAACGCGTCTCCAAATTGGAAGCAAGGTTTTTCCTATCAAATTCCCCAATTAATAAGAATCTATCGGTATCTCGAGAAACCAAATATTTTCGTACTTACGGTGGATACGGAAAATTACAACTTCTTAACTTGCGCTAGTGTCCACAAACATATTTTGTATTCCCACATCTACCTGTCGCCAATGGACCCTTGGTGTTGGGTTCTTCTGGCGGCATGCGTCATCTCAATGACCGCCATAATCGGGAATCGCCGGGGTAAATGGAGATTCTCAATTCTCCTCGACTTGGCCGGTGCCTTGCTAGAAGAACCAATCTTAATTCAATTTCAACCAACAAAAACGCAAATATTCCTCTTTTCCGTATGGGTCGGAACCAGCCTTGTCATTACGACTGGATGGGAAGCAAACTTTACGACGCAAATAATCCGGCCGATCAACACCTCGTCACCGTTCAACTCGTTCTTGGATATTTCGAATTTTACCTTTTATAGCCCCATCCCCACCTCAGAATACGCCCTAATTGATGACCCCTCACTTGGGGAACCATTTCCGGATTTGATATTCGTATTTGGCAATCTGCTAAATTCAAGGATTCAAAAAATTTCAGAAATGGCTCGAAATATCCTGAAGATTTCTCCAACCTTGGGGTACACTAGGATTAAACCTCTAGCCTATAAATACCCCGCCTACTTTTGGGGGAATATTACAACGCCATCCTGTGAAGGGAGAGCCTATGCGGATACGGGTCGGCATATCGATGCAATTCTGCAATTTGCTAATAAAATGGGGGCAGATTTAAGCAACGGGGTGAGATTTGTCAAGGGAAAGGATCCACTCCGTGTTGGAATGACGGGCTGGACGTGCTTTACTGCAGGGGATGCGAGTAAGGCGGAATTCTTGATTCAGCTTCAACACGGAATTATAGCGTCAGGAATTTTTAATTATTGGAAGGAATTGTATTTTAGATTTAAGCCGACGAAATTATTTCAGGATTATGATAAATGTTTTAATAACAGCGAACCCGCTGAGGTTGATAAGGGTGTGAGGAGATTGGAACTCAACTCCAATGTGGCATCTATCCTGATAATTTATTTACGTTTGTGCCAGTTGTGTCTGATTTGGTTTTTGGGAGAAGTTTGTAAAGGGAAAATGACTAGGACGAAATCTATGGCTAAAGTATTCTCCTATCTTCCTTGACTTACGATTTGTTACAATTGTACAGGTGCATTTGCGGCTATAATGAATTTGATTAACATATGTTCACAGATGCTACTTTTTAAGGGGTGGCACATTCTCGCCGTCGTCACTATGTTGGGATTCTGAACTCACCTTTCCGCTGTATTTCATATATGGATTCAATTTCAGTGAAAATCTCATTTTCATTGAAATTTGGAGCGTCTGCGTAAAAGTGGTATCTCAATGGAAGCCACACCCCCTCCTATCAGGTCCATTGAAACTTCAAAAATTCTGGGAAAATGATTTTGATGCATATTTTTAGGTCCATTACTATAATTTATGGAGTAACACATATGAATTCAGACTCGGGATAACGTAATAATAAAGGTTTAATTGAAATGGGAAAATACGTACATATTTATACACAAAAGTATATTTGGATTTAAGTGGTTTAATTCTACTTATTCTCAAACCCCTCAAATAATGGATCTGGCCAAGTCAGGCTCGTAAGTTTCCATGAGTGATGAATACTGATGTTTAATAAAATACAGGGAAAATCTCTAATTTGCATAAAATCAAAAAGAGAAATAAAATACTTGCTTAGATACAATCTATTCATAAAAAATCACTCTTAAATGAGGCGGTGTGTATCTGCTAAAAAACTAAAAAAATATATATCTTTTAATTTGATTAGGCTAATTAGTATGGATCAGGGTGAAGGGGAGGTGGAGTGCGATGGGATCTGGGTGAGGGTCAAGCTAGAAGTGGGGGGATGGGTTTAGTTTTATTAACACCGTGACAGTGTACGATTATTCTGACGAAAACGGATTTATTTGCTAAGGACAGGATTCATGTCTAATGTTGTTGCCGCTACGAAAAATTGAATGCTGAAATTTAGACTTACATACATACTTACCTATCCGATTACGTAATTCAATTAAAGTAATCTGTGGATTACCTAACTCTGCTTATCTTAAGCAGTTTTATAATATTTATTTGCTAGGCTCTATGCTAGAATGTTTTATATGAACCCATTTATTAATAGGTGGAAGCCCTTTATAAGATCGTTATGTCCATTTGTCTGTCTGTCTGTCCGTTCCGTCTGTCTGTCCGTCGGTCTGTCTGTCGTTCCGTCTGTCTGTCCGTTCCGTCTGTCTGTCCGTTCCGTCTGTCTGTCCGTTCCGTCTGTCTGTCCGTTCCGTCTTTTTGTCCGTTCCGTCTGTCTGTCCGTTCCGTCTTTCTGTCCGTTCCGTCTGTCTGTCCGTTCCGTCTTTCTGTCCGTTCCGTCTGTCTGTCCGTTCCGTCTGTCTGTCCGTTCCGTCTGTCTGTCCGTTCCGTCTGTCTGTCCGTTCCGTCTGTCTGTCGGTTCCGTCTGTCTGTCCGTTCTGTCTGTTTATCTATTCCTAGCACCGACGGAAAGACAGAGAACCTTCAAATTTTTAACGTAAACTCCAAACGTCAAGAGACAGGACGATCTTGAAGATGTACAGTTTCATAGTCACCTGTGACGATGACGTCGTCTAAAAGACGAAAAGTGACGAAAAAGTATCAGTTTTGGCATGTGGCACATTATTTACAGCCATTTTCGGCCACAAATTAAATGATGACCTCCATTTTGACCTCGAAGGTCACTAAAGGTCACTTGAAGGTCACAGAGAGGGCACCAACGGTTAAACTGGGTACATATCAATTTTGACTAAAATTTAACCCCAAATTCAATGCTGACTTCGATTTTGACCTCGAAGGTAACAGAATGGTCATTAACAGTTAAATTTGATACGTTTGTCAGAAGGGCTGAAACCCTTTGGGCATCTAAATGTTAACAAATTTCGAAGGGACAAACACAACATGCCGGTTGACGGATAACACACCGCTTTCACCCATTGGTTACATTCGTTGTAACGGTGTATTAATTATTTAATAGTTAATACTTACATAAATCTACCTATGAACTTATGTATAGTAAGTGAAAAAGAGTCATATGGAGCAGGGAGATATCGACAGAGTTGCGTAGTTCAATAATATAATATGTAAATTGTGCTGTGAGGATAGTAGTAGTTGCGTAGTTCAATAGTTTCGTAAGACTATTTTTCTTTACTTGAAGGTGGCGTGACTTTAAATGAAAGTTTCAGATGGTTAATGGTTACCCAAGAATTCTAGACTTTTAAGTTTGTTTCCGTGGAGTGAATGTATAAGAATTATGTAATACATAATACATAATTCTAATACATTCAATTCACGGAAACAAAATGAAAAGTCTAGGAATCTTGAAGGTTACCTAAGTGAAATTTATTATTTAAAGGCCTGACGATCCAACCTCCTAGAGATTATAGTATATGTTGGTTATTTATTAACAACCCTTTTAAGGATATTGGCCAATAGAGTTCGTATGTACTGGCAAGATAAAATTCGAATCTTTTATTAAACTTTGTCCCCCGTTTAATGCAAATTTCGTATTGAGACTTTAAAACAAAAAATGAGGAATTTTGTTACCTGGGTTATTATTTTCACACAAATAAATAAATCACTAGAGAAATGCTTTCAAGAAGTTGTCACCACAAAAAATCTTCTAGAAGAAAGCAATAAAGTGCACACACTTATTCTTGTCAGGTATCCAACAGTATTGTGGCATGGGAATTTTACGAAGGCTAAAGAAAGCTATGATTTGGCAGTCACTAGAAAATTACATCGTAAAAGGTGAAAAAAAATTTAATGTAAATTAATTGCAAAATCTATTTTTTTCTAACAAAAGTTTAAAATTTATTCTAGTGATCCTTGTAACTTTTACTACTACATCAATATCCCATTGACTGAAACGTTTTCAACAATTCGGACTTCGCACGACGCCCTTAATCAAAAACATGCAGTTTTTGTCCTACTCTACACAGACCCGAAATTATGGCACGAAATGAGGAATAAATTGACGAAAACGTTTAATGGGAACGCTGAATTCAATAATTTGCGCATCACAGCACCTTTGCTTATCAGTAAAGTTGCGATTAATTATAATTATAAGAAAGAAACGTCACAAATCTGGGAAATTTATAGCGTCATAGTACAAAAACACCTCTACCCAGTCAAAAAGAGTAAACCAACTTTGCCCCTGGACTACTCCGAGTTCCAATATGCCCAAGAATATTTCTACTGGATAAACAGATTAGACGTACGGGATCCATTGAGAGATAAATTGTTTTACGACGACATTTTTGGTACCCAAAATGCCGTACCCTATCCATGTCGGAAAAGGGGGGAAGTTGAAAAATACGTTAACCACTGCCGATCCATCTCTGTCATCACAGTAATTGGGATGCATTACTTGAATTTCAGCGAAATAACATTTTTACCTGGAATAGGTTTCGACGAGTTGTTGGACAGTAGCATGCTCTCCTCTCAAGTAAAATATATCCCGTTAGACTTATTGACGGAGGAGGACATTAACTCCATTTATAGGCACAATGCAGACTTTTATTTCCTTTCGGTTGGACAAAATACATTTTTTTACTGTACGGATAACAGCGGTTTGTTTTTTGAACCTAGATGGAGTATATTTCTTTCTCCATTCCAGCCTTGGGTGTGGTGCACCATTGTCGTATTTTGCTTCTTAATAACCTTCTTCAATATATTTGTAAAGCAAGGCGATAGGAAAATTTACAACATGTTCAGAAT
Source organism: Folsomia candida (assembly GCF_002217175.1). Classification (NCBI taxonomy): domain Eukaryota; kingdom Metazoa; phylum Arthropoda; class Collembola; order Entomobryomorpha; family Isotomidae; genus Folsomia; species Folsomia candida. The sequence continues at coordinate 304,959 of NW_019091221.1, read as the reverse complement.
CTTCTTGGACAGTATTAACTACACATTTCTTACGAACGGGTATTTATCTTATAACCTCAAAAATAATCGTGTGCTTTTGTCCTTCATTGCTCTGAATCTAGTTATCCTCGTAAATGTTTATTTTGGCATTGTAACCAGCGATTTCTTAGTGTTGCCTACCGGTCAAAAATTTTATGACTGGAATAACCTCTATGAACACGGGTTCAGGCATTTGATAAATTACAAGTTCCGGAATTGGATTCATATAATTTCCGCAGCAGAAGAAAGGTATAATATCGAGCATGGAATAAATTTTACATCCCCCTACAAGTCAGATAATAATGGGAATGCGTATGCTGTAATTGGAAATTTTACTCAATATTCCGTCTCACAATACGAGGTAATGAGGAAGGTCAAAGGTTTCGATGTGTTTGAGATTTTAGGGGAACTCCTTCACCTTAGGGAAGGTGGGAAGTATTTCGACACGAGTAATGGAACCATCAGATGTTTTCTATTTGACCAGAGGGACAGACAAATTAAACATTTACTTTTCATAACTTTCCACTTTTGGAAGAGTGAGATACGAATGGTAAGCAAATATTTGGAGCAGGCGGGAATCTATAGGTATTGGAAGTTAGTGGAAAATTGGCAAAGGCTTTATAACGAATTTATTAAAGGGAGTGAGGAGGGAATTTCTTTTGGAGATAAGGATTATGCCCCAATACCCTTAAATTCTCATATACAAATGATATTTTATATTTTGGCTTGTGGACACTTGTTTACCGGGGTTGTTTTAATTGCTGAATTTTTAGGGTTTGAAGATAACTTTAGGAAAAAGATTGTAGAGAGAGGTAGTCAATATGGAGGAATTCTAGTTGCTAGGATGAAACAGAGAATGTATTTCTGTTATAGGAAGAATAGATAATAGAGAAAACTTTAACGCTTGATGAAAAATTTTGAAGACCTGTACAGAATTGTGTTGAGTTTACAATAAAATACATCTATATTATAATTTCGAAAAGTCCGTCCCGTGCAATTTTCCGTGACATTCCTGCATTCTGATTGGCTATCAGCATTCCGGCTCCACCAATTAGAACACGATTACGATTGTTTAATAGCGTTATGATTACGGTTATGATTTCGGTTATGATTACGGTTATGATTTCCATTATGATTTCGGTTATGATTTCGGTTATGATTTCGGTTATGATTACGGTTATGAATTCCATTATGATTTCGGTTATGATTTCGGTTATGATTTCGTTTACGATTTCGGTTATGATTTCGGTTATGATTTCGGTTATGATTTCGGTTATGATTACGGTTATGATTTCGGTTATGATTTCGGTTATGATTATGGTTATGATTTCGTTTATGATTTCGGGGAAAAATTTCTTCAGCAACATTAACAAATTTCCTTAGCCACGTTATAAAATTTCCTTAGCAACATAAAAAAATTCCCTAGCAACGTTCAAAAATTCCTTAGCAACGTCAAAAAATTCCATAGCAATGTTAAAAAAAGTGAAACACTATTGGATTTTGTGGTGGTGGCGGTTGATGGATTGGTTCTGTGTGTAATGTATTTGTGTCCAGGATATTGTTAGGTGATGCTTGGAAATTTCCGGTGGCTCAGAGCGGGCTAAATATTCAAACTCCTTTATCCAATATTTCTTCAGTTTCAGTCGTGGCTAGTTTTTGTCTGTTTTTTTATTTACAAAAACAATTCAGGCTGAACTGATAATTTCGAATTTTGACTTGCTAAATGGCTTTAATGAATGTCCATAAATTACGTCAAGCAAAATGACCATTTTTCAGACCCCTCCAGACATTAGTCCTGACCAAAACCAATTGCTCGCGGATTGCAATAGGAAAGGCTGTGTTAACCAGATAATGTTAATAATTAATACGCATTTATCGATTAATTTGTAGAGGTCAAAGGGTAAAAAATCAACCCGCATTGAATTCATAAATCCACAATGTCCATATTTTTAAATATTTTTCTTTTATACTTTTAGAGAGAGACGCTTTCGCCAGCAGATCAAAAATTATTGGCAAAAGCAATCGTGACAATTTTACCTTGCAAGGAATATCCCTTGTCTGTTGAAAGAATCGTATTATTAAATTTGAGTTAATAATTATTTGAACAATTTGCTAAAATATTGACTAATTCAGTGGGATTTTATTTAATATTAAATCAAATAAAGCAGAATTTTACAACTAAGATTGTCACTACAACCTTAATTATTTACCCAAAACCGGTTATGAAAATCACCGCGTAAAACTTAGCGGTCACCATTACTGTGTTATGTATTAATAACAGGATACTGTGATAACTTATCTAGTTCATTGATACGTACACCAGCCAATTCTGGATCATTACCAAATATTCAGAAGAAATGTTTTAGCACAATTTAAAATATTTTCTTTTTAGGTACATACGATGGCTCACCACCTGTTTACATTTTTTCTAAAAATAAATACGAATCATGAAATCAATAGAAAATCAATAAAAAAACAAAGTATCACATTTCCCAGAAAAGTTGAACCAAAACTAAAACCCAGACTGCAGTATTAATAAATAAACATTTTTATGAAAACGTATGACATATGTGAATATGTATCTGTATTTCGCAAAATTAAAGTGTGTGGGATTTGCATATGACCATCAGAATCAGTTATGCACATACTTACCATCTAACTTCTCATGCGAATATTTCTCTTCGATTAACATTCCACGCTAAATTGGGTAAAGCTTTTAGTTAAAAAGTTTGTGATTATAAAATAGAAAAAAAACTCGGCATTTATAATTCCACCCCGATTTTCCCAATCATTTTTTTATTCCGTGACGACGTTGCAATTTTTGTTATGATTTGATATGATTTTATGATGATAAACACGAATTTTTGGGGAAATTGGGGAACTTTTTTTGCTATAGATTTGTTTCCATAAAATTTACATAAAATTTATTTCCCAAATTTCAATATATTATTCCCAGAAATCAAAATAATCCCAGCCGATAGCAATCAATTTCTTTGTCAGGAATAAATTTCCATCGCTGTATAAAAATAGTGTAACTGCCAACGAAAGAAAAAAGTGATGCCATGATTCTTACCTTCTGTGTGAATCTAAAACAGTGGGGTAAGAATCAAACAAAAATTTGTGTGGAAATCCTTACGACGGCCAACAACATAATTGACACAAAAGTGTGAAGATTTTATGAATTAAAATGCTATAATGGAGAGAAGATTCGTTACCGGATTTTGTTAAATTTGGTATAATTAATGTAGAAACGTATTTATTTTTACCCTGGAAAATCTTAACCGGCCCAGTGTAAACTTTGGAGTCAATTTTAACACAATGGCGCTAAGAATAGCTGCCTACTAGGGCTCGGTAGCAATCAACTCCAAGTTTTTGCTACCACTTTGCTTAGATTGTATATAAACATAAACAAATTATACGACAACGTTCAACTTAAATGCACATATCTATGATGAGAAATGGGATATGTGCTAAGTTAACTAATTTGCGTAGTACTACACACTGCCAACGTGTCACAACATTATAGTGCTAATATGCAAATACATGTTTTCTCATTTCTACTTATTTCTCTTCTGCTGCCCGGATGCTTTATTTTGTGAGGGGATACGCGGCAATGGATGCCAATGTATGAATCGGGTTCAGTGATTACACCATCATGAGGTGATGCTCGACATCACCAGTCGTTACTGGATAATTACTTACCTGGTGAAAGAGTCACTCCGTAAAAGTCGATACTTTGAGTGTAATTTTTCCAACATTCTTCTGTACCAATGTAAGTAATTTTAGTTTCATATACATTTCTTATTTACTTTTTTTAATTGGTATACAGAGGATTTTGTATATACATATATTGTTGATATTTATTACAAGAATAAACTATTCGCAGAGATTCAATATTTGGGCAAGGTTTATTCCAAAAAAGGATACGAAAGAGAACCAAGTTAGTACGTATGTATGTATTTCATTGCTATTTCTAATTGACATATCGTCTTCTTAGATCCATAAAGTATCAAGTTGGAAACCAGTTGGAACCATAAAATATATTTAATCGGACCCAAGTTCAATTAATGGAAATCAAAATAATTACATAAATTAAGCAGTTTTTGAAGGTAATTTTTTAATTTTTGTACGAATAATATGAATTTGTTTGGCTAGTTTATGTATTTAGTTGTCAAAATTATTAGTGTAAACCTACATATTATAAAAAATCTAACTACTTTTAAATATTGCTCTAATAATAATGCATTTACCAGTAATCCAAATTGTTATATGAAACATTCGAGGAATCATTCCTTTCATGACATTGACAGCAATCTTCAGAAAACATACAAGAAGTTTCAAATTTTCCACCGCAAATGCAACCACCCCAAACGCTACTATAACACTACATAGGCAGAAAGCGGGCAAGGTCAGCTCAAGCGAGACTGAATTCAACTCGTGAAATGTGACCTCTTTCTTTAAATTCCCAAAGAAATCTTGAACAGCTCTAAAATACTTACGCTTTGCCAATAATAATTCTTTACTCCTTAGTATATATGGTAAGTTATTCAGCTATTTCCACATCTGAGTCAACCCGGATTGTGCCATGTGTCGCAATCCCTTCGCCAGGTAAGGAGAAAATACATTTCTTGACCCTATCATGAAAAATGTAAGTCGAAATGGCGAGTATCCAGTATTTCGGACAATGTAACGATTTCCAAAATATTTATGAACCTTCATGTGACGTTCCAAATTATCTTCAAAGTCAAACAACACAACTATACTGTGAGTACGTTTTGAATTTTCGAACATAATATTTAGCCACATTTCGTGCACAAGATCGCTATTTCGCAATAGCTTTGCTTGATATTTGGTTAACAACTTGAAAAAAATGGATTCTGAATAGTACTGTTAATTAATTCAGGAATAACGTTTTCCAGAAGGAAAAACTTGTTTGACTTGTCATCTGCAACATAAGCATACAGGGCCACCATACGTAGATCCAGTTCAATTAGTTCCTCTACACCACGTGGAGTTTGTGGCGGGAGGTGGACAGCCAGACACGAATATATTGACCCTTGGTAATAATTAACGACTAGAAAGAAGTACCCAAATAACCATATGGTGATTAAGATGAGGGCCACCTTTCTTGTTCGGTACGACGTTCCAGAACTTTCCCCAACCTGACCGAGAAAGATACAGCTTACCACGATTACCTTGTCCGCCATTAATGCGGTCCAGAAAATCCATGACTTACAGCTATCTTCCACCGCTAAGTTTGATACATTGTCGCCTTGGATTCCTCTCTTATTTCCCAACAGAGTTAAGAATCCTGCAACGGCAACAACACTTGCAAAGAGACAGAACCATCCCTCCAGGTCGAAAGGTGATAAGAAAGTCGCTACCTAACTTGATGGAGATGGTGGGTTAGCAATAGTTACGAAATTAATTATTCGCAGGCTAGTCCGATAAACGATATAGTCGACGTGGGTAGTATAGGCAGCCTCCATTAAAGCGTGGCCTAAGCTATTTAAACCTAATATCCTTTCGTCGGTGGACAGTAGAGTCAAGTTATACTTTGTTGTGATCGTTGCAACTTGACAGAAGTCGAAATCCATTAAATTAACAATTCCTTCCTGAAGTTGGGAGCACTTACCTTCTATAGGCATATCATCCAGGCAGATTAGATAATTGGGAAGGTTACTATTCAGATCGTCCCATTCTTCGCGGATACCAAATAGTGTCAGGGTGTTTAATTTAGAGTACGTTATCCACTCACACGTCAAGCAAAGAAGAAATAAGTTTGATGCGCTATGGTCCGTAAATAAGATTAGCTTAGTGCTTGCTAAAGATATTACGCCCAAATTAAAACAAGGATTGTGTGGGATGTGCCCAAAAACGAATTCTTGTTGGAATGCTCTATCCGATAACATGATCAAGTCGTCGCACTTCCACCTCCATGTAACTGACGTGACTAGATCAACGAAGATGGCTTTGGGCCTGCAGATTTCTCCGTTTTTGGATAACCGTGTAACCGTGTTAGTTCGAGAAACAGTTGGCTGCTATTTATCGTTGAAATGCTGGTTTGATTAACGATGAAATTGCGCAAAGGAGTTTGAGAATTACAGTGTCGGACAGATGTCTACGTCCACATAGTCGCGTCAATTTCATTTTCAAATTGTCACTGAACTACTGAACCAATTTTCATCATTGATATATCAAATTCTCACAAATTTAACGTAATTTCATAAAACATATGAGTTATTTCTGAAAATTCTGGGAAAACTGAGAATCATAGTGCAGAGCGAGAGAGGATGAAATTTGAGCGGACAAAAGTCTACGTCCACTTCACTTTAATTGTCAACAACAAAAATCTCTCCAATTTATAAAATCAGGTAACTTAATAAACCTATCAATAACATATGCCGCATTAATTTTTAAATAATTTTCTTCCAGAAAAATATGATGGCGTCGACACGCAAGGAAATTCCTATCGCTATTCGAGATCTTGTAATTCAGGACTGGAAGGGTGGACAAAAAGGGGGGCTGTCGCAGAGACAAATAGGGACCAAGTATAAATTAGCAAGGACAACCATCCAGACAATCATTAAGAACTTTAGAGCTAATGGTTCAGTCCAAAACAAGGTCAGAAGTGGTCGAAAACCCATTTTGGCTCACCGAGAAGTACGCCACGTGCTCAACAAAGTCAACGTTACACCCTCACTTAGTGCTCCAAAGCTATCTACCGAGATCAAGGAGATGTTCGGCAAACAGGTTAGTCCTATGACCATCCAAAGAACACTGAATAAGGGAAATTTGAAATCCCACAGAGCAGTCCGGAAGCCTCTTATTGTACCGAGGAATGCAACCAAACGAGTGAAGTTTGCCAGAGACCACATTTCCAAGCCACAAACATTCTGGGACATATTTTATGGACTGACGGGTCAAAGTTCAATGTCTTTGGGTCAGATGGGCGTCGTAGAGTGTGGAGATATCCAAAAGAAGCTTTGAATCCAAAAAATCTCAACCCCACAGTTAAGCACGGCGGCGGGTCGGTAATGGTGTGGGGATGCATGGCTTCAAGTGGGGCAGGAAAAATGGAATTTGTTGACGGAATTATGGACCAATACAAGTACCAGGGAATACTTGACCGTAATATTCAGGAATCTGTTCGAAAACTTGGACTTGGACGACGATTTGCCTTCCAACAAGACAACGATCCGAAACACTCTGCCACGTCCACCATGGAATACTTCAAGAAAAAAAAATTCCGAAGCTAGAATGGCCTCCCCAATCTCCAGACTTGAATCCCATTGAGCATCTGTGGGACCACATTGAAAGAGAAATAAGAAAAAAATCTTTTTCAGGAATTCCGGGCCTAAAATCCAGAATTCGTGAAGTTTGGGAAACCATTTCTGAAGATGTGACCAAGAATTTGGTAAACTCTATGACTCGACGCCTTGAAGCCGTCCTTAAAGCGAACGGAGGCCCAACCAAATATTAAAAATTAATTGTTATAACATTCCTTATAAATTACAGTTTTTTTGTATGTTTTCTCTGACTGGACGTTGATTTTTGTCCATCCAATTGTTTTCATTTTGAATTAAAATACATCTCTGGCCTAAAATAAATTTTTTAGCGGAAAACTAATAATTTGCTATGAAATTACGTTAAATTTGTGAGAATTTGATATATCAATGATGAAAATTGGTTCAGTAGTTCAGTGACAATTTGAAAATGAAATTGACGCGACTATGTGGACGTAGACATCTGTCCGACACTGTAGCAGGGCCCCATTTCACCACACCCTACTCTGCACTCCAGATTCCGCACTCCGCACTTTACAAAATTTGTAGAGTGCAGAGTGGGGCGTTTCACAGTGGCGACCTACTCCGCGAACTTCCGCTCCACAAAAATTAAGGTTTGCGGAGTGAAAATGCGGAGTTCATTCACTCAAATTTCAGAACTTTTTAATTTTCTCAATGTTGTTTCATCCTCTTCTTCTCACACGACTGACACCTTCATAAATTTATTGTTCTATACCCGTGATCGTCCAATCAAGTGATAATATAATCAGTTAATTTAATTACAAAAATATTGGATTGTAGATAATATATTTCACTTCACTTATGGTTGATCAAAAATCATAAAGAGAAATACAAAAAACCAACAGTGCAGACTTGACATAGCCCGAGTCATGCCAAGAGTTATCACTCAATCCGACTTTTTTGCATGAAATTTTATCTGAAATGTGTATCAAAAAATCTAAAAATTTAAATTCATATTCTTCCATGAGTACCAATTAGCAGCCTATGTGACAAATTTCAGCCTGATACTACGATTTAAAAAAATCGGTATGGGTCACCTAATTGAGTCCTCCAGATGAGAATTTTTCATATTTTAATTCATATTGTTTCATTAGCATCCATTACCAACTTTTCTACCAAATTTCAGCTCGATTTGACGAATTTGAAAAATTGGTATGGGTCACCCCGTAGGGTCCGTCCAGATGAAAATAGGTCCCATTTCAATTCATACTTTTCCATTAGTTGTCAGTAGAAATCCAAACACCAAATTTCAGCTCGATTGAATGAGTTTTAAAAATCGGTATGAATCACCCCCTAGGGTCCCTGTAGACTAAAATTTTACTTTATATTCTTTCATTACACACCATTGTCAATCTCTATGCCAAATTTCAGCTTTCTACAATAATTTTGAAATTTTGGTGCATAATACCCCACCACCCAGATGACCCCCACCAGTCAACCACTTGACCGATTTCGCCCATCTACGAACCTGACTCTTCATTTGCCCCTTTTCTACATTTGTGCAAAATTTCGAGTCGATCGGATTATTCTACGACAGTTATCGCAAGGCAGACAGACGGACATGACGTGTACATAAGCGCTGACTCGGGCTAAAAAGCCAATTGCAGAGTGTCCGAGCACTTTGCAAAAAAATATGTAGAGTGCGGAGTTTCGAGCGATGACCTTTCGCGGAGTAAAATTTGGTGAAACGGGGAAGGTCAAATTTCACTCCGCACTCCCCAAAATTTGACTCCACAATCTGCACTCCGCACTTCACAAAATACTACTTTTGTGAAACGCTCCACTCCACAAATCCACAATTTTTTGTGTGGAGTACGGAGTGCGGAGAGCTGGTGAAATAGGGCCCAGCTCTTACGACCTGAAAATACGGAAAATCTGTATCCACGTTCATTCCCTTGTGTAGCTCGGTAGTGAATGCGAACGTTAGATCAGCTTCGAGAAATAGGTTGTTCCATATTTTGCAATTTAAGAAATTTGGCAGTGTTACAATTGCGACTAGGATCCGTGAAATAAAGTTTGGCTTGGACATTTTTGTTGGCAGAGGCTATGCAATTATTTCCTGAGGTCGGAATCTTGAGATGGAACTTTATGTACAAGGTTACCAATAACCTGGCGTTGCTAGCGATGTCTATTCTCCAGCAGTGAGAATCGACTGTCCTGGTGCCTATTTTTCGCATTTTGTTGCCACCCGCTTCCATATTCCATTTTGCATTATTTAAACCTTTACCAATGTAGGCCTGAGTCAAGTCACACGTTCACAATTCAAAATGCCAACCCTGTATCGCGTGCTACTGATATCGTGAGTTTCTCGACACGATATACATATAACAAAATTAATAACTTTAATTTCGTAATGGAAGTGGTTAGTTTCTCAGGCGTAATTTTTTAAGAAGTTTTGGAGCACTAACGAGATTAAATTTTGCCAACAATCGATATTAATAATAAGGATGAACATATTCATATTAGAACATATTAGTAAACCATATTTTTTAACACTACAGAAACATTGATTTCCCCAAATTCCGGAAAATGTCGCCATCGCGGTGAGAGTGTTGGGTTGGTGTATCCGATCCGGCCAAATTCTATATATCTGGTATTGTCTTATACGGAATCTATTGGATTTTATGGAATTAGGACAATTTTATCCATATAATCCGGCATTCCCACCGATATATTTAAATTCTGCTAAATCCTTTTCCATATACATTTTATATTCCAGATATGTTAATGGGTCAAAACGCGATGATTGCACCAGCCAGAACAATATTTAATTTAAACATATAAAAATTTATCTTGGTAGTTTGATAATCCTTATTTAGGTAAATAAGTAAACAGGTAATGCATTTATGAGGGGTTGCAACTTTGGTCTCTAATTTTTATCCATACGTCAGTATTTTTGGTACAGCTTTTATTTAACATTTACGCAGGTGAGAATTTACGTGCCCTGGAATTTAGTATGCCACCATAAATTTAGGCATCTAAAAATTTAAGTTTTACGACAAGGATTTATTTTTATTCGAAGTAATTTCATTCGCTCATAGGCTAGATAATATTTACATATTTAATATTTTTCAAAATTTTTGCAATTTGTGTACATGGAAGAAGGGAATGTTGAGACACCAATTCAAATTCAAAACCCGCATACAATAGCACGTTAAACCCAACAGAAACTCTGAATCGTTCCGATAAGAATCATATTAAAATTTAACAAAGGAATGAGTCGTGCTGTTTAATGGTACAGAACAGGGATGGTCAAAATACTTCATGAAAATACAGTATTTTGACTTCCGTTGTTCCAAGGGTTTAGATTTCCGGGGATGTGACACCCACAAAAAGACGACTATTTACATGGGGAATACAGCAGTCAGTCGAAAATACAGATTTTATGAAAAAATAACCTCATGTAGGGATTGGATATCCCCCACCCGACGATCCTACTACTCGGCACACGGAAGCCACCGTGGCCGAGTTCGACTGTAAAAAGGAAGAACCTCTCTCCAGTCCAGACAGACCGGCCCGAGTGTTCCCAGCGTGAACACCTCCACAACACTTCTCTCCCTATTTTCTTGCACCACGCCGTCTGCGTGGCTGCCATTTTGAAAATTATATTCCTCGTACAAGTTCACATTTCATACATTATTACACAAGTTATCATTTGAAATTTGGTGTTAAATAAATCCAAAAAACTATTGTCAAGCTATATCTTGGTGCGTATTGAACAGTCGGTCTTCTTTGTAGCACATAACCATAATAATAATTCCTTGTGAGTCGGAAGAACTATCTGGCAGTTTAGTGAACTATCGTGCATAAAAAGTTTCCGTAGTGGAAAAAAAGAGACATAATTTTGTCGGTGTGACAGTGCTAAGCGAGAGGCATCAGATTCATCCTCCCCGTGCCCGTCGTCGCTCTCATCCGGCTACCCCCCTGTGGCCAGTGAAGGTGTCCCGTGATCAGAAGCGTGTCGCATCCGTCCCCCAAGGACCCTGACGTCCGGTACTCGATGAGACTCGCCCATATTCCCCCACCGAGCCCACGGCGACATCATCATCTCCGCCCACACTCAGCAGTGCCCAAAAACGGACGGCAATGATGTTGATCCTGCGGTCACGAGAAATCATGAAATCCGTTCTTAGTCATTCTACCTAGTCGGGTAAGAAATTCTTTGATAAACGTTTTTTACTGCAGAAAAATAACGGATTAAAATTTTTAATTAAAATTTTCCACACGGATGCATAATATACCTGTGTGTAATATAAAAATACTACCTTTCCAAATTTCCTCTCCTGGAGTACACACGCTTGAGAAATCTGATGGACGGCCGGTCGCTTGGAGCAAGCACGGTTTTTACCGGAAAATGGTCACAAGCGTTGAGAAACAAAATTTGAGAACTTCTGCACCAGTGGAAGTTTTAGAGCAGGCCATGGTCTCAATTTTAAGCCGTAAGTCATAATCCAGATGATTAAGGTCTGCTATTACCAATCGAATTTTTGTGACCAAATTAAATCGATGAAATGAGCTCATAGTCAATTTTGGACAATTTATGTATGCACCATATAGCTGAGCTTTGACCTTTTAAGAAATTCAGTTTCTATTTTTCAATAGGCCGGACTTCAAAGGTTTTACACTAAGTTTGGCAACTTTGGTAATGTGATTCTTGACTTGCGCTGTAATCCTTTCTAGAGATAAACAGTGTTTCGCTTTCTCCAGCAGATTAATTAAAATCCAAACCATCAAAGACTTAGGGGGATGAGATCTTCGACGTTTTCTATTTACCAGGGGTATGTATGATTTTGCTTAGTGCAAATTCTTTAATGTTCCTTCTTAAATTTACGCAAGGCTTGGGATAAGTTTCCACAGGAAGCCGTGCATAATCCAGGCGATCAGTTTACCATCAGATTTTGTAAGTTTGTGTGCTCCAGAAGAGGAAATTTGGATATTTAGTATTTTTATATTATACACAGGTATATTATGCATCCATGTGGAAAATTTTAATTAAAAATTCTTAGCTGTTATTTTTCTGCAGTAAGAAACGTTTATCAAAGAATTTCGTATCTGACTAGGTACATTGACCGTTTTGTTTTTTCGAATTTTTCATCGTGACGCAATAACTTTTATACCTACGAAGTTACGATTTTTGACGTATTTTGGCACACTAAAATAATTAGTCGAACAAAATCACCCTAGGAAAGTTTTTTTATTGGGCAAAAAGCGATGCATTCCTAAAGCGATTCATTCTGATACACGTAAAAGGGACGTCACACGTAGAAAGATCTGCCTGCGGGTTAAAAAAATCGTTGAATTTTCGCACGACTAAACGTGGCAACCACTGTATGTATTTAGACGAGGATGATGTGATATTTAGGAAATTTAAGACTAGTCGATAATATCCAACTAGTAGTATAGTATAGTATAGTATTTATTGATATATGGCCAGCAGCCCTCATCAACATTAAATATTACAGAGCTAGATATGTAAATGTGAATGTAATCGTAAATGTAATGTAGAGAGTAGTCAGAGGAATAGTGGGAAAACCTAGCTAGGATGGAGAGCTAGGAAAACCACTATCACCTCTGGGAATGTGGCCCAGAGGTCCATTCGGCTCTGACTACAGAGACACCCAGGCAGGACAAATGAGTGATAGAGATCATAGGTAGATCTCACGGGAGAGTGGTGATATCCAAATGAGGACGGCACCGTGAAGGCGGAAGCAAGACGAATGAAGGTTGTTGGGCGGGGCGTCCACGGACCACAAAATACCCTAGCGCCCCTTCGGGCTCGGGCTAAGTGTCCCCACATGGCCTCAGCCGGGGCCGATCGACACTACCCACTTGCCCCTTCATCCCTTATAGCACAACCGGGTCATGGGACCCCCGTAGCCCCGACTACGCTGCCCACCGCCATGCACGACCCCGCTCCCACTCTTCCACCAACCACCCCCATGGTCACCACCCCGATATATCAAACAATGACCTACCTGGGGGAGTCCTCCTGGCGTAGATCCTCCCGTGCACTGAGTCCTGCGAGATCCGTCTTCGCCTGATGGCTCAGCTTGTCGTTGCTGGGACGGGTGTGGCAGGGGGTGTCACCAGGCACGCAGGTGGGGGGTGTGAGTGGACGAGGCTCACAGGGCGAAAAGGCCTTGGGACACACTTTACTAGCCCTGGCACACCCGCGACCCAGATGGAAGAGGATCCAGTTGCAGAGCGAGAGAGAGACACGTCGTACACGGTTGGATGCCAAAGAGGCGATAATATCCAACTAAATTGAACTATGTACTAAAGAAAATATAAAGTCATATTAGGCCACGATTACTAGAAATGTTTACGAGTGCGAGGGATTCGACAATTAAATAAGTATTTAAATATTTAAATATCTTTGTCATAAAGTTTAATTCCATTTGTCTTTACATTTTTTCAGAAGGTACAAACTAATAAAATTAACAAAACTTACTTTCACACTGTAGTGGACAGTTGAAATATTAGTTAAATTACATTTCAAATTATGAATAATTCTACTCTATAATTCCCAATGTATAAATTTCTGTCCAGAATACATAATTGTTTAAATATCAATAAGATTTGGTAATTTCTTACCGTTTACCGGTATTCCTTTTACTTTTTTCCCAGTTTTTGCACAAGGTAAACCGCACTTAAATAAATTCCACTTTTTTACAAAACCAGCCTGAAATTGAATTTTACTCGTAAGACAAGTAAATCGAGGGCAAGAATAAGGGAACCAAACTTTGCGTCCACACCTTATCCTGCATTTACTTTTACATCTGAACATTCTAATTTGTCCAGCCTTTCGTAACTGATACATGAAACACTCCTTACTCAACTTGAATGGAAATTTCAACTTTCTTAGATTTTCTAGCATATACACAATCCCAGAAATCGAAAGACACACTGCCCAAATTATAAAAGTCATGTTAATTTGTTCCAATCCTATCGCGACTCCTTCTCTGCTGAGTTCTACGGAATTTTTTTCATTCCTTGCAACAACCACTCTTTGAAAATAATTGGTATAATTCTTCTCCGGATTACCATACTTTGCCCAATTTTTATGCTGCCGCTTTACATCTATTAGAAATTGCGAATCGCCGTAATTATTTTCCCACATGCCAATTACCCCAGATTGCTCTAAATAGGCTAGATTTTCTTCTAAAATAACACCAAACAAATTTCGGCTGACATACCAAGGTTCATGATCCGTGTCAAAATTGGCATCGCTATTAGAGATTATAAAGTGCTTCCTAAAAATACCCAAACTAATTTCAAACCAATTCAAATATCTGTCAACATCCATAACCGCAAATGTCTTGGGTATCCAGTGCTTATGGGTTTCATTAATGTACAACACTCCCCTAAGCGCGGCAGTTTTCGCTAGATAAAAAGCAGTAGATCGATACCACTTAATTTTTGTGCTAATATCTTCCAACAATTTCAAATATGATGGAGAATACCCATCCGTGTCTAGTTTTTGTGGAATTATAACGTCCCTCAAACTACTAGTAAGTCGTGATTTGTTCATTGATTCATTTTTGAAAAGAGAAATTGTAAAGGTATATATGGGAATATTTTCCGTTAAGGATAACTGTTTTAAATTTTTGGAAAAAGGTGGCAAACTATGCGTCGAACAGATAGAGAAGAACTCCCCACCAAACATTCCGCTCATTATGAAGGCCGTAAATAACCATAGGGATATGATCAAATGGGCCGAAAATATTCGCAGTTTTGACACTTTTCCACCCTTTTCTGGATCAATTATGATATCCACGCCCTGTTGAAGGAACATCCTAACGGTCCAGAGGAAAGGGGCGAAAACAAAGGTTTTGTTTACGTACAGTATCAGACTAAAACAACCCCCAAAAAATATTAGCAGGGGAAAAACCAACGCATCCAAAATATTAAGAAACGATGCTGCACTGATTGGTTCAGGTAAAGCGTAAAGTTTATACCGATAAATTTTAATGTCCACGCCGTGTTTGATCCACGTCACTCTGATCGCTTTACCTGGAGATGTGAATCTCTCTTCGATATCGCTCTTAACTACATACCTGTTATTTTCAACCCACCCTATCCTATTTGGGTATGAGCTCGGCACCCTTAATATTGTGAAGTTGTATCTAAACCGTAATTCTGTCATGGGACAAGTAAATCCGGGCGTGTGTAGGCCGGAATGTTTAAAACTACAGGGAAAATCGTCCCACAGTTTGTGACGAGTAACAAATTCTACTAAGTGTTTATTCAAGTTTTTAGTTAATTGCTTATATAACTTGGAGATGTTTCTCACATTTGTCACGACAATCAATTTTTTTACGTAATTCTGTACATCAATCAAACCCTTTGATTTTACTGGGGGCGTACAAGTATAGCATACGATTGATAAGGTGTTAAACCCTGAAGGATAGACTTTAGCATAGAGCAAGATTGATGTCAACATGTTTTTATAATAGTAGCGGAAATAGGAATTAAATCTTCGTCTCTCGTGGTACGGGCTAATGTGGATTATGTAATTGGGGTCTTCGTTAAATGCTACCATTGCAGTCATTATGGATCGCGGATTTATCCGTGATAAGGTCATGGCCGTGTGGCAATTGGAATAAATTTCGGCGAAATTGTGGTCAGGGAATGGGAAATTTTTATAGATGGAGTAGTCACCAAGTTTTAAATGGAGGACTTGAGAATATCTATTACTTGGAGGGAGGGTGTTTTCCAAGACGAAATTAACATTGGGAAGTTTTAAGTTTTGTATCTCGTTTGAAATAATGTCCCAACTTTGGTAGTCTGAGTAAGAATAAAATATTTGAATTGTGCAATAGTTCAATGTTTTTAAAAATGAAGGCCAAGTTGCAGCACTTTTGTCGTTACTTTTTCCTATCGATATCGTGAAATTGTTTATTAAGGTTAAAATAATTATAAAGAGATGGGGGGTTGGGGCACATTTCTTTTGGAGAAGCATTGTACCAAGGGAGCTTTCTTGCCTGATTTGAACTGAATTTAGGGTTTTACAGTGAGCCAAGTTTAAGGGGTTTGGGGATTTCACTAATTAAAATGGTTCAATTTAAAAATATTAAATGTGAGAATATTTATTAATGTTTCGTCTAAATTTCAAAAATATTTTGAACCCTTAGTCTTGCTGTGGTAATACTAAATGGGACGAAGGAATAAAGATATATGTATATAACCGAATAAAAAGTAGATGGTATTCCAACTTTTGGAATTGGATTTTTTATATTGCGTTTTATTTAGATTCTCTATTAGACTACTTAACGTTAATGGTATTCGGAGAATATTTTACGTAAGCAGAGATACTTACATATATACCTTAATTAGTATTCTGAAAAATGTGTTCCTGGAAACAAATTACATTTATTCTAACATATATAGATATTGTAAGTAAGCTTAATTTGGGTGGATATGTAATTAACGAATATACCTACATAAGTGGTATAACTATGAATACATATGTAATTAGTTACCGCAAACTGCCAAATATCCAGGCATATAGATAAACAAATAAACCGTAGTAACGTTAGAAGCAGCTCACCCTGTAATAATGATTTGGTTATAACTTGCGCCAAAGGTGCAGAAAAATGCAACAAAATAGATACATAATTTTTTGCAATTATGCCCCAATGGTGCAGAAAAATCCACCAAAGTGGATCAATAATGTTTATGCAATGTTCCACCAATGGTGCAGAAAAATTAAACAAAATAGATCAATAATTATTATGCATCGAGAAGAGTCCAAAAATTGTGCATCACTGGTGCAGAATTACCTACCAACGAGCAACGATAATTTTGAAAAATTTATGTCAAAATTGTCTAATAAAATCTACCGAGTAGTAAGCATTATTGGTGCGTCATGCATCAAAGCCCCAATTCTTTCGCATCATTTGTGGTTTCCGAGTGTCAGATACCAACTGTGCTATTAATTTATGAAAAAATGGACCAGGGACATTTTAATTAGCATCAATTGTTGCAAAAAAAAGGTCGTTAACATACAGACGGACGGACGGACAAGGGGAATTCAATAGCTCCCGTGCTGCGCAGGGTGAGCTAATAAGATTATACAAGACTTGTTAGATACGTATTTTTTATGTCGGAAATGTATCAACATATTTATTGGTAAAGTTTGACTATAAATCGTTGCTAAAGTTAGATTTAATTACAGGCTCAAAAATAATTTTGAATTATGTACCTTCCTTGCATTGTATACAGGGTGGTTTAAATGTCAGGTTACAATGGAAAATTTTTCAATGAGAAAAATTCGTAAATCTCCATTAGTTAGCGAAATTTTCCTCTGATTTTTTTACTCGGCATAAACTGGATTTGGTTAAAAAAAGTGAATTTTCTTCCTCCGGAGGTGACTCTTTTTGTCAAAAACTATTTTTTGAGGTAATCGAGCGAATGAGAGTACCACTAAACCACACACTACTAAAAAATAGCTACTAGATATTCCAACAGGTGACAGGGCTCAGGACCTTCTGATAAGGCCAAAATCGTAAAAAGAGGGTAGAATTCCAAAATTTCTGACTCCATTTCGGACCAAGAACAGAATTCACTGTCGCCGAACCTCAAGCTTCTGGAATATGACATTTGGTCCAAACTGAAGCTATCTACTACGTAAAATTCTACTTCTACATAATTCGAATTGAACTTATACATATGTATCAATCACTCGTGAAGAGGCTCCCCACTTCACGAGGAATATGTAATGGGCTTTGAAAAGACATTCCAATATTCTCCGGGTTTTTTCCACAAGTATTGATTTTCACTTACACAGGTTAACTTTCCACATGTAAATACTTTCCACTTTCCCTCTACCTCTCGCTTCTAAATAGATCCATCTATCAGTCAGCTGCTGCATTCATTTAAATATTTGTTTATTTGGTTCTCTGAATTAAAATGTATTTATATAATTGTCTTCCAATAATATAAATAAATCTGATATTTTGAAAGATACAAATTTGTCATCGAATGTGCCAAATTTTCAAATAATTTAAATTTTCCATTTAACCTGGGACTTTAAGAAAAAGAGACATCAATTGTTTTTAATTGCACAAACGACAATGGAAGACGCGAGGTATCGAGATGCCGCAATTTTTGCTGTCGTTTCGGATTTGGTGAGTCAATTCAATTCACAAAATTATTTAAATTAAAAATTACATCTTTATCATGGTTCATTCATTGCGTTATTGCATAAATCTCAACCTCAACAGGTAATGACGACGGTTAATTTGCTCAAATGGGGGGAAGTAGGATTTCACATTATTGGATTTTACTTAGGAACACATAAAGTGGCAAGTCCGATTTATAGTGAGGAGGGCATATTTAAACTTACGATGCGATGGTTCGAAGTGTAACCCTCCGATTTGGTGGGAATTTTGAAATTATGTGGTCCACGTCAATACAACCAACGTTTCTTGAGGAAGTTTGTGCTATGGTCAAAATTTGGCAAAATGAGAGGTCAAAGTTGAAAAATATGCAATTTTTATCAAGCAGAGGAAGCAAACTCAACTGCAATTTTCGAAGTCAAAGGCAAAGTTTTTCAACTTTGCCCTCAAATATTTTGGCAAATTCTGCAAACAAACTGCCTGAAAACGTTGGCTGTATTGATATTGACCACATAATTTCAAAATTTCAACCAAATCGGAGAGTTACACTTCACACCATCGCATTGTTAGTATTTAATAACTTTAATATTAATTGATTAGTGAAAAAATAATTCGAATTTTATACTGCTAGCCGTGCCACTTGTTTTTGCCGCATTCATACTTCATTTTGCCGCGCTGTGGACCGCTTACAAAATGGCGAAGGCTTGTCGGCTGGTACTAAGATAATGACTTTTAATATTACTTAATTAGCCAGCAATAAATTTTATTTTTCTAAATGCACTAAGGAAACTCGACTAGATGAAGGGATACGAAGAGGGAAATATTGGAGAAATTTGGCCGTTGTGGTAATTCTGTTCAACATTCTGGGAGCATCTACTCTCGGACTGAAAGGGTACACCGGAGGGATGACGGTCCTCTTCAATATTCTTCGGCTAATTGGGATTTTTGTGGTGCATACATTTGTCGGAGAATTAGCTACAATATTGGCCGAGGCTGAAACAATAGAAACAACTCATATTGTTACGAATCGCTAAGTTCTGCTGCTAAGAAAGCAAAGATATTTTATCAAAGGAAAAAGAAATGCCAAATAATAAAGAAATGATAAATTCTTATTTGAAATAATCCCACATTTTGGGTGTACAGTAATTATTCGAAACACAAATCATTCTGTATGCATACATTTATCCATTCATATTTATCGATAAAATAAAAATAGATATCATGTAATCAAAGGGCCGAAAAGCACGAAAAAGCCTCCTTTTCACCCATACAAATTTTGATCTGATTTCCATAATTTGGATCCTAGATAGTTGCTTAATCGTATCCGATATCAAACTAAACTTTTTTTTAAATGTCAATTTTTTCGAAGCCTGGTCAGGAAATATTTTTTTTTAAAATCAAAATTTTCAAAAACTTGATTTTGATATCGGATACGATGAAGGTTTCAATCCAGTAAGTTTAGTGTTTGACTCTCCTTTGAGTGGGTGTGGCAGGCGCAAATGGGGCCATGGGGTAAAATCCTTGGGGGGATTTTTGTCAATTTATGGGCTACTACAATTTATTGAAAGGGCGTCAAATTCTGGGAGGGAGTGGTAGACAATTAGACCTCCTTAGACAAGCTAAATTAGAACACATTTCCGTCCAAGCTTACGATTTGTATGTACAGTAAGCAAAAATTTAAATCGTACCCTATTCTGTCATGTCATAAATCCATGGTTTTCTGCTTTATGGAAATGGATCCTTACTATGTAGTACATCAGTCTTATAGGAAATTTAACGTAGATTCCGAAAATGGCACGCATTTTGTGTTTTTATTTACCGATTATGAACCACTAATTAAAAAGTTGGGAAAGATTTAAAATCCATGCAAAAAATTAAATCGTACCCTTGCGGGTTTTTAATGACAATTGTGTCTAATAATTAATTAACACTTTGAAAGGCCTCGGTTTACTACAACTACAACTTTGACACGCCGAGGCATGAATTCTACTAATTCTTTGTCACTTCCGGTCAGACATTTACCCACACTTCGCTTAAAATAACATACAAGTCATGTTTGGGCTTCGATTTTCGGTTCGAAATCCTAATCACCGATTATGCCCATAATTCTTCGATGGGGTTGACCCCAGTAGGTCAGGCAACTGACGGAAGACCATTAATTCCCTTTCACTCGAGATACCGATTAACAAACCTCGCACATTTTTGGGATCTGCATCGAAGTGAAAAATTATTTTCAACATGAGTCTCAATTTTCTCGCTCTGTGGACTTGGTTTTCCAACAGAATTGTCTGCTGGCCTTCCTTGTTGATGATTGACTCAGTAAAGATAAAGTTCCAACACAATTCCAAAATTTTAGGGCCCAAACCATCACAATTCACTCACTACGTTACACGGTCTTTTTCATGCATCTGGGTTTAAGGTCTTCTCCAGGTTTCCTCCACATCTTCACGACTGCATTTGACCTAAATATGTTGAATATGATTGTGTCATGCTGATTGACACGTTTTCAGTCATTCAGAATACTAACGCTTAGGTCCAGGATCCACTTAGGACGTTGCCCCATATTTAACTCATAAATGAATGGCTTCTTGTTCCCACTTTGACCCTTAAAGCCCCTTTCCCGATTCAGGCTCTGGTTGATTGAGTAAAAACCGTTCTGTTGAATTGTTCTTGCAACTCAGATGTAATTTTCGGGACCAAAAGTCCGCAGTTGGTCAAGATGTTACTGATTATATTTCGATGCTCGCCCTTGGTTATTGCTGTTTTGTGTCAGCGTCTAGGATAATTACCCAAGAATCCAGTTTTCTTCCATGTTTGGTCAATGAATTGGATAGTAGGCTCCTAAAACTTCGCCCAGAATGCAATTTCGTAGTTGTATAGTCCTTTCCAATGCAGCAAAAAACCCTATATCGTTCCACAACATAGAGCTATTTTCTCCTCACTTTGCAGGATGTCTAGCAGCACCAAAGTCAAAAAATTTGAAACTTTTTACATAAAAATATTAAAAACTGTAAATCAATCGAATTTTGTTTAAGAATTATTGTTTTTAAGTGTGTGGGAGAATTAGATGATCAAAAAAGCGAAAGGGTACGATTTAATTATTTGCATGAATTTTCAATGCTGACCAACTTTTTAATTAATGGTGCATAATCGGAGAGGAAAATCAAAAAATGAATATGATTTTCGGAATCTACATTAAATTTCCTATAAGACGGATGTATTACATAAGCCGAAACGATTTAAATAAAGCGGAGATCCATTAATTTATGACATCACCGAAAAGGGTACGATTTAAATTTTTGCTTACTGTAAGGATCGCCTTCCGGTGTAATTACCTATTCTACATAAAATGCATAATCATGAATTTTTTATTGATGTCAATTTCCTGTAGCCTTTATTGTTTGCAAAAACTTTTCTTTTCTCCTATGAATAAGAAACTACTAGCATAAACAAGCTATGTATGTGGAAGACATTTTTCGGAACGGCTCATGAAATTTAAAGAATGTTAGAAATTGTTATAAATAGTTTATGACATATTTAAAATTAATTACGAAACCGGAGAATTAATGTTTATATTTTTAAATATAAATTTATTCTACTCCCTTACGCTTTTTCTCCACTCGCAAATTCGTAAATGCTGCCACCTCCAAAAAACTCATTAAATTTAAATTTCTCCCAATATTCTAAACTGTTATTTCCCAAATTTGAAACCTCCATGCAAATAGATTCGAGGCAGATTCATAGATATTTAAATTTTCCATTATTCCCACTTCCCCAAATCTTCAAGCGCGTCCCCCTTCCTTCGCAAACCACACGACGGCCTCTTCAATGCTCACTTTCCCATCTTGATTCGTATCCGCTTCCACGACAAACTTGCCGTAATCGGTTTTGCGAAAACTTGGATTGTGCGCGAATAAAGCGTTCGCTATCGTGTGCAATTCTTCGCTGTCGACAAATCCGTTTTTATCTCGATCCATCGCGTGAATCAGGATTCTCAT
The DNA here is from genome assembly GCF_002217175.1 of Folsomia candida. Classification (NCBI taxonomy): domain Eukaryota; kingdom Metazoa; phylum Arthropoda; class Collembola; order Entomobryomorpha; family Isotomidae; genus Folsomia; species Folsomia candida. The sequence goes on along the minus strand of NW_019091221.1, from coordinate 282,516 downwards.
CATTTCCACGTCGTCCCCCCGGGCGACCCATTTGTCGGGAAAGACGTCGAGCGGAATTACCCCGCCGAACGGGCCGTCCCACATCTTTTTGTAAATGGCGGCTTGTTCCGGGGTAGTCGGATAGTTGAGCGCTTTCACCAACAAGTTTTCAAAGTCGGCGACCTTAATCGTTTTATCGGTGGGGTTGTAGGATTCCATTTTCTTGAAGGCAGCTTCCACCTCGACTTTCTCTTGTTCTGGGGTTTTATTCATTTCTGGAAAAATGTGAGCAAAAAATTTAAATTCAACATATTTATTACTCATACCTATGTTTATGGAAAAGATGTTGAGGAGAAATAACCTGAATCAAAAATTTCTTAGAAAATAGAAAAGTTTTTAGAAAAGGAAAACCCAAAGAGTTTGAGATATTTACAAAGCGGTGAAGAAAGAGTGAATCCTGTTAAAATCTCGGCATTAAATAAATACAAATTTGCACAAAAATGCACACTCGTTGGAAAGTACTTAATTAGCCCAAGCTTCATTGATGCATACAGGGTGGTTTTTATATCTCCTTACGATTCAAAATTTTCCAATGTAAAAAAAATCGGAATTTCCATCAAGTCCAAGGACTTAGGAAAATTACCAATATGAAAAATCTTATTTGGTTAATTTCACGGGGAGAACGTAACGGAACAAATTGAAATTCACAAATGTTTCTTATTTATAATTTTCCATTGTAAAGAGACATAACAACCACCCTGTATAAATAGATTAGATCAAGTTTAACTTCATACTGTGCCAAATTTTTTGGTGCATTTTTTTTGTAAACCATGTCGCGCTATTAAACAGTCTCTGTCACATACAAACCGTCCGAGTCACAAAGAAAGTGACTCAGACTGTGTTCCTCAAATAGTGTTTTTCGTGCCATAATTTATGTTTACCTGTTTTTCGTGTTTTTCAACAATACCGTTTATTACCTGATGTTTGTATACATACAAACTTTGTATTACAAAGTGGTCATTAAGCAGCTTAACAATGAAAACACGCTTTTTTACCAGGACGCCTACGTTACAATTATTTGGTGACATTAAGTGTTAAAAAAACTAGCAGAAATTGTAAAATCAAAAATTTGCACAATACAAATACAGATACTTACTTTTTCTTGTCGATTAAAACCATGCAAAAAATAGTACAAGACCAACATTCACCATTTTTCCATTTCATTATCATCAGTTCTACTCACCGGAACCCTGCCCGTCTTCAACCCCAACCTCGCTTAACCTAGCCAATAACTTACACAGTTTCGCATCTCCCTGAAATTCCAAGAAAGGCAAACTTTTATTTGATCTTTCTGAAATTCCAACCTTTGTATTTCAACGCATTTCTTTAACTGCCAAGAAATGCTAACTTTTATTCGTTTTTCTTCTCTCTTGCGACAATGCCACTGCCACCACAAACCTACGTACTCGTACATATTGAAGTGAATCTAGTCATCAGACTTACCCAATATTTGGAATCTGATTCTCACACTGCTCCTGCGTGTCAGTGTTCCTGACGGAGTGTTTTTTTGTCTCATCATTTGTTCATGGGTAAATTTTTTTTTTTTTTTTTTTTTTTACATACATACTACCGTGTATTGCATATCTCGTAGAAGGTGCACATAAAACACAAAAATCACCCCGTTTTTTCCCCGATACAAGAAACATGTTTGAGGAACACTGTTCCGTGCATAAACTGTGGAATGCAACCAGGTATTTATGCACCCAGATACATACATACATATCTTTACAAAAATGCACAAATATTTGATTACGTTCAACACAGAGACATAGCTATGTTGTTTGATTAAACCAAGGTTCACTACACTAGTTTTCGACAAGCCAAAAGTTATGTGGATTGCTTTTTTCCTCACTAAAATCACGAAAACATACTCTCTTCCTAAACATAATTGCCACCCAAGAACAGAAAACACATGAGAAATAGTTTTAATTTTTTTTTTGACAATAAACGAACTCAGGACAACGTCTTATTTAGCATAGCAACCTTATTTAACAAAGTTTGGCGAAATAATTTTGCAAAATATTTAGAAACCTGCCTATTTGCTGTGTGTGAAAAATCCTATTAGTTTGGTAAAGTTGCGAAGTAAAATCCTCAACAAAGATTTTGCGAAATCTCGCATATCTCACAAACTTGGCAAGTTAAATAAGTTGCTGGAGAATGATAATTCCGGCTTCGTTAGTCGCCTCGTTGAACGAGAGATTAGACCGGATATGAATATTCCAGGTGAATATAATAAACCGTTGGGATTTCTACATTAAAATTGATGATCATAATAAGGGAATATATTGATATTAATTTATGCACACATAATCAATAATATGCCAAAAATGTATTTATTAGGAGTGTAGAATCTACACTGTAGATTCCGAGTTAAATAAATTGTATTAAAAAGTTTACAACATCTGAATCAAGTATTTAAATAAATTTGAAATGAATTAGTCTAGAACATGTTTCATATATATGTATACAATTAATATATCTAATTTTCAAGTTTTACCACGTATTTATATGTAATGTTAACAATTTATTTCTGTTTAACTTTGAACACTAACCCCTAAATCGGACAGGGTCATATTCGCACAAACCCCGGTGTTACCCTTCCCTTCAAACACCCGTTCTAACCCATCGGCAAACTCATCCTGGTAAGATTTCAATACTTTTAACCTATCCAAAGAAAAATTATTACTGGAAAACACCCCACTTCCAAAATATCCTCCCTCCTTTGCAAAAAAATCGGCAAAGTTCCTACTCAAGTGCGGATACGAGACCATGTTATTCATTAGGTACATTTTCGACCTGTCAGCCACACTATTGATTTTCCTCATACATTCAGAAATATCTTCGCGACGGGTTTTTGTATTTTCAAAATCCACCCCGATCCTGATAATTCCATGAAAATCTTTCATCTGCTTACTTTCCAGGAGAAAATGCTCCACCAATGTAGAACGGCATTAAAGATGAAAAAGTTCAAAAGTTTCGCGATAAGCGTTTCCCCCTCCAAAAAATTATCATTTAGATCGAAACAATTTTTTTCTAGGTCCGTCCTAACCCAGCTTTCTGAGGGTAGTTTGTCCCTTAAGGTGGTCAGGAATTCGGACATATAGACCATCTCAGTCTCATCCCGCCCCACAAGGGAGACCACTTTCGTGACAAAGGTCTTAATCGGTGGGATAAAACTATTAACAAATTTTCGAAATGGGAGGACATCCTCATGTTCCGTGTAAGTAATAATGTTCTCCTTCCTGGAATTATTGTAGGTGTCGTAGATCGGGTGAGAGTTCGTCTCAGTTTGCCCCCATCCGTCGCAAATTAGCCGGGCCACATTGTAAATCCCGCCGTTTGACGTGTCAGCCGGCCAGGGATAGTACGGCGAGCCTTCTGCGTAGAGGACGCTCTCCTTAAAATCGAACGCGTTAGAATCCACGCCACAATGGACGTAGGAATGGACCTCAAAAATTCGGCGAATCACGGAATTTGGGCGGGAAAAGGATCCCGCCATGGATTCAAATGTGAGTGAAATAGGGCCCGCCAGGGCGGCATATAACACGGTGTGAAGGCCCATCCCAGAAATATAGTTGGCATTAAGGGCCCCGTGTAACTTGGCGAGTTCCCAGGCCACCCCATCGGCGGGGTGGAGGAGGCGAAGGTTATTTAAAACAGAGGGAAAAGGCGGCATGTTTAAATTGCTAGAATTTGATTGTGTTTCAACTAGATTTTCAATTGCGATAGCTACTAATTGTTGGGAAGAAGGGGAAAGTTTTAAAAGTACGACGCACGGAGAGAGAACTGCGTTATCCGATTTTCTTAATGGGATGGCTTGCACCCCGGTTAAGTCTACGATAAGATAGTCTTCTGAGTTTGCGCAGAGTCCGAATAATTCCCGGTATGGGGCCAACTCAACTCTACCCGGGGAAAGGTGTGTCACTAATTTAGAGAAATGGGTTTCCGTCCAAATTGAGAGAAAATGTGGGTCACTGATCGGCCTCGGGTCGCGCATTGCCCCCTCGTCATAGGCCACCTTGCCCCGCCCGGCCGCCATGTATTTCGTCTTAACGGCGGAATTGTACTCGTTCAAGAGACGAGGGGGCAGCTGGTTTAGCGGGATGACGATGTGCCCGAGATGGAGGATGGGGGTAAAGTTATGTAAGGTTTTAAAATCCCGGGTAATTGCACCCGCGTAATTGAGCTGGGTGAGATGCTCGACTTCTTTGCGTGCCATGGTTTCGTAGAAATTTACGTATTCTTCCATCGCTCGGGAGGCGGGCATTCCGCGGAGCGAGAGCCAGGTCAATTTAGAACGGCGGAGATTTTGCAGGGATATTGGACAGTTCCCGGAGGTGGCTTGTTTATACAGGGAGTATAAATGGAGTCGGTCGGAGGGAGAGATAAGGCCGGGTAGGAGGAAGGGGATGAAGACTTGGGCAGTGTTGGTAAACCGGGTAACCAATTCGGGGGATGGTTTCTTGTGGGGTGCGGGGCATAGATCGGATATTTTGCGTACTCCGGCCTCCGCGTACTCCGGCCTCCGGCTGGCCACGCGTACTCCGGCCTCCGCGTACTCCGGCCTCCGGCTGGCCACGCGTACTCCGGCCTCCGCGTACTCCGGCCTCCGGCTGGCCACATGTACTCCGGCCTCCGCGTACTCCGGCCTCCAGAAAAAGCTGCGTACTCCGGCCTCCGGAGGCCGGAGTACGTACTCCAAGCCCGGAGTACGTACTCCAAGCCCGGAGTACGTACTCCAAGCCCGGAGTACTCCGATCTATGGTTCGGGGAGGGTGGAGGAATGATGAGATTGCTTCGAATTTTTTGAGGTATTTGGGAGGAAAGGAGGGAGAATATCCGTCGAAATGAGGTAAATATTATTGTGGAGAGGGTGACAAGTAGCGGGTGTAACATTCTAAAGACGAGATAAATATAAAAGAAAATAAATTAGTATCAATCCAAGTACTTCAAAATGTGCAATGCAAATGTATAAATAATAATTAATAATGATAAATGTACAGGGTGGTTTAAATGACAGGTTACAATGGAAAATTTTTCAATGAGAAAAATTCGTAAATTTCCATTATTTACGGATTTGGGATTGAGATTTTTATTATTTTTTATCAAAACTTATGGATCACTTTTGATGATAAAATTGTTAAAATGTTGAATTTCGGAGGCAAAATATCGGTAACTAATGGAGATTTGCGAATTTTTCGCATTGAAAAATATCCCATTGTAACCTGACATTTGAACCACCCTGTATAATAAAAATATTTTGGGACAAGTATCGATTTAGTTATTAAGCATATTTATAATTTAATTAATGCTCACCTTAAATGCTTTTTGTGCAGGATTTTATTCTTGTAGATATGGAAGCTAGTGACAAATTTTCTTAGAAATGTTTTGATAATGTATGGCAGTTTGCGTTGAAAATAAGTATGTATTGATAACAAAGCTCTTTTTCCTCTAGTATTTCCGTGTAATTCGAAGGAAATTGTATAATAGTGTAATATTATTTTTAATCTTGACGACGAATTGTTGAACTTTTGTTAGTACTTCAAACTCCAAGTCAGTATTTGTGAAGAAGCAGAGTGCAACTGGTTTTATATTCAGGCAAGATCTTCACCCAGACTGGGGCAAAAATCTGATAAGATATGTACAACATTTTGACAAAAGTTCATAATACTTTCAGTAAGTATTTCGCCAAATTACGTAGATATGCAAATAAATTACCAAGAAATAGGAATCCTCCTTTAGTTCTTACAAGTAAGAGAGACTGACGTAATTGTCTAGGGGGCCGTCCATAAATTACGTAACGCAAGAGGGGAGAAGAGGGGTACAAGGCTCCAATGATATCGTGCCTATGTTACACATGTTCAAGGGGGCGACGGGTTTAGAAATTTGCGATTTTTTCGTGACATAATTTATGGACGGCCCCCTACCTGCAGTTTTGTGCACATACTTATTTTGCATATATAAAAACCGGTCTGTGTTTTGCTTGAAAAAAAAGACAATTCAGCAAATTTATGAGATTTACTTAGGAGGAATACCTCACTAGTTGCCACCCACAGATCTCGATGCCCTTTGGATATGTTGGAGCACCCTATGAGTGAACAATAACCCCCAAGTGGTTTGATGCCATGGCCACATTTGCGCCCGCCACACCCACTTAAAGGCGTCAAAAATACGAAAATCGCCATCTTCAAACGCTCGCCAAATATTCAAATTTGGCCACAATTTCAAAATTTTGCACCAGTACACTCCCAGATAGTTGTTTTATAATATCGGATACCAAAATATATTTTTCAAATTTTTTGAATATTTTCGAAAATTTCCTGACCAGGGGTACGTCTTCGAAAAAATAAAAATTTCAAAAAAGTTGAGTTTGATATTGGATATGATAACACAACTATCTAGGAGTATAATGGTGCAATATTTTCAAAATCCTATAGAAATTGGATTTTTGGCGAGGGTTTTATTGAGTGAAAACAGAGCTTTTTTCGTATTTTTGACGCCTTTATGGTTCATCTATTAAAACCGCAGCATTTTCCTATTCAATTTTGCTGAAACGAGTTGGCGGATCTGGCCCATGCTTATAAGCATTGGAACTTTGATTGTCAGCCGTTCATGCAATTCTCCATGGATTTTCAAAATTAAACATGTTTTGGAAACATCTGACCCTTCCCTACAATATATAATTTCAAATTTTTAAAATTTGACCTACGTGACCTGAAATCAAGGTCACAAGGTCAAAAAATGAGAATATTTGCAAAGTCCTTAAAAATGTGACTTCGCAAATTTGATTCGAAATTTAAAAGTCAGGCAACTCAGGGGAGTGGCAAAACATTACCCTCCGGTCATTCTAAAAATTGTGGGTGTGGCAGGGGGCGTGGGAAAATTGAATCAGGTTTAATTTATTAGAGTTTTAACACCTGGGACCGGAAATATCAGTATCAGTATCCAATCAGGGTCACCCCCCTCAGCAATGGTTACATTATCACATTAAAATCTTCAATCCCCACCCACAGGGGGTGTGCCCATCAGCGTTTTTGTGGTTAATCATCTTAAGTACATTGCGCGACACAAATAATTTATTTTGACGGAATGGGGACCCCACTGGTCCCATCATATCACAAAAAAACACACCAAGGTTAAAATCTTGAATCCCCACCCACAGGGGGTGTGGTTATCAGCGGTTCTGCTATCTTTTCCAGAAAGCATGTCGTGTGACATATCGTTTTGACCAGAAACATGAGGGCAACTTAAAAATAGAATTGAAGTTACCAAAACCACACCCCCAGGTGGGTTTGTTTTTTTGCGCTTTTGCCATCTTGTCGAGAAAGCATGTCGTGTGACATATCGTTTTGACCAGAAACATGAGGGCAACTTAAAAATTGAATTGAAGTTACCAAAACCACACCCCCAGGTGGGTGTGGCTTTTAGCGCTTTTGCCATCTTGTCGAGAAAGCATGTCGTGTGACATATCGTTTTGACCAGAAACATGAGGGCAACTTAAAAATAGAATTGCAGTTTCCAAAACCACACCCCTGGTGGGTGTGGCCTTCAGTGCTTTTGCCATCTTTTCGAGAAAACATGTCGTGGAGACATATCGTTTTGGCCAGAAACATGAGGGCAACTTAAAAATAGTATCGATGCTACCAAAACCACACCCCCCAGTTGATGTGGCTTTTAGCGATTTCGCCATCTTTTCGAGAAAGCATGTCGTGTGACATATCGTTTTGACCAGAAACATGAGGGCAACTTAAAAATAGTATCGATGCTACCAAAACCACACCCCCTGGTGGGTGTGGCTTTCGCCGATTTTACCATCTTTTCGAAAAAGCACGTCGTGTGACATTATTTTCATCAGAAACATAGTGGTCATTTTACAAGCGACCAAAACCACACACACCAGTGGGTGTGGCTTTAGGCGTTTTTTAATCAGTATTCTAGCAAAATATCTCATGCAACCCCAATAATTTACGGGTAAACATAAGTGATCTACAGTATAGGCCGGAAGTCTTTCCACCCTCATAATTTTTTCACTTAAAGCGTTATATTTCTCGAGAAGCTTGAGGAAATTAACTGCAATTTTGCACAATTACTTATCATGATGCAAGGTTTTCGGAACCATACTTTGGATAACGGCGTGGCACAGGAAACGACAGGGTGAAATTATATACAAAAGTTCGACTGGAAAAAAGCCTTTCCACCCAGACTTAAGTTTAATGCAACATTCATTTTAAATTTTTGTTTGTTATGTAATAGTCAAATTATCATTTGCCATGTTCACCCAGGTCCTCTAGGAAGGCAATAACACCTCTAGGCATCAACACAAAAATTAAGATTGTGTATAAGGTGTCTAAATTCTCCAATTCAAATTTAACGACTTCGCCCAGTCCACTCGGGTTTGACAGTTTTTGCTACGAAATCTTAGGCTTCATAATTGACAACAAATGTTCATTAACATTCCGTCCGGTGATATTAGAGTACAATCCAACAACTAAATCTCGTTTGTCGTAAATCTACTTCTCAAAAACTTTGACCTATGCTTAAATTCACCATTCTGTTTGAAATAAAATTGTCACCACGCGGTTATTTCTCGCGTCACCATCAAATTCGAACCCCTAATGTCGCAACAGCAGTTGGGGTCCATGCTTCCCTTGATTATCTCAAAATTTCTGATGCCCTTCTACGACATTCACGCCCATACGTTTCGGTTTCCACCCCCATGCTTAATGGTTGATTTATGGTACTTAGTTTTGTCTGTATCTCCTGGGCATCTCCTTATCCGAGTGACCCGATCTGAGCCAAACAAGTTGGTCTTGGTCTAGTCGCTCCATGTTGTACATTTCCAGTCTTGAATGTATCAATTTCGATACTTTTTAGCCAATTTCATACCCTTGGTCATATGGGCCTAGGAAATAAAAGTTTTTCCGCACTGCTGGGTCTTCAAATCCAACTTATTCTACTTAATTCTTTACAGTTCGCACAGAAATTTGAAGGTCGTAGTCTTCCTTCGTTTCCAGTTAGTTTTTGGTGCTGCCGCCGAGGGTTTAGCTGAATTGAGGAGAGGATGGCGTGATCGATCCTTGGGGCCGTAATGCTTGGCGGTCCATAAGCTAGGAATTTCGTCGCCGTACAAATCTTTTTGTATTTTTGGACTATTCTGCCAACTATGTACTTCTTCACGAGTAGTTTATTGTAAATCGTTTGGTATCGAAACCCCTCCTCACGAAATCTTACGACGTCTTGCCCAAGATCTGTGACAAGGCGATTTCCTCTCATTATGAGCTTATATTGATCACAACCAATAATTTGAACATGATACAAGCGTTATTTTTTAAAGAATGATATATCCCGTACTGGGTGGAGAACAATTTTCAAGAATGTTTTTAAGAATTACACAAAAACAACGAAAATGTTAAAAGGTAGAAAGACTTTTTTCCAGTCGGAATTTTGCATATAATTTCACCCTGTCGTTTCCTGTGCCACGCCGTTATCCAAAGTATGGTTCCGAAAACCTTGCATCATGATAAGTAATTGTGCAAAATTGTAGTTCATTTCCTCAAGCTTCTCGAGAAATATAAGACTTTAAGTGAAAAAATTATGAGGGTGGAAAGACTTCCCGCCTATACTGTAAAGGATCACATCCAATTCCTAATAACCCCACCCAAAATTGGGCGTAAATTTGCATGCTCTTGTGGGCGGGGCGCATTTAAACAAACATTTCGCGTCGCGGCCCAGGTTTCGATGCTACACGTCGCGTTTCTGAATAACATTTCGCAGATCGTTCAACTTCAGTAGTATGAACGTGTAATTGATAGTGTTAACTTGAAAGCAAATTTTTGAAAGTAAATTTTAATGGGATCCTCTCAAGAGGTTAACCCGGAGTGAGTTGTCTGCGGTGCCTATTTTGCACGGTTTTTCGGCGGCGAGTTAAGTACTACCGGCATGCAATCGGCGAGATTTACCTCTGCCGGTTTAAACATATGATTTAAGTTAAATTTCTAAATAGTAATATTATTCTTAGTATATAAATATATTATAAGCTTATATATAAATATATAAGCTGACGACTATTACCGAAATTTATCAAAACGTTGGGAAATTAATATCAATTTTCCACTTAACACGAATTTCTACAATAACTATTCACCCAAATTGTTTTAATTGTAAAATCGTGGAATGTTGTTCAATTTGTAATTTTTTTTAAATTATGGCATGTCTAAACTTGTACACATTTATCATAGTACCGAATTCCTTGAATTCCTTGATTTTTCCAATGATTTTTTGAGTGATTGCATATGTACAAACCACACCCACCTGGGGGTGTGGTTTGTATGCGATAGGAGGTAATCATCGAGGTCCCCATTCCATTCCGATAAATTATTCGTATCACATGACCTATGTTATTAGTTGCTACCAAAAGCGTTGAAAGCCACACCCACCTGGGGGTGTGGTTTAGGTAAATTCGATTCTATGATTAAGTTGTTCTCATGTTTCTGGTCAAAACGATATGTCACAAGACATGCTTTCTCGAAAAGATGGCAAAAGCACTGAAGGCCACACCCACCAGGGGGTGTGGTTTTGGTAGCATCGATACTATTTTTAAGTTGCCCTCATGTTTCTGGCCAAAACGATATGTCACACGACATGCTTTCTCGAAAAGATGGCAAAAGCACAGAAGGCCACACCCACCAGGGGGTGTGGTTTTGGTAGCATCGATACTATTTTTAAGTTGCCCTCATGTTTCTGGTCAAAACGATATGTCACACGACATGCTTTCTCGAAAAGATGGCGAAATCGCTAAAAGCCACACCAACTGGGGGGTGTGGTTTGGGTAAATTCGATTCTATGATTAAGTTGTTCTTATGTTTCTGGTCAAAACGATATGTCACACGACATGCTTTCTCGAAAAGATAGCAAAAGCACTGAAGGCCACACCCACCAGGGTGTGTAGTTTTGGTAACTTCAATTCTATTTTTAAGTTGCCCTCATGTTTCTGGTCAAAACGATATGTCACACGACATGCTTTCTCGACAAGATGGCAAAAGCGCTAAAAGCTACACCCACCTGGGGGTGTGGTTTGGGTAACATCGATACTATTTTTTAAGTTGCCCTCATGTTTCTGGCCAAAACGATATGTCACACGACATGCTTTCTCGAAAAGATGGCAAAAGCACTGAAGGCCAAACCCACCAGGGGTGTGGTTTTGGTAGCATCGATACTATTTTTAAGTTGCCCTCATGTTTCTGGCCAAAACGATATGTCACACGACATGCTTTCTCGACAAGATGGCAAAAGCGCTAAAAGCTACACCCACCTGGGGGTGTGGTTTGGGTAACATCGATACTATTTTTAAGTTACCCTCATGTTTCTGGTCAAAACGATATGTCACACGACATGCTTTCTCGAAAAGATGGCAAAAGCGCTAAAAGCCACACCCACCTGGGGGTGTGGTTTTGGTAACTTCAATTCTATTTTTAAGTTGCCCTCATGTTTCTGGTCAAAACGATATGTCACACGACATGCTTTCTCGACAAGATGGCAAAAGCGCTAAAAGCCACACCCACCTGGGGGTGTGGTTTTGGTAACTTTAATTCTATTTTTAAGTTGCCCTCATGTTTCTGGTCAAAACGATATGTCACACGACATGCTTTCTCGACAAGATGGCAAAAGCGCTAAAAGCCACACCCACCTGGGGGTGTGGTTTTGGTAACTTCAATTCTATTTTTAAGTTGCCCTCATGTTTCTGGTCAAAACGATATGTCACACGACATGCTTTCTCGAAAAGATGGCGAAATCGCTAAAAGCCACACCAACTGGGGGGTGTGGTTTGGGTAAATTCGATTCTATGATTAAGTTGTTCTTATGTTTCTGGTCAAAACGATATGTCACACGACATGCTTTCTCGAAAAGATAGCAAAAGCACTGAAGGCCACACCCACCAGGGTGTGTAGTTTTGGTAACTTCAATTCTATTTTTAAGTTGCCCTCATGTTTCTGGTCAAAACGATATGTCACACGACATGCTTTCTCGACAAGATGGCAAAAGCGCTAAAAGTTACACCCACCTGGGGGTGTGGTTTGGGTAACATCGATACTATTTTTAAGTTACCCTCATGTTTCTGGTCAAAACGATATGTCACACGACATGCTTTCTCGAAAAGATGGCAAAAGCACAGAAGGCCACACCCACCAGGGGGTGTGGTTTGGGTAACATCGATACTATTTTTTAAGTTGCCCTCATGTTTCTGGCCAAAACCATATGTCACACGACATGCTTTCTCGAAAAGATGGCAAAAGCACAGAAGGCCACACCCACCAGGGGGTGTGGTTTTGGTAGCATCGATACTATTTTTAAGTTGCCCTCATGTTTCTGGCCAAAACGATATGTCACACGACATGCTTTCTCGACAAGATGGCAAAAGCGCTAAAAGCCACACCCACCTGGGGGTGTGGTTTTGGTAACTTTAATTCTATTTTTAAGTTGCCCTCATGTTTCTGGTCAAAACGATATGTCACACGACATGCTTTCTCTAAAAGATAGCAAAACCGCTGATAACCACACCCCTTGTGGGTGGGGATTCAAGATTTTAACCTCGGTGTATTTTTTTGCGATATCAGGTGACCATTGGGGTCGCCATTCCGTTACAATAAATTATTTGTGTCGCGCAATGTACTTAAGTTGATTAACCACAAAAACGTTGATGGGCACACCCCCTGTGGGTGGGGATTGAAGATTTTAATGTGATAATGTAACCATTGTTGAGGGGGGTGACCTGATTGGATACTGATATTTCTAACGCTCCCAGGTGTTAAAACTCTAATAAATTAAACCTGATTCAATTTTCCCACGCCCCCTGCCACACCCACAATTTTTAGAATGACCGGAGGGTAATGTTTTGCCACTCCCCTGAGTTGCCTGACTTTTAAATTTCGAATCAAATTTGCGAAGTCACATTTTTAAGGACTTTGCAAATATTCTCATTTTTTGACCTTGTGACCTTGATTTCAGGTCACGTAGGTCAAATTTTAAAAATTTGAAATTATATATTGTAGGGAAGGGTCAGATGTTTCCAAAACATGTTTAATTTTGAAAATCCATGGAGAATTGCATGAATGGCTGACAATCAAAGTTCCAATGCTTATAAGCATTGCATCATGCGCCACATAACCTCGAACCAAGAAAATGCTGCGGTTTTGTTAGATTAACCATAAGTGGGTGTGGCGAGCGCAAATGTGGCCATGCTATCAAACCACTTGGGGGTTGTTGTTCACTCATGGGGTGCTCCAACATATCCAAAGGGCATCGAGATCTGTGGGTGGCAACTAGTGAGGTTCCCCTCCTTAGTAAATGCATCTTCAACCGATAAATGTGTGAATCTTATAAATGTTCAGTCTGGTCGGAAAACAAGGAAGAATGTGACGCAAATTCTTCTGCGATATTTGTCACGTAGTTATGTAGTAATGAGCAATATGAATATATGAGGACATTTTTCTGCTATGGACTCCCTGAAGCATTTGTATTTACATTTTTATAATTTTTAACATTAGCAAGTGAAGTATGTCCAAATAATGGGAAAAAACGTGCTAGAAAAATCCACATGTCAAGGGTACCTCTGAGGGACCCATTACACATATCCCTTCATTGTGAGTCCACCAAAAGTCGCATCAACATGGAGTTTGGATATTTTTTATACAAATGTGATTATCTAAACCGAAATTCAGTAAGCAGCCACTAAAGGAAGTGACTTTTTTGCTCTAAAGTTATCTAATCCCAAGTTGTAAATATCTATGTGGAGTTCGCGAATTAACATGAACTCATGAATGATAATAGAATTTACAAACATGCAAACATTTACAAGATTTGGAAATTGTCCATGTACATATTTGCATTTTCCATGAGTTCAAGTTTATTCGTATACGAGTAAGAATTAAATGATTCGACAAGCAGATCCGCCGACTATTTCAAAAGTGGAAATACTCTATTGCATTATGTTCCCCACATGAAAAGAATTAAAACTTGCCAATTTTTTCGGGCGCCAAAATTTCCCTTGGGGGGTTATGAGAATAATGGGAGATTTATATGGTGCACATAGGGCACAGCATAGCTATGGGACGGGTTGATGAAATTTTAAAAACAAAATTTTGTTAGACTCTCTGGATCAGTACACCGATAGGTTTTTCGAACCGAGTTGGAATTCCGACTTTCAGGGGTTTTTCGCAGCGACGCAAGATTGACTCAAAAATTGGTTTTTCGCTATGAAGAAAAAGTATGACGAAATGTTCATACGTTAGCGTTTCACCAATTTTTACTACGTTGCAAATTATTAGTAGTAGAATAAAGGTTAAATTACCCAAAAAGTTGAAATCGACCTGCGTGACCTTTTCCGGAGATCCAAAGGTCACAATGTCAAAGGTCACATTGCCCGATAAATGGGGTATCGTTGGAAAGGTATTGGCGAGAGGATTCAGAATATGTATACTTTGTGGGGTCAGAAATCACTCCCTGCAAGTCTAGAGGCAAACGAGCGAAAATCGACAGTTGTCCAGAATTTAACACTGCAGTGGATTGGGAGCTAACACGGAAGCATGCATGGGAAAAACTCAAAAATATTCTTCTGGCTCTATGTTTGCGGGGAGTGATTTCAGACCCCACAAGGTATACATATTCTGAATCCTCTCGCCAATACCTTTCCAACGATACCCCATTTATCGGGCAATGTGACCTTTGACATTGTGACCTTTGGATCTCCGGAAACGGTCACGCAGGTCGATTTCAACTTTTTGGGTAATTTAACCTTTATTCTACTACTAATAATTTGCAACGTAGTAAAAATTGGTGAAACGCTAACGTATGAACATTTCGTCATACTTTTTCTTCATAGCGAAAAACCAATTTTTGAGTCAATCTTGCGTCGCTGCGAAAAACCCCTGAAAGTCGGAATTCCAACTCGGTTCGAAAAACCTATCGGTGTACTGATCCAGAGAGTCTAACAAAATTTTGTTTTTAAAATTTCATCAACCCGTCCCATAGCTATGCTGTGCCCTATGTGCACCATATAAATCTCCCATTATTCTCATAACCCCCCAAGGGAAATTTTGGCGCCCGAAAAAATTGGCAAGTTTTAATTCTTTTCATGTGGGGAACATAATGCAATAGAGTATTTCCACTTTTGAAATAGTCGGCGGATCTGCTTGTCGAATTATTTAATTCTTACTCATACATGAGAAATTATTACGCATTGTTTTCGATTTACTTAAATGGGAAATAGGAAATATTTAAGTGTAGTGTTTTTTTAAATAACAATGGGGTGCATTTAATTTATGACAAGTTCGAGAAGATAACGTGACGTCTTTCATGCGACACGTCATGTCCTGTTAAGTTTCGTTTCACAACTTTGTATAAATACGACAGCCATTGATGTTGTATTTGTATACTTTCTGCCCCTCCCCCTGAAGTACGGGGCAGAGTTGAACTAAATTAGGGATACCGTTGTACCCACAAAAATCAGCTCTACAATTTGCGTCAACCTTAAAAAATCAATTTTTTCTGTCTTTCGAAATTCCGGACATTACTGTAACTCCGGTGCATGCAAAATATTGCTTATTTAAAAAACGGGTAATAACACAAATTTCCCTCATATTTGTAACTTGGCTAGGACAAAAGTTGCAGAGTGTAAAAGTAAAACCTTGATCCTCACATTACCAGATTAATTACGGTCTGGAATTATTTTTGGTACACGTGCACTTAATTGCAGAGTCTGGACGTGGTTGAGATTTCTTAATTTTTAATGTGAAAAAAGTTCACCGTGTGACGATGTATTCACAGCCCGACAACTTCAACTTGTTGCGAATATTGGCATATGTATGTAGCATTTTATTTGACATCATGCCAAACATTAACAAATATTTAATGGCAGGACATCTTGGTATACAAACATGTTAGCTCCCAATATTTTGCAATGTTAAATTCTGGAGAATTTCAGATTCTCATTCTCACGCATATCGCAAATCTGGTGGACCCCAAACCATTAAATTTCGTAATTGTATGTTGTTTAGCATAAGTTGGTAGAGTTCCCGGACATGTTAGAGTCATTTGAGAAAAAGTCCAAAATCCTAAAAAAGTCCAAAATCGTGACCCGTTTTAAGAATTTCAAAAGGTTGTAGGGAAAACAAATTAGGAAACTTTTGACGAAAACTGTTCTGAAAAATATTCATCTGCCTTTAAGCTAAAAATCGCAGAAAACCCCTATTTTTATAAAGTTTGAGCTCATCCCACTCCGCGAGGGGGGCGGAGTAGAAACGCCAGACTTGGACCGTTGTAAAAAATCAGCTCTACAAACATCTTATCCATAGATATATCATAGCATCTTATCTAAATCGAAATTTTAAAGTGATTCCGGTATTCATTCATATACTCGAAATCGCAAGTCATCAAATATATGTATGCACTCTTCGCAAAGACTGGAAGAAGTTGATTTGTCATATTTTACCCAAGTGTTTTCAAATATTTAAAAAATATTATTCTGCACAGCTGATGGGTTCATATATATTTTTCATTTAAATATCCGAACTTATATACTTTTCATATGGTACATACGTAACAATATTGCTGGCTTTGCATTAAATTGTGTAATTTGAACACTTGAAGAAACGTATTGAAAAGGCATGTATAGCTAACCCAAATCTACAGAGCTTACATATAATGATTAAAATTTAATAAACATTTCTGCACAAATTAATTTTAAGCGAAACGTTCTGCCGTGTTTATTCTTTATCTTGAGAAGAACTGAACGATAACCAGGCTTGTACTGATTACGATTTCCATTGGGTATGTATACTGAATTGGTCGGTTATACAACATTATATGCCTATTTAGTTATGGAATTAAATTGTAATGTACAGAGGCTGAACGGGCGAAAAAAGACCACTTAAGTATGGCTCTAAAATTTGTATGGGTTGACGGAATTCGTCGAAATTTGCATATGTTGTCAACAAACCGATCATCTTGTATTCCTAATTTTTTTCAAAAATTTTGTTTAAAAAATGAAGAAGCATCATACGTCAAAACCTAAAGTGGTAGCGAAAACGCTTTCCTGAGAGGGTTATTCACAAAGAGTGACTGTAAACCGACTCAAAATCGACGAATTCGAGGTCAGCGAGATATATGTATGCAGTGTACATCATGTGGTAGTAGAAAAACACCAGAAATTAACAAAAAGTGAAACAGTACCTGCCAGATAAAGAAGCAATTTAAATGGACCAAAATATTTTTGCATTTCCACTTCCATCTCCTGCATTGGATGCTGCTAGGATTCTCATTTGTGCATGGGAAAAGGCTTTACCTTTGGTATCGTAATGGAAAAATAATTGCACGACAAAACTCACAGATGTAAAAACTAGCACCAAAAAACGGTCGGAAATTCCATAGGGAGAAACTTTCTGGACACCCGCGCCCTCTAGATGAACGTCAACTCAAGGATTTCATAGTTTTCTTACTTTGGTGCGAACGAACTACCTAAGGGGTCATTCCTAAAATTTCTCATCAGGCAATTTTTTTACATACCTGCACAAAGTGAGGGTGGGCCGATAGTTTCCAGTGCAGGTCTTGACATTTATTTACTCTAACAAAATTAGTCTTTGAAATTACGGTGTGGCGGACACAAGGATGCACAAAAATTCATTATAACTGGTTTAATTGTGCTTAAGATAATAAACCACGTCTTCACAACGAATTTTTAAATGGCCGTTTTGGTGCTCAGAAAAATTTACGAGCGCCGAAGGCGCGAGCGGCTTGGGGCGCAACAATAAGTTTGCCCACCCTCGTGGGTGGCCTAGTTTAGGCACTGGGACCAACTCTAAGAAGCCTTCGAGAGCCGCCTACCTGAAAACAAAAGTGATTATACTGCCACAGTCAATTAGGCTTGACATTACCTTAACTATTGCCAAGGCGAGACAAAAATTTGTTGCCTGGAAGACGGTGAAAAATTTGATGAAATTTTGAATTATATTGCATGAAAAAGTAATTGGAAAAAATAATGGTTGTTGGAGTTCTGTGTGGCAGAGCACCACTCCCCTAATATTGGAAAAACCAAATGTAGAAATTAACGAACACTTATGTCTCGATAGTGTTCTGAAGCCATTGGTGGGAGTTTATCTTAATCAACTGGATCTTGGTGAAATTAACAACATTTTCATTTCTGATAATAAAATTTCATCTCACATTTCAAAGAACGTCAACAATTGTACAACCACTATTCATCGACAATTGGAGATAAGCATAATTTTCAATAAGGACATTCATGTCAAGTCGCTTGATATGTCAACATTGGATTTTTTCGGTTTTGGATATTTAAAACAACGACTTTTATTACGACTCGCGATGACATTTTATTGTCTCTGGAAAGTTGCTCGACGCGAATGCGCCGGAATTTTGCTTTAAACAGGCTAAAACGTGTTTTCGGGTTCGAAATCGAGATGTAGGTAGGTAAAGAACAATCATGGCTATCAGACTAAGAACTTAAATAATTCGAAAAATAATTTCCTCTACTACGAAAAACAATTCAAAGTGGTCTTTTTTCGCCCGTTCAGCCTCTGTATTGCATTACGTACATAAATACATCCTTAAACTCCGTTTCAAGTTACTTGAGTTCCCCGCCTAGATTACATTAGCCGAATGAACCGAATTATCCTATTATTTTATACCAGTTATTTTTATTTTGGCGTTTAAATTATTCAATTTAGTATGATTTCGTATGATTTAAACGCCAAAATAAAAATAACTGGTATAAAATAATAGGATAATTCGGTTCATTCGGCTAAGGTACTCAAGGCGGGGAACTCAAGTAACTTGAAACGGAGTTTAGTTTGAAAAGTGCTACAAAATTCTGTCGCATATTACATATGTACAAGTGGTGATAAAAAAGTTTATTCTATGCATATTACAAGGTGAATAAAAAAGAATGCTAAATACATATGTATACATATGTTTTCACTAATTTATTCCGCCTTCAATAAATAATTAGATTAAAATTTGATTAAAATGTTGTAAAAACAATTTACACAAATTATGTAATCTTGTTTTTATTTGATGTTGTAACATAACTAATGGAAGTCAGGGTAAATTTGTCACAACGTAGCGTCCTATTTGAACCAGGCTTCACTCTCTGCCTGGACTTTTCCTATCTCGTTATGTGAGGTTGCCAGCTAACTTCAAATATTTTTGAATGAATGGAGGGGGACATACGCACAGAATGTGGCACTATCTTTGACCAATTATCTCAGTAATTGTCTAACAACGATATGTTAGACACATATCGAAAAAAAATAATTTTGAGCTTGTACTTTTAAGTCGCTTTTTGATGACGCCTTATGTGAACGTCGCGGTACGCAGTTCCACATAGTTAAAAGTCTTATGGCATTCTGGTCGGACTGGAGATACAGCGGTCCGGGCAGAGAGTGAAGGCTGATTTGAACTACGTTGTATACGTATGCATAATAAATATTTTATCAGCACTTGTAGATAATATGTGAGCAGAATCTTGGCACTGCACTGTTCTAAACTACGTGTTTAGCGTAATAAAATACATACATACATACATGGGGGTCATCCATATATTACGTTATCAAGAATTCTCAATTTTAGCACCTATGTAAATACACACCCACCCAATATATGTATATATATATGCATTAAGAGATAGGGCGTTTTAATATGGGAAAGATGGGAAGAGAACCACCCGCCTAGTAAAGTGACGACGTAATATATGAACGCTCCCTATCCGACTAACTGATCCTCAGAGTCGGTATGAGTTTTATGCTATGTATAATGGACCCCATAATCAGTACATGTGTCCCTGTTATCGTGCAGTTCTCCAGATAAGAAGAACTATGGGGAAAACAGATAAACGTTTCGCTTAAAATTAAATTGTGCTGAAATATTTATTACGTTTTAAGCATTAGTTAGTAGTGATAAACGTTTGGTTTGAATTGGACGTTTTAATACTTTTCAAGTGTTTCGATACGAAATTAATTGAGTAATTAAAAAACAATGTCGGAAGATGCCTACGTGCCTCCACAACGTCGGCGTGGTGCTGCCCAAAAACAGGAGCAGAATGACCATTCTATTCGGGGTCAAGGGTCAAGAGGGAGGTCGTCGTGGGTTTCAAGAAATCCGCAATCACCGTCCTCATCACATTCTTGGGGTGATAGAGGAGGATCCAGGGGGAGGGGGCGGGGAACCGGAGGATTTGGCAGGGGAAGACCGAATACAGATCCGGAGAGGGACGGACCATCATTTTCTACTCCACGGAAACGCATAGATGTTCCATCTGATGGTAAAAATGGAGACGTGACGGTTCGGAATCGAGATGTGACGTACCAAAATAACAGGTAGGAAAAAATACAAAAAATATTAAGTAATGGGGGTATTCAATACGAGTTGGCATTCTTAAACTTTTGCGAATCTGTAAATTTGTAACATGACAAACTTCGAAAATTTAAATTTAATAATTTAATTTTAATTTTAAATTTTTGGCTGGAGAAATTGCTTGGGAAAATGTATCCATCTCCCTGCCCTATTGACATAAGTTGCCAAAATATTTTGCGAGCATGCCAACTTATATTGAATACCCTTATTAGCTCGCCCTGCGTAGCATGAGAGCTATTGAATTCCTCTTGTCCGTCTGTCTGTCTGTTAACGAGTTTTTTGCATCAATTGATGCTTAAACGAGAAGATAACGTGATTAAACAGCCCCTTGACCATTATTGGATACGTTAGGCGCACCATTGGTACTAAACAAACCGAATCAAATTTTTTAACAAGTTAATAGGACCATTGATATCTAACAATCGTGAACACAAAATGATGCGAAATAATTGGGGGAAGGGATGCAAAACGCACCAATAGTGCAGAATATCCGGGAGAAATGATCATACAATTTTGTGCACCAGTGATGCACAATTTTTGGACTCTTCTCGATGCATAATAATTATTAATATATTTTGTTTAATTGTTCTGCACCATTGGTGCATAATTGCAAAAAATTATGTATCTATTTTGTTGCATTTCTCTGCACCTTTGGGGCAAGTTATAACCATATCATTATTACAGGGTGAGCTACTTCTAACGTTACTACGGTTTATTAAACCAATATTTTAGCAGGCGTCTCATCCTGGGATTCCGATGGGTGGAAGGCCTCCTCCTGGAAAAAGATAGCGACAAGTGCATCATGACCAGCGCAAGGGAAGGGGAGGAATGGACCAAGTTTTTAGAATCGGATCCCATAATTTCCACCCGTCGGGTGGGGGATGATGGTCTTCTCCTAAGAATGGTGATGTTCCTTCTGGGGCGAAAAGTCTGCTCGGAACAAGTTCTTCTTACCTCGGATCAAACCACGATTATCGTGGCCACCTTGAACGCACAAAAGTTTCTGGATAAAATTCGACAAAAATTGGGAGATTTGTTAATTTCTGGATTTGATGCGAGTTCTGAGCGGGGTACAATTTCGGAGAAAAATAGTGAAACGTAAGTAAATTAGAATTACGAAAAATAAATTTTTGAAAATCTTTTTAAGTAGCTACTTTATGCGAAGACTTTGTCCATCTGTCTGTCTGTCTGCCCGTCCGTCAGTCAGAAGGATAACGGGAGAACGGATCGAGATAATCAAAATCGGTTTGTGGCATCTTACATATCACCCCAGGGGGAGGATGCTATCAGCTTTTGGGGCCAGTCGGAACACCGCCACTGGCGCCAGGGGGTGTGGTCGGGGCGAAATGAGATCTTTAGTGCGATTAGATTTATGGATGAAATAGAGTGAAATCGAGTGTTCCCGCGTTGTGCCACACCCCTTAGCGTGAGGGGGTGTGGTCTGCGGAAAATGAGATTTTCACTGAAATTGAGTTTATAGATAAAATTATTGGAAATTTAGTATTTTCGCTATGTTGTGGAAGTGGTTGCGGTGAAGTGGTCTGAAGCTACTTCCTTATGTGCGTTTATGACGGCTTATTTATTCTTAAATTATTGTATTTATGTACGATTAAATTATTAATTTGCAGAGGACTTGACACCACAACGAAGGGATTTATTCAAGACGTTTTTAACTTTTGTTCCTTCACGACAAAACGGATGCCTGAAAGTGCTCGGGATTTTTTAAAGAATACAGTTCTTACTGCGGCGTACGGATTGGTGATGGCGATTAAAGGTGTGGATCCTTCCGTGGCGGAATTTGAAGTGCCTTTGAAAGAGCTTATGTTGCAGCTGGATACGTTATCTAAGAGAGAAGAGGTGAAACAAGTACTCAAAACTAGGTATGGATAAATTCCTTGTATTTATTTAAATTGGTTTTATGATAAGTTCTAGACACTCTACGCTAGAATTTTTTGAATATATGTAATTGCAAATGAATTTTGTACATTTAATTGTACAAATAAACCCTTGCAAACGAATATAAAAAAGTAGCGTCAGAACGATCGAAATTTCCTTTAAAGTGTCACCGTATCAGACAATCATTTATTTGTGACCCTTGACCTCAAGGTCATGAGGTCAACAATATTAACGTAATCACAATCGTTGTCAAATTTCCTTTAAAGTGACACCCCATATAACAATTATCTATTTTGTTGACCCTTGACCTCGTCCGCAAGGTCATGAGGTCAAAAATATCAGCGTCTTCAAAATCTCGGTCAAATTGTCTTTAAAATGACACCCCATATGACAATTATGTATCTTTTGACCTGTGACCTCGTCGGCACGGTCATAAGGTCAAACATTTTGACGCCATTGAATTCGTGGTGAAATTTCCTTTAAAATGATACCCCATATGAAAATTAAAGTTAAATTTAATTTGGACCACACCCCCTGACACCGTTGGGTGTGGTCCGATTGACCCAATTTCCGAAATCGACCGAGAAATAAAAATTAGATGCACAATGCGGAAAATGGGGTTTGATTATGTTGACTCGTTCTGGAGATATCCTGCTTACGGACAGACAGACGGACGGACAAAATGATCACAATTAGTAGCTGACGCTACTTAATAACTTGATGGGGATATTCATTAAGAATTTGTATGTTCCCATCGCAATATAGTTAAGTATGTCATGAAAGATATATTCATATTTTGCGAAGTATGTAGACAAACACATACAATTTTGAGAACTTTATTTTGTTACTAACAATAAGAACCCGTGATGAATACACACCCCGAATGTCAACGTGTCTGAATTTAGTATGAAAGGTATATTTATAATGTAAACTTTACATAGCTGCGATATGTATATACATATTTTGCTATAAAAAATTGCTCCCATTATTTTTATTGAGCGCCAGTTTGGCGACCATTGTTTGGTCGCCTTCAGACCAATCGGCGACAGTGGTAAAAAAGTGGTAAAAAAACTGGTACAAAAATATGAAAGTACCGAATGGGGAAATTACTGTCATATTTGGTTGAAAAGTTTTTCGCCAAAAGGCATTTACAGATATATAAACATCTGTAAATGCCTATTGGCCATAATTCTGCAAAACATTTTAGCCGAAAGGGTTTTCGCGAAACTGACCGTATTTTATTTTATTATTTTACTTCGTGTATTTTAGGCGCGGGTCTACGGAAGAACAATGGAAGTATTTGGACGATATGGAACCACCCTGTAACTATCGAGAAATGACGATCGTCCCCTCCATGCAAGAACTCATGCGGGAACGTCGAGAGGACGTCTTCCTTCGGCGGAACAAAACCCGCGGTGCGTACGCGAGTCCCCTGGACTATCTGGATATTCAATTCCGTCTCATGAGAGAAGATTTCGTCTCACCGTTACGATCAGGCGTTCAAGAATTTTTGCGACATCCGTAAGACAATTAAAGCTTATACAAAATGTTATACAATTAAAATAAGGATACAAAATCGTTACCGTGCGGATTTACTAGTATGCTATGCCACGCTGGTTTCAATTTGTCGCCGGTAAAAATTTCTGCCAAATTAAAAAAAATTATCACGGTTTATTTAATTTTCATGCTATTGGATGATAATAAATTTGAATTTGACCATTTAGCGACAAATTAGGACCAAATGTTGTAGTATTCAAAGATTGCTTACCACAATATTTAGAATAATAATAAATTTGAATTTGGCGGAACCAATTTTTACCACGGCAAACTAAGAACAAATGTGGTAGTTACAGTATTCCACATATTTAAATTATATAGTTATTGTGTCTTACATTAATAACGTGAGTTAAATTTTAGAATGGAATATTCTCAAGGACGGAAAAAAATGCCGCTAGGATCCATCCGAATATACAACAATGTGCAAATTCTTGGATCAGAATTGCTACGCGGGGTGACCCATTTCTGGCTCCGTTTGCCTGAAAAATTTACTCGTAAGGTAAAATGGGACCGATCCAAACGTCTCCTCCCCGGTTCGTTGTTGGTCCTCACGAAGGATGCGTTTAAAACTGGTTCATTCGGTGTTGTTGGGATACGAGATGCTGACAAATTGAAGAAGTCTGGGGAACTATCATTCATTCCAGAGGGAGACCCACCAAGTTACAATGACACAGATAATTTTATGCTGATAGAGAGTGAAGTTTATTTTGAAGCTTACCGGTAAATTAGAAGCATGGTAAAAAAATGATATAATTACAGTACGGGTTGAAATATCCATTTTTCTGCAACAGATATGTCCTGAAAACCCTACAGAATTTGGAATTGGGGGACTTTCCCATGGCAAAATTTTTGGTTGATGCTAGCTCTGAAATTTTGGCTCCAAGATATCTAGCAAATAATGAGACTGACAATGAACAAAAGAAAATGAAACTAGTTATCCCATCCAAGTAAGACAAGCCTGATGAACTCGACAATCCATTAGACGAAGAGTTGAAACCGCTGAAATTGGTTTATTCCAGGGAAGAGGACGATTACATAGCAGACCTGCTGACAAAATTGCTTAAAATAAATCATCCTCCAAAGGAAGAGGAAGAAGGAATCATGACGATTAATCCATTAATTGAAACCGACTGGCCATCTGGGGATACTTTAGGTTTGGACGAAAATCAATATGCCGGCTTCCAAGCGGCCATAATGAAGGAATTTGTCATTATTGAAGGACCTCCGGGAACAGGAAAAACTTATTTAGGTAGTGTAATCATTTAGGTAGAAAAAATTTTTAAATTTTTCCAGCACACTTTATTTCATTTTGAGTTCTCCGTGTATCTAATAGGGTTGAAAATAGCGGAAACATTGCTCAAAAATCATGACCTATGGATGTCTCAAAAATCAGCACATTCCGAGAAAATTGGACCAATAGTTGTCGTTTGTTACACAAATCACGCTTTGGACCAATTCCTTGAAGGAATTACAGAAATATTAGAGCAACAAGGCAAAAAGAAAACACGAGAATTTGTACGCGATTGCACTACTAGTATTGTTCGTCTAGGAAGCAGAAGCAAGTCTGAAAAACTTAAAGAATTCGAGTTGTCCAATGTCAGAAACCGTGGTGGTTGGCGTGAATCCCAGGCGGAGTATGATCTACGTACCGAAGCCCGTCAGGCGGTACAAAATTTGGGATGTCAAGTCGATTATCTAAAGGAACAGTACAACGCACTTAAAGAAATGAAAGGTTTTCTAAATTTTATTATTTATTCGAATCTATACTATATTTTGAAAAGTCTGCGTTCAACGGAAGTGAAACGGGAGAGATTACCATATAAAGGGCAGCTAAGCTGCATTTATCCATGGGGACAACGGCTAGTGCGGTCGTCCGTAGTTCACAACGGAGATTCTGTGCTCTCATGGCCACGGCCACTGTGTCCACTGCGTCGACTAGAGTTTCGCTGGGCTTACATGAATTCATTCCATGTTTCTTGCAGGAATTGTGGATTTTCGGTATCTCGCAGTATGGGACTCAGTACGTCCTGAATTTCCTCCGTGCTTATGGGGGTTATTGGAATCACTAGAATTCTTCGAATTTAATGATGCATTACTCTCACACGGAAACTTTGATGCTACGGCACTGGTTAATTCTTGGTTTGGTAGAAATCCGAATTCAAAGTTGCCCAAGAAAACCCCAGACTGTAAGTTGTTTTGTAAGTAATATCTACATAATGTTATAACATGGTTTCGAATTTTGGTGAAATTAGAGGTCGAGGAGGACGATCAACTTGAAAAAGAAGACTACGATCTCGAAGAGTTGCTGTCAACCCGAATGGTAGATGACTACGAGAGACGCGAATTCATCCCCAGCAATAAACATGGAGATCCGCATGTATTAACTTTCCTTGACAACCTGTCATTGATGGATTGCAAAAAGAGGAGGTCAAAGCTTGAAGCAGAATTGACGACAGCTTTAGAAAAGTATAACATTCAAATAAACACCGGGACTGATCAAGAAGTTAATGATCAAACGATTCAGTTTATAAGAATGCGTCAAGTGCTGAACGAAAATCGTATCAACCTATTGCAAAATATACTACCTCGTCTAAGAGGCATGAAAATTGACAAGGAAGCAGTACACGAGACGCTTAAGGAAATGTGGGGTTCCCAGAAGCCATGGCGGAAAATATTCCCATCAGTCATATCTCGGTAAAGAAATTTCTTTAACCTCTTTAATAGATTATAGTCGTTAATCCATTTGATCGTGCAGATGGGAAGCATATCTAGTAGTAATTGAGCGGTCCAAAGAGCTGCTAAACGAACGCCGCAAAGAACTTGAACCCGAGCTGATTATAGCTGAGCGGAGGTCAGCACAAATTCGGAAATACGGTGACAGTCAGATTTTAAAGCATTGCAAGGTGGTTGGAATGACGACAACTGGGGCTGCAAAGAATTATGATATCCTGCAAAATTTGAATTCAAAAATTGGTTCGAATAAATATGTATATTTCATTTTATTATAAATTAGGGTTAAGATAATCATGTTATTATTTTAAAAATTGTAGTTATCGTAGAAGAGGCAGCAGAAGTTCAAGAGTCTCACATTGTCACACGTCTCACAAAAAGTTGCCGACATCTAATCCTGATTGGTAATTTTAAGGAATGACAATTAATTTGATTTTTGAAATTGCGTGATCAGGTTTACATCTTTCCTCTTTCCACGTAGGAGACCATCATCAATTGAAACCAAGTACCACAGTATATGAGCTGTCAAAAAATATAACCTGGATGTGTCCTTATTTGAGCGGATGATCAGCAATAAATTGCAGTCGTACAAATTAAAAGTATCCCTTTACTAGCTTGTCTGCCATGAATTTTTCTGTACTAATCCGTTATTAGCTCACCCTGCATAGCACGGGACCTATTGAATTCCTCTTGTCTGTCCGTCCGTCCGTCCGTCCGTCCGTCCGTCCGTTGACGAGTTTTTTGCATCAATTGATGCTGATTAAAAATCCCCTTGTCCATTATAGACTTGTTTAGCCCCACCATTGGTATAGAACAATCCGAGCGCAAATGGTGCAAGTTAATTCAGCAAATAGATCGAGATAGGACTATAATTATGGAATAAGTAGCACCGTTAGTACCGAGCAATTGGTTATTAAAAATGATGCGTAACAATTGGGTCATCTATTTCCCCCAAAAAATCAATGATGGGTAACAAGTGGGCCATTTATTTCCCCCCAAAAATCAATGATGCGTAACAAGTGGGCCATCTATTTCCCCCCAAAAATCATGTCAGAATTCTGTTCTATTTGTTCGATTATCCTGCACCATTAATGCAAAAATATTTGAAAATTCTATTCTAATCTATTTGCTCCATTATTCTGCACCATTGACGCTAAAATATATAAATTTTATACTTGCGGTTATTCAGCACATTTGGTCTAAAGTTAAATGAAAGTAATTCCGACATTTTATATATTTTCCCGTTTGTATTGCACCATCGGTGCAAGAATGTATAAGAGTCATGATCTATTTTGTCGGCTTATTTTGCACCTTCAGTGCTAACTTCTGTCTAAATAATTATGACAGGGTGAGCTACTTCTAACGTTACTACGGTTTATTATCACTTTATCAGGAACAACACAGAATGCGTCCAGAGATAGCCGATCTTGTTAGTGGAACAATCTATCCAGAACTTACTGACGCAACATCTGTCCTTAGTTATCCCGATATTCTTGGCATGACACAAAACATGTTTTTCATCTCGCACAAAGAACTGGAAAATTGCGTAAGCTAAAATAATTAAAAACCAAAGTTTTATGAATATTCAGCATTTTTCTGATTTTGACAGGAAGCAGATTCTATGAGCAAGTCCAACGAATTCGAAGCCGACTATTTATTCGGACTTTGCAGATATCTCATCCATCAGGGATATTCCCCTTCGCAGATAACAGTGCTAGCCACATACACAGGTCAAATGTTTCTCTTAAAGGGAAAGTTTCGAGGAATGGATGCAACCTCTGGGGTGAGGATAACGTGCGTGGATAATTTCCAAGGGGAAGAAAATGACATAATTCTACTCTCCCTCGTACGAAGTAATGAAGATGGAGCAGTAGGATTTTTAAAGGTGGAAAATCGAGTCTGTGTCGCACTATCGAGAGCCAAGTAATTCCGAATTTTACTGTGCTATCTAACTTTGCAACCATATTTTTTTTTCTATTTTATATACCAGGCTAGGAATGTATATCGCTGGAAATATGGATATGCTCTCGCAAGGTAGCAAGATTTGGCCGCAAATTAAAGAGAAGCTGGGTCCAGGCAGGTTGGGAGACGGACTTCCCATCATTTGCAGGAATCACGGAACTGTTGAAAAAATTTCGAGGGGAGTCGACTTTCACACCCGTGCGCCACGAGGAGGGTGTACTCGCCTTTGCGAATCCGACCTTCAACTTTGTAACCATAAATGTACATACGTGTGTCATATCGAGGATCCTTCACACACAAATTTCAAATGTTTGGAAAACTGTGAAAAAACACGTCCTGAGGATGAAGCACATCCATGCAGGGATCGTTGTCATATCATGCCTTGCACTCCTTGTCGATACGATTTCACTCTGCGATTTCACAAATGGCTTGCTACATCAACGCAGACGAATTTAAATGTCAAGTCGAAGAGGTTAAATTGCTACCCTGCCGACATACAAAGGGATTAAAATGTCACGAGGATGAGACTGAAATTCGATGTAAGACACAAATCATAAAAAGTCTGCCGTGTGGGCATGAACAAATGGACGTATGTCATTTATCCGTGGATGAAGTAAAATGTCACAACCAAGTGAAAAAAGTGCTTCCATGCAAACATGAAGTGCGTACTATCAATTAATATCTTTCAAGTTTCTGGTTATAAATCAATGTACTCTTTTTTCTTTCAGGTAACCATCCTTTGTAAGGATAAAGATAACGAGAGACTTAAAAACATATGCAGAAATAAATGCACGATAAGACTGGATTGTGGGCATGCTTGCACCAAAATGTGTCATGCAGAAGATGATCCTGACCATAAGAATTACCAATGTAAAAAGGAATGCGCACGTGCTTGTAAATCCGGTCACAAGTGTGCCACAATGCACGCGTGCTTTAAAAAATGTCCTGTTTGCACTGTACCTGATAAAAAGGACTTGCCATGCCGACACTCTGCAAAATTATCATGTCATATTGATCCAGCATCGTATAAAAATTGTAAACATGTCTGCGAACGAATACTTCCATGTGGTCATGAATGTGATAAAAATTGTGGCGAAAGTTGTGGATCTTGTCAGGGATGATTTACAATTTAAAGAGACTATCTTGCTCCGAGTGGGGATAATATTGGTTTTGACTTGTTTTGTATAGGTTCCAACACCACACACCGTTCCTATCTGTGGACATGTTAATGTCTTCTCGTGCAGTGAAATACCTGATCAATCGAAGTGTAAAACATTGGTTAAGTCGAAGAATACATCGTCTTGTAGTCATGCTGTCAATGTTCCTTGCAATGTTGCAAATACGCGTAAGTAAAATTTCTACATAAAGTCAGGCCATACAAAAAGACCCAAAAACTTCGTAAATAAACCTGAAAACTAGTTCATGCAAAAAATGACCAAAACTTAGTCATTAACTAATAGTAGAATTTTCGTAAGACATTGTTTTTGGTATATGTAACGCCATTTATATCGAGCTTTCGATGCTACCATTGCATCACCATCAGGTAAAATTTGTTTGAAGAAATATTTTGTAGACATGCAAAATTAGGATTAAAATTATGGATAATAATGCAACTGACTATTATTGTCGTGATAATAATGTTCTGAGTTGTGATTGGTTATAGGGCTGGGGCAACGTTAGAGGCGACCAATTCATATCACTGTCTTGATTCATATTGCTGGTAGTTTTCTTTATGTAAAGAGTAAAGACTTTCCAAAAAATTACTCATTAACCTTTTGTGCTTAAACTCTTTTTTTAATATTTTCAAACATTTTCGAGAAATCTGGTTTCATATATTTTGGAGGAGGATAATTGCATTAGGCTTCGTAGTAATTTTAACAGTTTTTTCGGTAGAACATGGTTCCTTTGGCTCACCTAAAAATATAACAACGAAGGTTTACACTATTACTTAATTTTACCAGTATCATCCGATGAAGTTCTTGCCCACTGCAGTCAGAAATGTGGTTACACGTTTCCAGAAACGGATGGGGGTTGTGGTCACAAATGCAGCGGAACTTGTGGAACGTGCTCAGGGGGACGTTTCCATGTCAAATGTGATTCCCCTTGTGGCCGTCTTCTTGTCTGCGGACATGTGTATGATAAGAAAAATTGAATCCCTCACACATTTTATTGTAAAATATTCAATGTGTTTTGTTTAATTATTTAGATGCGAATTTCCATGTTCAAGCGAATGTCCACCTTGTTCAAAACCGTGTGGTATGAAATGCGAACATTTAGAATGTTCAAAAAGTTGTGGGAGACCTTGTTCCGTTTGCAGGGTTGGAATAATTTCAAATAAGTAATCAATATATATTTTTGGAAACATTGTATAATTAGCGCCACGTTTATTTCAGGAACCTTGTTCATGGAAATGTCCACATAAAGCGTGCACAAAATTATGCGGGGAACAATGCGACCGAACCCCTTGTGATGAACCCTGCTCTAAAATTTTAGCCAAGTGTGGACACCCATGTATCGGATACTGTGGCGAGCCTTGCCCTCCACTCTGCCGGGAATGTGATCTAAATGAATTACTAGAATTCCAGCTGCTGTATACAGAGGATGAACCAGATTCTAGGTAACAAGTGTAAAACTTGTCACATATTAAGTAAATTTAAAATTTAAAAAATCCCATCGTAATTTAATTAAAGATTTGTCTGGCTACCGGATTGTGGTCATTGCTATGAAGCACTCGGATTTGAAAAGTTTTTAACAGTGAAGACCAATGGGGGTGATGGTGATGACGAAATTGTCGTCAAACGGTGTCCCCGATGCCAAACTGTAATTCGCAATTGTCGCCGATTCGGAAATATTCTGCACAAAATATTCAGCGAAGTTAGAGAAGTTAGCGAAAAGATTTATGGAAATTTAAAAGACCTTCAAACATATCAGGCAGTATTGCTGAAAATAATTTCAAAACCCAAATGGTTCACCCACGTTCCTGAACAGATGCGGGAATATGTAGTTAATTTACTGACGGAGAACCTCCACAAAACTGGAACGTCTCGCATGTATGTCCGGGAGTCTCCTGGTATATTGAAATCTGTAAGAACTACATAATAATCTGCCAATTCTTTAGAAATATCAATCTTCCTTAAAACGACTGACCATCACAAATTTCTATTTAATCACAGATTGACAGCCATCTTCTCAACAGTTTGGCCATTATTGTACAAGTGGGGGACAAATTGTCTCGTTCTTTAAAAAATATGGAAAAAAATCTTACTGATAAGGACCCCATGCTTATAAAATTTATGCGAAAATGCAACCGTTTATACGACCAACTCATCCACCACCGAAAGCTTCCGTTGAGTCGATTTGAAATTACAAATTTAGAACTGGAGATGATTCGGATTATCGGACTACTCAAAGTTGTACCGATTTCACCAGTACAAATCGCGTGATGAGGTGGGCATCGTGTACGATCGAGTGGACATAATCTTAGAGTCTTGTCGGCCTTACACGGGAGAAAGCCAGAAACGGTGTTTGGAGTGGTTGAAGGTAATTAATTGATTAACTAACCAGAGTATAGGGCATCCGAAATCGGTTTCTCTAATTACGTAAAACCGGTTTTCGATTTACCCGAAAGCCAGTTGCACAATTTTCCAAATACACGGTATTGACAAAAAACCGGTTTTACAATTTTGTAAAAATCCAGTTTCCTAAAAAAACGATTTTTACACTCTCGAAAACGGGTTTTCGTTTTTTAATAAAACAATCTTTTTTCCAGCTAATACTTAATGTTTCTTATTGTTGAGATAAGAATTAAGTATTCTGGAATCCCTTGTTCCTAAGTTTATACTTAATTTTAATTCTGTATTTGATTCTTGTCTATTATTAGCTCACCCTGCGTAGCATGAGAGCTATTGAATTCCTCTTGTCCGTCCGTCTGTCTGTCTGTCTGTTAGCGATATTTTTGCATCAATTGATGCTATTTAAAAATCCCCTTGACCATTATTTAATAAGTTAGGCGTACCATTGGTATTGAACAAACCGAATCAAATTTTTTAATAAATTAATAGCACCATTGATATCTAACAATCGGGAACACAAAATGATGCAAAATAATTGGAGGCAGGGACGCAAAACGCACCAATAATGCAGAATATCCGGGAGACTGGATCATACAATTTTGACATAAATTTTTCAAAATTATCGTTGATCGTTGGTAGGTAATTCTGCACCAGTGATGCACAATTTTTGGACTCGTCTCGATGCATAATAATTATTGATCTATTTTGTTTAATTTTTCTGCACCATCATTGATGCAACATTGCATAAAAATTATTGATCCACTTTGTTGGATTTTTCTGCACCATTGGTGCATAATTGCAAAAAATTATGTATCTATTTTGTTGCATTTTTCTGCACCTTTGGGGCAAGTTATAACCAAATCATTATTACAGGGCGAGCTACTTCTAACGTTACCACGGTTTAGTTTTGCATTTTTTTAAATTTGTACTAAAACCGATTTTTAAACCAGGTTTAAAACCGGTGGTTTTCGTAGAATCGAAAACCGGTTTCGTAAAATTTTTCAAAGTCCGATTAATCGAAAACCGGTTTTACGAAAATTGCAAAAATCGGAATAATTGAATAACCTATTTTTCAAAATTTTCCGATTTTGGATGCCCTAGTATGAAACTATGTTGGTTCTGAATTGTCAAGATATATGCCAAACCGGGTTCGGTATTTCGGACGGTGAACGAATAAAAATTCTGGCCGCTCTTGGAATGGGAAAAGGTCATTGGTTCAAGTGTCGGAATGGTCACATTTATTCGATTGGAGATTGTGGTGGTGCAATGGAGACGGGCAAATGTAACGAGTGTGGTGCAGCTATTGGTTGGCAAGAAATATATTACAGTCATTTAATTTATTTTTTGGACATGCGTTAATGTGATGTTTAAATTTACGCAAATTTTTAGGTGGTCAAAGCCACGCACTACTGGCGGATAATACATTAGCTACGGAAATGGATGGAGCCACCGCACCCGCCTGGCCGGCAGCTTTGCGGCAATAAGTTTATTATACTATTTAAATAATTAAGACATTATGGTAGTTAATCAATATCTAAATGTAACTAGTTCCATTATTTTGTCAGCAGTGCGTGTTACGTTTCCATATTTCGGAATGCTGTGTAGCTAAAAAATTAACTTCAAATTCAGCAAATTCAAGTAATTATGTATATTATTGAAAAAAATAT
Source organism: Folsomia candida (assembly GCF_002217175.1). Classification (NCBI taxonomy): domain Eukaryota; kingdom Metazoa; phylum Arthropoda; class Collembola; order Entomobryomorpha; family Isotomidae; genus Folsomia; species Folsomia candida. The sequence goes on along the minus strand of NW_019091221.1, from coordinate 248,672 downwards.
AAGCGTAACCATGTATGTAATTATATGATATCAAACAAAAATATTTTTGCCTGATGAAGAAATTCTGTATGAATATCTAAAGCTTGCAACAATAAATATTTCAAGTTAAAATGTCCTCTGATACCGATGTAATCGATCAATATAATTATGTATATGTTTTGGAAATTTTGTAGTAACGAAGATTCCAAAAATTCAGAATAAATGTAACAAAAGGAAATAATTAAAATGATTACAACCCCCAATTTCCGTAATTTCAATGAACAACGGACAGTAGTTTCACATATTTAAAGAATACAGTTGCACCTGGATAATTGCTAAAAATTGAGAAATGACAATTCTTTCAAGATTTTCCCGTTAACCCCTTTGTGACCGAAATAATTGAAATTTGCTTTCCTTTGGGGACCAGAATTTTATCAGTTAGTTGTTGCTACATAACCAATTTAATTTTACCAATAGTGTAGCTACGTCACCAAAATGATTTTAAAGTAAGCGTAGTTACGTCACCGATTTCACAGTGGGTGTGCAAACCATAAAGGACCGAATTTATTTCGGCAACTTTTGATGATTTTATTTAACATTAAGCATTTATTTATGCATATTAGTAAAAATTATCTGCAGTTCATTACAATAATATTAAGTTATTGATTCATACATTTTTATAGTTTAGCAAGGTCCAAGTGGTTTTCACTGATCTTGACCGGAGTTAGTTAGTTCATGCTCAGAAATAAGCGGACCCGTATTTTTTCGTTTTCTAAAATGGACATGTTTTCGCCCGTGGTGGAATTTAAAAAATCCGCCAAAGTCAGGATTTTTAAAACGCTGTAACCTTTCGAATTTTAATCCGATTTCAAAAATTAAACACAATTTTTGCTCAGAATTACTACCCTGAAAATATAAAACCTACAGTGCAGACTTGATATAGCCCGAGTCAGGCCAAGTTGTGCTTATCACTCAATGCGACTTTTTGCATGAAATTTTATCGCAAATGCATATCAATAAATTAAAAAATTAAATTTGATTTTTCCAAATTAAATTCATATTCTTCTATTAGTAACAATTACCATCCTGTGTAACAAGTTTCAGCTTAGATCCGAAGATTACAAAAAAAAGTATGGGTTACCCAATAGGGTGTCTCTCTATGGGAAAATTGTACCTTTTTAATTAATATTCTTCTATTACCAACTTTTCTACCAAACTTCAGCTCGATTTGATGAATTTTAAAAATCGGTATGGGTCACCCCCTCGGGTCCCTCCAGACGAAAATTTTTGAAATTTTATTCCTTTGTATTCCTTCATTATAAACCATTAGCAACCTCTATGCCAAATTTCAGCTTTCTAACACAATTTTGAAATTTTGGTGCGTAATACCCCACCCACTCCGATGACCCCCACCGGTCAACCACTTGACCTATTTCACCCATCTTCGAACTCAACTCCTCATTTGACCCATACTATATGTGTGCAAAATTTCAAGTCGATAGGATTAGTTTTACGGCAGTTATCGCAAACCAGACAGACAGACAGACGGACAGACAGACGGACATGACGGGTACATAAGCCCTGACTCGGGATAAAAAATCAATTTAAAAAAAACTTTTAATTTTCAAAAAATTATCGTTTTTTGCTTCTTTAAAAATTAAGTTTATTTTAAATTCCGCCACGGCCGAAAACATGTCTATTCTGGAAAACTCCAAAATACGCTTATTTCTGAGCGTGAACAATTTAAAATTAGTCTTACAATGCATTGCAGCGAACTACAGTTGTAGTTTTTGCAGATATATAGTTTTTGGTAATGTGCATAAATAAATGGTTCGTGTTAAAATTTTGTAAAATAAAATTTTGACTTGTATGCATGTGTGTATTTGGTCTTGAAAATTTTTCCGCAGTACACAAATGTGTGTAGTTGGTCCCCAACGTAACGGGGAAATAGTACACAAATATGTGTACTTGGTCCTCTACGGAAAGAAAAAACCTACACAAATATGTGTAGTTGGTCCCCAACGTAACTACAAAGTAGTACACAAATGTGTGTACTTGGTCCTTAACGGAAAGCAAAAAAGTACACATATTTGTGTACTTGGTCCCCAAGGGAAAGCAAAAAAACTACACAAATATGTGTAGTTGGTCCCTAACGGGTTAACATGGAGAATCAACACACTAACTTCATTTAACAAAGCCAAAGTAAATTAACAAGTTTCCATTTTACAGGAACTTGTGCTTTTCCCCAAATTTACAACTCAAAGCAACGATGCACAAAAAAATATTTATTGCCTGGAACATGCAATAAGTAAATTAATATTAATAACTTTACGCAAAGTGATTGTGTAACGATGACGCTTGTTTTTTAACCATATTATCCATCAATCATTTAATTTATAATGCGATTCGTTTGACTAAACTTGAATAAAATACTTATACGGAGATCGTCTCGTGCGGTCTTCAATGAATTTTTACTGAATAAATTAAGCAGAACTCTTCAGTTTCGTTTAAATGAAACCTGGAAACAACTTGTTGGAGAAACTAAAAAAAATTAATTCATGCCCAACCACACTCCGCTCGGCCACCCGGTATGGCAAGAGATCAATTACTTCGATTCAGTGTGTAATTAGATGTCAAGATTTGTCCAATTTTCGTACAAAGTCACGCTCCATGTCCATTTATAAACTGCAGAATTCTACTTAAACTGAACCAGAAGAAAATCATCAAACCATTTGCTGAAGCTAGTACGGAATATTAATCGGCGTTTAGTTTGGACCGGAGTAATCATGTCGTTTCTCAATTTTTTTGGTGACACCAATTTCATCATCGTGCTACTGCTTGGCCTTAATCTGCAAGGTAGGGGTTGTACTAATTTTACACAAAATGAGGCCCGTTTTCTTCGCCCGATTAGAATAAAATGGCAAGAGTTATAATTGGAAAAACGGGCTTCATTTTTAAATCTGAAAATTTCCAAATTCTTATATAATTCACATACAGGGTAGTTTAAAGTTCAGGTTACAATATGAAATTTTTCAATTGGGAAAATTCGTAAATCTCCATTATTCATACAAATTTTGCCTCCGAGATTCAATATTAATAAAAATTAATAAAAATCTCAATCCCAAATCCGTAACTGATGGAAATTTACGAATTTTTCTATTGACAATTTTTCCATTGGAACCTGACATTTAAACCACCCTGTATTTAAAAATGAAGCCCCTTTTTATAGAAATCACATTGCTTGAAGTAAATTATGTAATCGTACTTTGTAAAATTTCAGCATCCACTGCCTACGACTGCAGTAATATTGACCACGACTTAATCCAGGTGTCATGCACTGGTTGGAATAACATTGTCCCGACGGTTTTCGCCGACTTTGGGTAGACAAGGCCAACGACATCAAGCAGTGTGTCTGCTATCGAGAACTGACCGCGGAGGAGGCTGCGATCCGTGCGGATTGCAAATGCGCGGGTTGGACCGCTGTTTGCGTGGATATGGGAGCCCAGCGTTCGTGTAACAATGTCATGGCTGCATGCAGTTTGAAATATAAATTACAGGTGTGCAAAAGTTTGAAGGTCAATTCCCTCTCCTTTGAATTATATGACAATGCTACCTGCTTTGTATTGAATACACTATTTAATGTGGTGATCCCCGTAATTGAAGGGGTTGATTCAATCATTGGTTAAAATTGGTTGTTGTTGGGGAAATTAACTAATTTAAAATGAACTTGATTGCTCGTCTGGTTTAATTGGTTTGGGATACATGTAATAAATTATATAAGCATGATGAAGGAGGGATGGGGGAATTATTTATTCATAAAGGCACTGCACATTGGCATGGTTGTAAATATGATATATATTTTCGCGAGCATGATTTGCGCTGGATGTCTTTTTATTAAGGGGTGGAAGCTATTTATAAGATCGTTATGTCCGTCCGTCCGACCGTTAGCTTAGTAACTTTTGAACGAAAGGACATAGATACTTGAGATTTTGAAGGTTAACTCCTAACGTCAAAAAGCAGGACGAGTTCGAAGATGGACACATTCCAATGAAAAGGTCATGAAATGTCGTTTAAAAGTCAAATTGCATAAATATATCAATTTGAACTGAAATGCAACCCTGAATTAAATGGTGACCTCCAGTTTGACGTCAGAGGTCATGAAAGGTCATACAAAGGCCATTAACTGTTAAATTATAGATATTTCACAACCGTTGAAAACACGTCACAAAGGCCAATTTTAACAGATTTTGAACGGGGAGAAACAATATGGTGTTCAGCTTGACGGGTAACACGCTGCTTTCATCCCTTGGTTACATTCGTTACAATGATCATGGTATCATATAGAGATAAACAGTTCCAATGTTAGTTATTCAGTATAGGACGGGGCTGGAATGATGTGATTGGCTGGTTCGCAGTTCAAATTTCTCCATGTATTTTTGCTGCCGCGTAAGTGAAGCCGTAGCACTCGCTCCGACCATCCGTCTCACTCTACCCTTTACCATCTCTCCTCACACTGTATATTTTACGTCCCAGAAAACAAAACAGTTTTTTGTGCTTCGGTCTGGACCACACCCACCCACCATCATCAATTAAAAGTAAGTTTAAGGACAAGATAGGTTAGAGTTTTACAACCATGCTAAGGATTTAATGTGACTTAATTTTTTTTACAGATTTTCGTCATCTCATGGAGAATTTTTGCGACTTTCTAAGTTCGAATAATTAATTAAAAACTGGAACTTGTTGTGATTCAGATTTAAAACCAAATTTATTGCAACAAATTATATTCATTCGGATGCGACTAAATTGATTTAGCATAAATACAACTTTACTAACTTTACGTTTAACAAGTATCTAAATAACAACTAATAACACATACTCCACAGCCGTGTTGTCACCACTGAAAGTGTGTATCCACCGGCAATATTGATAAAGAAATTGTTATCTAATGTGAATAAAACTTCCTTGTTGTTTATAGATTTAATAATACATCTTCACGAATAAAAACAACTTTGCCGTAATAACCAAACATCGAAATTATTTCCCGGTTGCAAAATATTTTATTACAAATAGTAGCAATAATTTTCGTGCCTTGAGTATATAAGGAAAATGGAAACAGTTGAATGTGGTTCTGGTTCTTCTACTTCAAACTGTAGTGAAACTTATTTCTAATCTTTATCTTCTTGTTCATATAAAGGATAAATTAACCCACCCCCCTTTCGGTGGAGACACAGACAATGGTGAAGACACAAATGGGTGGAGAGGTCGGTAAAACTCTTTGAGAAATTTCTTGAAGGTGGCTAAAAGTGTTTGCTGCAAACGACAGTTTTAGGCGATACGTTTTCCTTATCGATGCCGCGAATTTTACACCACTGCTGGAACCTTTAAAAAAACTAAAATTAGCTATCAGAGGAAAAAAGAATGAGAGAAATGAGTTATTTTGCATCGGAAGTTGTATCTGACGCTTTGGCAGAAAGGAGTAATTACGATTTTCTTGGTTTCAAGAATTATCACAATTAGTACCGCAACACTTTATATTTCGGACCGTGACAAACGACGGTTTATTAAATTCAAATAAATGTTTTGAGCAACTGGATTTCCTGCGAAAAATAACAAGCAATTAGTAATTTGAAACCTGCTTGAAACAAATAACGTGTTTTCATCATATTTATGTGTCTCCACCGTTAATTGTTTATTCTAAGAAGATTTTGAAGAAGGTTTTGATAAAGTCACACTGAATTTGAGTACATGAAGGCGAATCTGTAATTAAAATGAACGTGTTTCCACCATATACATGTGTGTGTCCGCCGTTCGTTGCTTTTTTAAATTTTTGGAGATAAGTCACTATTATTTTAATATTATGGTTGAACCTGGTAAACTTTACTGAAGTTCCTGAGAATTTCACACTATTCCCGAGTCACGAACAAGGTCTCATAGTAATTGATGAGTCTGTAATTAAACAAAATAACAAGGAAATATTGATGTAACAGTTGGTTGCAATAATGAACGTGTTTCCACCATATTAATGTGTCTCCACCGTTCATTATTCTTTTACTTCTAGAGGAAAGAAACTATTTTTAAGATCAAAATAAAATTTACCTTAAGCGAAGTTTTGAAAGTTTTTTAATAGTCTTGACAAAGTCACATTGATTTAAGTACCCTTGTTTGGCCAACTAGGTGAACCTGTAATAAAATTAATACATTTTAGTTATCGACTGCTCATTGGTAGCGAAAGAGTGGGTGTGAAGATATAATTTGAATTTGCTTTGTATAAACGCACACTGATAGATCAGATAAATTGACCGGTGGAGACACGGATCTGGTGGAGGAAGGGGCAATAGGTCACAATATTGAGTAACAATTGGCACAAATATTATATCTGCAATTCACAAAAATAAATTTAGTGGAACTTACTTTCCAACAATGAGAGTGTTTTCACCATACATGAATGTACATATATGTGTATTCACCGTTCATTATATGAGAAACTATTTTTGAATCTTGTAAAACTTTAACGAAGTTTCCGACAATTTCACACTGTTACCAGGTCACGACCAACAACTAATGGTAATTGATGAGTCTATACTTCAATAAAATATAGTGCATTACGAAATACAAGTTCCTTGGTCCTTATTGTTGCAGAATCCAGTTAAAGTTGTTATTTACCAGGTTGGTCGGCGATGACACAGATTTCTGGTGGGGGCACGGCAGAGAGGTCGCAAAATTTATGGATGAAAAATTGTCCTTAGCAGTTACCTACAGGTAACTGCTAAGGACAATTTTATTGATACAGGTATCAATAAATCGCAATAAATTAACATTCAAATCACTCGTAAAAATGAACGTGTCACCACCATATTTGTGTCCCCACCGTTCATTGTTGAAAGAAAATAGTGTACATGCCTGATGAAGATGACTGTGGGTCACTGAAAGCTAGCAATTTTTCAATAAATCAAGTATTATCCTCGAAAACCGCAGAGATGTCAACTAAAAATAGTAATTCTTTTACTACTTACCGAGAGTTGAAGCTTAGAGCTTAACTTGTGGTGAGTTGAAGCGATTTATGTAATTGAGTGGATGTCAGAAAATTAATTTATAGGATACTAAATAATCTTTTAATTACTCAGCTTTTCCGAGTTTGGCAGCAAGAATGATGGTAAAGGAGACACCTGATTTTGGTGCCAAGAAAGGAGTGAGATTTCCAAGTAATGGGGAAATTGAGATTGGGAAAAATTGAGTTGTGCCACGGCCCTGTTTTTATGGGCGGATGCCCATAAAAACCGTCAGCCAATCACAGCATTTGGAACCCCATTTCCCTATACTGAAACAATAACCATATCTTCATCCTTCTTTAAGTGATCTGTATTCGCTGCATTCGTTATAACCAGGGTTCGCCACCCCGGGTTTTTATGGGTTGGAGTTTTTGGGTTCTTGTGGGTTTTTGGGGTATCAAATCTCTGGAAAATCCTACTGCTTAATGGGGTTTTTGCGAGTTTTTGTGGGTTTTTGTGGGTTTTTCCGGGGTTTTTGTAAGATTTTAAGGCATATTGAAACAAAATCCCTTAAACATCAACTTAGATCAATGCTAATTAAAATGTCGGATTCATCATGAAGTTTTGAGAATTTTTATGTGTGACTTGAATTTCCAAGTATCATTGCATATTTCAAGGTTTACATGTTAAACATGAATTTTCGATTTAACAGTCCAAGTCAACGATAACGCTTAAAATTGCATGATAAATTCGTATATTAAATATTTTTTCCCAAATATATAATTTAAGAAATTTTGGTTCAACCTGCCCCAAAATTTCCAAAAACCCACAAAAACCCACAAAAACCTAAAAACCCACAAAAACCCCAAAAACCCCGGAAAAACCCATGGGGTTGGGTTTTTCTAGAAAAACCCCGGAGTTTTCCGAACCCTGGTTATAACGGTTTATCTTATCCCGCATACCTTTTCACATTATTATAGAAAATGTAGGATGAATTAACGAAGGCAGTTGAGTAACGTACATATGTATGTATAAAACGAGTAAATTTATGTATGTATTAGGGTTGCCGCGGGTAACGGGTCGGGTACCCGTTACCCGCATACCCGCACGATTTTTGCGGGTACCCGTTATCTACGGGTGGCGAGAACTACCCGGGTACCCGGTACGGGTAGTTCAGTTTTTATTTAATTTTGGCTATAAATTGTCTTACAACCGAAGTTAGAAATAAGCCCATCATGCCGTATGTTTACAGAAGTATTATTTCATTATTATTTATCCACTTCAAAATTTGTCATTTTAAAATAACAAGCGTTTATAGCGAGCGTGTCTTTTCGCAAGCCACAGAAGCCACAGAAGCTGCCTACGGCAGCCTCAAATATGTACTTTTTACGCCCGGCAAATGGGAGCACTTACATATTGTTTTTCAAGCATAATTTGCCTGATCTAAAATATCAGAACTAATTTGAGTTGTCATTGTGTGTATTTACGAAAAGCTGACGATGTTTTAATTTGTGGTGGTGAAAAATCTCAATCCGATTGAAGGCAAAAATTTTATGTCTAGACGATTTGGTTAAATGAAAACTTCATATAAATCAAAATTTCCAAAAATTAAACTAAGGAGGGGAGGTTGTGTACTCTCAACTCCCGGATCTCGACGCCCTTTGGGTATGTTGTAGTGTTCCATGAATATACACGAACCCTGAAGTGGTTTGATTCCATGGCCACATTTGCACCCGCCACACCCACTCAAAGGTGCCCAAAAATCGCTTTCACTCCAGCTTTCACTCATTCAAAACCACGCCAAAAATCCAATTTTACTCCGATTTTCAAATTTCTTTCACCATTATACTCCCAGATAGTTGTTCTCTCATATACAACATCAAACTCAACTTTTTTTGATTATTTCGCAGCCATAATTTACTTTGTTGATTACTACAATAATGTTCATTAAGAATTTTAAATTTAAAAACTACTAAAAATTTCATAAAGTTGAGTTTGAAGTTGGATATAAGAACACAACTATCTAGGAGTATAATAGTGAAAGAAATTTGAAAATCGGAGTAAAATTGGATTTTTGGCGTGGTTTTGAATGAGTGAAAGCTGGAGTGAAAGCGATTTTTGGGCACCTTTGAGTGGGTGTGGCGGGTGCAAATGTGGCCATGGAATCAAACCACTTCAGGGTTCTTGTACATTCATGGAACACTACAACATACCCAAAGGGCGTCGAGATCCGGGAGTTGAGAGTACACAACCTCCCCTCCTAAGTAACCAAAGTAAAACTAACTTTTCTTCAAGCTATACAAAGATTGTCTGGTGAGTTAGATGTATCAAACCGTCAGGCTAAAAATTAGGGATCATGTGATACTTATATTTCCGTTGACTGGCCACTTGAAGAAAAATATTGGCGATAGAGTTCAATTTTAAAGCAAAGGTTCTGCATCGTTTTCCCCCACTGGGCGAATACCATGAACATTGAACTCTCTCCCCCAAATCCTTTTCTTCAAACAGGTCATCAAACGGAAAGATAAGCGTTATGTAATTCCTAATTTTTGGATAGATTTTTTATATAACTCGCAAAGATATCCCGGTGTAGCTAGAAAAAATTCCATTAGAAGCCTAAAAGTTTAGTTTCAGAAACTACTAATGACATCGACACAGAAAATTATGGCATGCGTTACTTGCATATCATTATCTCAAAGTGCATATTTACTTATCAACCGAAATGAGCAAATAATTAATTAAATCAAACTTATTTTGATGGTTGGTTGGTTTTAACTTTATTTTCATAACGGGTAGCGGGTAACGGGTACCCGTGCGGGTACGGGTAGTTGTGCTGCGGGTAGCGCGTCGGGTAACCGGTAGCATTTTCGCTACCCGTGGCAACCCTAGTATGTATGCAGTCGTGCTTTTTAACGTTTTGCAAAAGCACGGTTACTATCAGTTTTTGAATTTTGTGTCATAATTGGATTGTGGGCCTGAACTTAAACTAGATATCTTTGGATCTAAAAGACCCGATAGAAAACTAACAATTCCTACAAATCCAATAATTAAGGATTTCATAAAATAATTTTCTTCCGATAAGTAATTCCTTGGCAATTAAATTTCACAGGACCCTGATTCCGATGCACATGCACATGTACATCACAATTTCAACATGTTTCAAAAATTTATAAATCAGATTATAAACCTCCGCTAAATGGGGTGCAAAATAAAAAATGCTGTTGTCCGAGTGCCATATAAGCACATAATGGGACGGAGCTTTCTTTTCTTTAATTTGTTCGAGTCCGCTGTCGATCTGACATAATAAATCGACACATTTTACGACAAGAGCAATCCAGAGGTCCACGCTGCGGATTACACGCCGCCGCGCCCCCATACGCCTGTAACATTGTGATCCCGCGCCGCGCCCCCACTCCGCCGTAAAATCTTCTAACATTGGCGCCGCCCCCGCCGTCAAATTCGTCGGCGTTGACCTCTGGTGCAATCTATCCATGTATGCAACTATATATGTAAGTCCAACCACTTTTGCGTACAAAATTTATGAGGGCGGTGATCAAGGGAACTTTTAGAGCTGTGCTGACATTCGGAAAGGTTAAATAAATAGATGGAAAAATTTAATAGTGATGAAATTATTAGGCAATAATTTCAACGTTTCTACATATCTTTTAATTGCGTCAAATTTTGTAAGGTACATATATTTATATGAAACGAATAGATTTGCGTGACATGAATCGAATAAAACACAATAAAACTCGCGAGCTGGCTTGGCTCGCGAGTTTGAACATAATTCTGGTAATTCTGGTAATTCTGGTACTTGAACATAATTCTGGTAGCATTTTCTACAGCAGGAATTGTGCACAGAGTTGTGTAACATAATAATTAATGCTTTTGTGCCGTTTCATTATTAAATTTATAATTATTTTCTAGATTGCAACACATTATGCTAATTTATATTAATTTTAAAATGTTTAAAACACAGTTACACCAATTTCTGCACCAAATCATTTCAACCAACACGATAAATATATAAAAAGTCTAAACATTTTTGGTTTTAAACTACATATGTAGCCTGATTTAATATGTAATACATATTTATTTGAGGAATACTCGAGCTAGCTCGGCTCGTTTATTATCGAGCCGAGCCGAGCCAACGAAATGCACAAATCGTGAATCGCACTATGTACATATGTGTTCATTTACCAAAATTATTTCGTGCCAGTAATCCCCTAATTCCAGAAGCCATGCATTGTACAGGGTGGTTAAAAGGTCACGCTACAATGGAAAATTTTTCGATGGGAAAAATTTGTAAATTTCCATTAGTTACCGAAATTTTGTCTCTAAAATTCAACATTTTAAGATGCGTCATCAGTTTTCCATCAGCTTTGATAATAATTATAAAAATCTCAATCCAAAATCTTGTAACTAATGGTGATTTAGGGATTTTTCCCATTGAAAAATTTTCCATTGTTGCGTGACATTTAAACCACCCTGTATAGTGATAAAATAGTGAATAACGTATGTACATATTTGCTTGGCACAAAGTGGCCAAATATTTTGACCAATAACTAATTTTCTTTATTTTTACAATTTTACCACTGTCAATAGATGTACCCATTCATGATGTGCAAAGGCTGGACTGTGATGCAATAAATCAATTAGTATTATCAGGACATATTATTTACTGTTCATCCAGTATTATTAGTCCCAAAAAAATCTGAAAGGTTACCTGGCAGGCAAAATCAACTTTTGTGAACAGAAATTTGTACACCATCCTCTTCCTTTTATTTTATGACAGTTTTGCTGCTATTTTGCCATTAACGAAATTATTTAAATAATACATATATGGCCAAATAACTTCTCAGAAAACTTGTCCGACTTTTGCGACTAATAATTATGGAGGAACAGTAGCTTTGAACAGAATGCTTATTCCTTCATCAGGTCATAACTATACAATCCGACGTATATTACATAAATTGTTCTTTATTTTTCAAAATTTTCTATTTCATATCTTTCACAACGGTAACAACCTCATTTACCCCGACATGCCAAATATTGCAGTAGCATGCCCAAATATTCCGCAATGCTGGCCCAATTTTTAATTTGGAACCTATTATCCGCCGTCTTTGACCGCGAAAATACCTCCTCCTTGCATTTCACCACTTTATACGCCAAACCTTGCAATTTCGCAATAGACTCGGGTGGCACGCCCTGGTCCACATTGATCACCACCTTGGTCAGCAAACCCATGGCGAATTGTGTGACCGAGGCGTAATTTGTAATTCCCGCGAAACATTCGGCCAACTGCGAGGGTGTAAATACCCCAGTTTCGTTTGCTTGCGCCAATATTTTATAACGTTTGAACGCCTTGGTGAAAACAGCGTTGAATCTGGCGGTCTTTGAAAGGTAGAAAAACCACAACCGGAAAAAATTATACTCCGCGTTGTGACCTTGGATTTCGTCTGCTAATGGTTTTTTCGTCTTTCGAGGCCCACGCCCCGCTTTCGCCTCCAGCTTGACTTCCTAAAAGATTTATTTATTATATTTTATTTCACCCCCCTTAAATTGTTTTTTAATTACAGGGTGGTTAAAATGCCACGCTACAATGGGAAAATCTTAAATTTCTAATAGTTACCGAAATTTTGTCTCTCTAAAACGCAACATTTTAAGAATTTCGTCACCAGTTTTGATAAAAATTATAAAAATCTCGATCCTAAATCTTGTAACTATATAATAGAGATTTAGGGGGTTTTCCCATAAAAAAATGTCCAGTGTAGCGTGACATTTTAACCACCCTGTACATATGTTGGAATAATTATATAGATTGTAGTAAAAAAAACTTCAAAATTTGCATACCTTACTCGCTCCATCTATAGAAGTCCATAGATTTTCACTGGTTGGAAACGTTGATGCATCGTAGGCTGTTAGGACAGCGCTGATTGTATTATTTACCCCAGTTGAGACAACTACGTCCATTTTTAGTGGGATTGAAAACAAATTTTTTTTAGGAATTTGTGTGGAGTTTTGGAATATGTATGTGGATTTCGGAGGTTTGAGTGAAGTGGCCAAGTAGGAATACATAATATGTTATCAAATAATTCTGATATGCATGTTGGCCACAGAGTTAAAAATGAGCAATGACTAATTGGGCGTTGGTCGGATTGATGGTGAAATGTTATATCTTTTGTCAGACAATCCATCGTGACTCTACATACTTTTGCTGATAAGGTTTATGTACAGGGTGGTTTAAATGTCATGCTACAATGGAAAGTTTGCTTGTACATACATATACCAAATGATGATTACGTCATAGAAAATCTTGATACTCATCCGAATCGAATAACTCGAATAATTCTATAACTCTTTTTGTATTCTGGACATTTGAAAAGTACTTCTTCACCTCTTTTTTAAACATAATTAGACTCATCCTTCCATGCTCATTTTTTAAATTTAATGGTAGATTAGACCATGACATTGCTGCCCTATATTTAAAGGACTTTTTGGCCATATTATTGCTAATTAAAATATCTGGCTTATAGTAAGTATTATTTCGAGTATTTCTATATATAACGGTGCTTATTGGTACATAATTGGCAAAATATTTGGGACAGCAGCCATTTAGCATTTTATACACACATTTACACAACTCAGCCTGCACCATATTTTCCGCTACTAACCATTCCAAGTCGACTGATAAGTCATCGGATATAGGGTCATATTTCCCTTTATTGCATACATATCTTGCACATTTTCTGATTACCTTATTTACACACTTTAAATTATTCTTATCAAATAGCCATACAGGAGATGCGTATAACAGACTAGAGAACACCAGTGCATGTATTAATAGTACCTTATTCTTGCGTTCCACGACATTTTTTAGGGGACCAAGTGACCAAAGAGAGCTGTTACAACTTTTTATTACCTTATCACATTGATTATTGAACTTAAGGTCTTCATCCAATAATACCCCCAATAATTTTGTACAAGTAACCCTTCTAATAGGTGTGTCGTTAATTTGTATAACAATATCTGATACAGCAGATTTTAATTTACGGGGGGCAAATACAATAAATTCACATGTATTTACGTTCAGTTCTTGCCTATTTGCTTCCATCCAACGCATACTCCTATCCAGATCATCATTCAGATTATTTACAACTTGTTCTATATGATCAATATCACCAGAAATTAACACACCACTGTCATCGGCAAACATAACACATAAACTGTTTTTTAAATGGTACGGCAGGTCGTTCATCATTATCAAAAACAGAATACAACTAATACATAACCCTTGAGAAAAAGAGTAGAAAGTTGGTTGAATATACATTTACCAAATAATTTAGTTAGTACAGGTTGGATTGCTATCGGTCTAAGCTCATTTGGCGATACTGGATTTTTTACCTTTGGTATTGGAATCACCTTAGCTAGTTTAAGCATATTCGGGACGCTTTCCTCATTAATATACATGTTAAATAAGTTCATGATAATAATTCTAAATTTAGGAGATGTCATACACATATTCATCATTTTGTTGCACAATCCGGTCGTGTCGAGGGATGTCGATCCTTTGTTTTTTGTGCCTTTCCACGCCTTCAGAATGTCTTGTGTGGATAATTCCCAGAATTTAAAAGAAAGGTCGAGGTCGTCCCAGAGTAGTGCGGGTTTTGTAGGTAGTGGTGGCAGTGTTTGGGCGTGGTCCCTTGTCGAGATGTTCACGAAAAAAGAATTTACGGTGTCAGGTTCCAAGTTAATTTCAGCTGCAGGGCTTAGTAGAGGGTATATTTTTTCTAGAGCTCCCCAGAAGTGAAGCTTCTCCACTTTCTTATTAAATTCATGTTTGGTGTCCTCCAGAATATTTCTTTTAACGAGTGACTTGTAGTTCTTAAATGATTGGATATTAGCTGGTGATGGGTCACGAGGACATGCCTTGTACGCCTTGTCTCGCTGCTTAATAATCTGTCGTGTTTTGCACGATACAAACTTTTTATGTTGATGCACATAATAAGTAACACGATAAATATATAAAAAGTCTAAACATTTTTGGTTTTAAACTACATATGTAGCCTAATTTAATATGTAATACATATTTATTTGAGGAATACTCGAGCTAGCTCGGCTCGGCTCGACAAAATTCGAGCCGAGCCGAGCCAATAATTCAGCTCGGCTCGTTTATTATCGAGCCGAGCCGAGCCAACGAAATGCACAAATCGTGAATCGCACTATGTACATATGTGTTCATTTACCAAAATTATTTCGTGCCAGTAATCCCCTAATTCCAGAAGCCATGCATTGTACAGGGTGGTTAAAAGGTCACGCTACAATGGAAAATTTTTCGATGGAGAAAAATCCTAAATTTCCCTTAGTTACCGAAATTATGTCTCTAAAATTCAATTTCAAGAATTTCGTCATCAGTGTTCCATTAGTTTTTAATAATTTTATAAAAATCTCAACCAAACATTTTCCATTGTAGCATGACATTTAAACCACCCTGTACATAAACCTTATCAGCAAAAGTATGTAGAGTCACGATGGATTGTCTGACAAAAGATATGGCATTTCACCATCAATCCGACCAACGCCCAATTAGTCATTGCTCATTTTTAACTCTGTGGCCAACATGCATATCAGAATTATTTGATAACATATTATGTATTCCTACTTGGCCACTTCACTCAAACCTCCGAAATCCACATACATATTCCAAAACTCCACACAAATTCCTAAAAAAAATTTGTTTTCAATCCCACTAAAAATGGACGTAGTTGTCTCAACTGGGGTAAATAATACAATCAGCGCTGTCCTAACAGCCTACGATGCATCAACGTTTCCAACCAGTGAAAATCTATGGACTTCTATAGATGGAGCGAGTAAGGTATGCAAATTTTGAAGTTTTTTTTACTACAATCTATATAATTATTCCAACATATGTACAGGGTGGTTAAAATGTCACGCTACACTGGACATTTTTTTATGGGAAAACCCCCTAAATCTCTATTATATAGTTACAAGATTTAGGATCGAGATTTTTATAATTTTTATCAAAACTGGTGACGAAATTCTTAAAATGTTGCGTTTTAGAGAGACAAAATTTCGGTAACTATTAGAAATTTAAGATTTTCCCATTGTAGCGTGGCATTTTAACCACCCTGTAATTAAAAAACAATTTAAGGGGGGTGAAATAAAATATAATAAATAAATCTTTTAGGAAGTCAAGCTGGAGGCGAAAGCGGGGCGTGGGCCTCGAAAGACGAAAAAACCATTAGCAGACGAAATCCAAGGTCACAACAAGGAGTATAATTTTTTCCGGTTGTGGTTTTTCTACCTTTCAAAGACCGCCAGATTCAACGCTGTTTTCACCAAGGCGTTCAAACGTTATAAAATATTGGCGCAAGCAAACGAAACTGGGGTATTTACACCCTCGCAGTTGGCCGAATGTTTCGCGGGAATTACAAATTACGCCTCGGTCACACAATTCGCCATGGGTTTGCTGACCAAGGTGGTGATCAATGTGGACCAGGGCGTGCCACCCGAGTCTATTGCGAAATTGCAAGGTTTGGCGTATAAAGTGGTGAAATGCAAGGAGGAGGTATTTTCGCGGTCAAAGACGGCGGATAATAGGTTCCAAATTAAAAATTGGGCCAGCATTGCGGAATATTTGGGCATGCTACTGCAATATTTGGCATGTCGGGGTAAATGAGGTTGTTACCGTTGTGAAAGATATGAAATAGAAAATTTTGAAAAATAAAGAACAATTTATGTAATATACGTCGGATTGTATAGTTATGACCTGATGAAGGAATAAGCATTCTGTTCAAAGCTACTGTTCCTCCATAATTATTAGTCGCAAAAGTCGGACAAGTTTTCTGAGAAGTTATTTGGCCATATATGTATTATTTAAATAATTTCGTTAATGGCAAAATAGCAGCAAAACTGTCATAAAATAAAAGGAAGAGGATGGTGTACAAATTTCTGTTCACAAAAGTTGATTTTGCCTGCCAGGTAACCTTTCAGATTTTTTTGGGACTAATAATACTGGATGAACAGTAAATAATATGTCCTGATAATACTAATTGATTTATTGCATCACAGTCCAGCCTTTGCACATCATGAATGGGTACATCTATTGACAGTGGTAAAATTGTAAAAATAAAGAAAATTAGTTATTGGTCAAAATATTTGGCCACTTTGTGCCAAGCAAATATGTACATACGTTATTCACTATTTTATCACTATACAGGGTGGTTTAAATGTCACGCAACAATGGAAAATTTTTCAATGGGAAAAATCCCTAAATCACCATTAGTTACAAGATTTTGGATTGAGATTTTTATAATTATTATCAAAGCTGATGGAAAACTGATGACGCATCTTAAAATGTTGAATTTTAGAGACAAAATTTCGGTAACTAATGGAAATTTACAAATTTTTCCCATCGAAAAATTTTCCATTGTAGCGTGACATTTTAACCACCCTGTATATCGCGTAGAAAAGGGCAATATAAAATTGCATATTAGTTAAACCTAAATTGAAATGGATTAAAATTAGGAATCAATGGATAAATTAGTGATTGTCGTTCAGATTTTAATAACATGTCCTTATAATCCATGCATTCTTCTTCAAATTTAAAAATGTCTTGGATCGTTATCCGGACTCTTATCTCTGGCCAAGAGATTTAAGGATGAAATACATACTTGACCATATCGCAGACTTTCGGGTTTTGTAGAGTAATGAATAAACCAGAAATGGATCACCACAGCTATTTCTCCACATTAGTCTACCAATAAAAGTATTAATTTATTAAACTCTACATAATTACATACAAACATATGTACCTGTTCAAAAATTCAGTTTTCATTCAAAATTCAGTCATCCCAATATCTTACTGAAGATGTTCATTCACAATCAGTCATTTTCGTTCAAACTCATTTCATTTCACTTCATCCGACTTCATTTCTTACTTCGCCCCATGTATTAAGCATAGGGTGGAAAATGAATGAAGTGAGAAATCCTTTCATTCACAGTCATTCATCAGAAATGACGGAATCCATCAGTCATTTTCATTCAAATGACAGGAATTTCATTTTCATTCACTATCATTCGCCATCATAATCAGTCAAATGAATGAAAGTGAACGGGTATGCATACAAATGCAAACCATTTCTAACAATTTTTGAAGAATTTAAAGAATGTAGCCATACACAAACTAGTCTACTAGATAATTTGATTTATTTTTTCGTTAAATTGCAGACATAGGACAGTTCTATGCAATTTAGTATTTATTAATTTGCGATATCAGTATAAATACACGTTAGTGGCAACCTCGTTAATATTGTCTTCCTAATTTTGCATATGTGGAGTGTGTTCGTTTACATTACAAATTACGATTTTATCAACTTGATAAAAAAGATAAGGTAATGCTTAAACATTGGGAACGTTTCCCTAACCCAGATCTGACACTAACCTATCATACATTAGAGTATACTCTTGTCAATAATTTCGTACATATAAAATCGGGTCACGAGTCGCTTTCCCAACACTTAAGATTAATAAGCATCATCTGACAAGATAATTTCAATTTAATAAATGTTAAAACCTTGACTCAAAATATTTTACTAATTAATCAGCTCTTAACGTGTAAAGAGGACAAAATAATTATTAATTTTAGTAAAGGAAGAAATAAAAACTATTTAATAATAAAATGGATGAGTTTTGTGGATCACTTTTTTGGGTAAAATTGTAAATACAGGGTGGTTTAAATGTCAGGTTACAATGGAAAATTTTTCAATGGGAAAAAATTCGTAAATTTCCATTATTTACGGATTTGGGATTGAGATTTTTATTAATTTTTATCAAAACTCATGCAACACTGATGACAAAATTCTTAAAATTTTGTATTTCATAAGCAAAATTTCGCTAACTAGTGGTGATTTGCGAATTTTTCCCGTTGAAAAACTTTCCATTGTAATCTGACATTTTAACGACTCTGTAATTTTTATTTTTTATTTAAACAAAATTTTTAACTTGAATTTAATTATTTTTTCCCAGGATCGAAACCTCACCTGGGACACGACCGACCCCTATTTCACACCTTGCTTCGAAAACACTGTTCTCACCTGGCTCCCTGCAGCCTTCCTCGTTTCATTTGCCTTCTTCGATATAAACTTCTCCTTAAATTCCAGGAAAAGGGAGGGCCTGCCCTGGAACCCGATTAACATTGGGAGATCCTTATTAAGCATAGGTCTCCTCGTGGTGGGGGTGGTTCACTTAATTTTATTACAACAATATGAGGAAACGAGTAAAGTTGAAAATGTGGCTGTGATTGTGAGATTAGTTTCTTATGTGAGTAGATAATTACAAATATTTCTTCATGGGTGAGAATCAATTCTAATTTGAGTATTTTTTGCATTTTTAGATTTTAGCACTATTTCTCTTAATTTTGGGCAAATTGAAAGGGATTCGGGCATCCGGGACTCAGTTCCTATTTTGGTTATTAGTAACACTTACTGAGGGGATTTTATTTAGAACGGCAATAAGAAAATATGATGATACCGTGGAAGAGGTGAGTAATTGAAGGTTATTCTACGCAGAATGGAAGTCTCCCAACGTATGCTCACAGATTTGGACCAAACTAGCGTCAATCGATCACAAATTTAATTAGTATGAAATTGGCAAATGGAACTATCTGCCAGTGCGCAGGTTTAGCGGAGACATTTGCATAAAAAGAGGAGAAAACGCACAAACAAGGCTGGCAAGTTTTTGATTTCCCAAATTTGTTGCACATTTTCTCCTCTTTTTATGAAAATATTTCCGCAAAACCTGCACATTGGGTGATAGTTCCATATGCTAATTTCATGCTAACTAAATTTGTGATTAATTGACGCTAGTTTGGTCTAAATCTGTGAGCATACGTTGGGAGACCTCCATTGTAAGATTTGTTCATGTCCATGTGACTTTATATTGTGAAATAATTAATAATCCTCACTTGAAACGTTGGGTGCATTACATTTCCTTGTACGTTCACAGTCAATGCAACGTCACGTATTCCTCATGCGGTTTGTTATCTTCCCATTGTGTGCGGGACAGCTGATCCTCCACTGGTTTGCCGACAGAGATAAGGCCACTTGTTGAGTTGGGAAAAAGAGTCGCATGCCGTTTGAAGTGAGTAAAAGGAAAAACGTTTAAAATGTTGTCATCATTCATTAAATGAGATATTAATGTAAATTAAATGTATGCATATTAGAAGAAAAAACTACCATTAAATTTGATTTTTTAGACGCCATGCCCTGAAAAAGAATCATCTTTCATTTCTAAAATAACTTATTCTTGGTTCGATTCGATCGCCTGGACGGGATACAAAAGACCTTTGAACTTTGAAGATTTGTGGGATTTGAACAAAGATGACAGAGCGGATGAGCAAGTTCCAATTTTTATGAAGTATTGGGATGCTGCTGTTGAAAGAGCAAAGGCGTAAGATTTTAGTCGATTTTAAAATGATCTATAATACTAATTGTCCAAAGAAGTGTGTGCGTCTGCACGTTTTTAAATTTGACGCCAGATTATACCTTGCCCCATAAATTTGGGCCACCTGCCGACATTTTATCAAGTAATGTCTCATTCAGTGCCAAATTTACATTAAAGGCCGTCCATAAATTACGTAACGGGAGAGGGGGGAAGATCTGATGCTTCAATAATATCGTTCCTATGTTGCAAAAGTTTTAGGGGGAGGAGGTGGGGTCTAGAAAATTGCGAGTTTTGCGTTACATAATTTATGGACAGCGCCTGAGTCCCTATTTGACCCGAATATATTAAAATACCCGCAAAACACACCTATCCGCACTATTGCTGCTTTCCGTCATGATAATGCGTATTGGCCTTCAAACTGTCAAAACTTTATGCTCTCATATTCGTAGCTCGGCTAGACGGGCTAACTTACTAGTAAGAAATTTAATTTTGTCCTATTTTAAATTTAGAAACAGCGCCAAAACTGGAAAAGCAATACAAGTCTCAATTGTCTCAATCTTGTTCAAATGTTACTGGAAAACGTTATGCGTGGCAGGACTCATGAAACTCTTACAAGACTTGTTACCCTTCATCTCACCCGAATTAATGAAGTAAATGCAAACAGAATAGTGCATAATTTGTGAAATACGTAAATTTATACTACTGTTCAGTTCATGTTAATAGTCTTTGGAAATATTTCTGAGAGGTTATTTGGTTTTTTGAAAGTAATATCAATCATTTGCCAGGAAACCTCTCAGATTTTTCTCAGACTATTAGATAATATCGGCTGAATTGTAGTTTTTAACATATAATAACATACAATTTACAATAATTACAATAATACAATAATTTAACATACAATTTTCCACAGATTTCTTGTCGCCCACGTCGCCCCTCAAAGCACCGAAGAATCCTGGAAAGGCTACCTCTACTCCGGCCTTCTCATCTTGTGCTCCATCCTGCAAACGATTTTCGGCGTGCAACACATGAAACGCATGATGCTTCTGGGCATGCGCATCCGTACCGTGCTATCGTCCGCCATCTACCGGAAATCTCTAATCATAACTTCCGCCTCTAAAAGGGATACCACCGCCGGTGAAATTGTTAACTTAATGAGTGTCAACACCCAGCGACTGCTAGACTTGGCGGGCTTCTTCTTCATGGCGCTGACCGCGCCGATTCAAATTGGGTTATCAATTTACTTCCTTTACAACACGTTGGGCGCGTCAGTATTCGCCGGTTTGGCGGTAATGATCCTGCTAATTCCGTACACGGGATTTACTCAATCCCGCGTGAGAAACTTGCAAATGAAACAAATGCTCATTAAGGATCAAAGGGTTAAACTAATTAACGAAATTTTGGCTGGTATGAAAGTGTTAAAACTTTACGGGTGGGAGCAGTCTTATGCGGATCAAATAACGAAGTTGCGGGATCGCGAAATGATGCTGTTGAGGCGCGCGGCGCTGTACGGAACGAGTACGATGTTCTCCTTTACGTGCGCCCCGTTTTTAGTTTCGCTTTCAACTTTCGCGGTTTACGTGTTGACGGATGAAACGCATAATTTGAATGCGGAGAAAACGTTTGTTTCGCTAAGTTTGTTTAATATTTTGCGCATGCCGATGACCATGTTGCCAGCGGTGATTGCGATCATGATTCAAGCGATGGTTAGTGTGGAGAGGATTAATCGGTTTTTGAATGCAGAGGAGCTTGAGAAGAATTCTGTGATGAAGGAGAAGAATGACGGTTAGTTGGTTAAGGGTGGATTGTATGCGGGTTTTGAGTGGGAATTGGCGTGTTTCAGCTTTATCTTGATTAATATGTCCAGATGTAGATTTTGAAGCGTATTCGACTCCTGGGTTGTTTATGATATGAACATTTTAGTGTACCTAAAAATCGATAAGTTTCAGGTTTAGAAAGTTAGGAGTCTAGAATTTTGATTTTTTTCTTCCATGACGAAATAAATATGAAATAGATGAAAAATAATCGGTAGTAACTAAATATTTTCTCATTGGGGAAAAAAATCAGAATTGTAGACTCCTAACTTTATAAACCCAACAATTATTGATTTTTAGGTGCATTAAAATCTTCATATTGGTAAAAACCCACGGAGATGAATAAGTTTCAAAATCGTCATTTAAATAAATGGAAGAAGAGTAAGTTGAGACACAATAATTCAAACTCAAAACCCGCATACAAGTGCGCGCTAAATTGTTAGAGCATTTCTTTTAGTTGGAAATGGATTGATTAATTTGGTAAATAATTTTTAGTTGAACCAGTTGTGATTAAAGATGCCTCATTTTCATGGACCGATGAAAGTGTGACTTTGGCCGATATCAATTTTAGCGTTAAGAAAGGATCGTTGACGGCTGTCGGTTAGTTCATTTGATAGAATTTTTGGTAGTTTATTATTAAAATGTTCTTTAATTTTTAGTTGGAACGGTGGGCTCTGGAAAAACGTCTTTGCTCTCAGCCCTTCTTGGAGATTTAAAGAAACACAAGGGAACAGTAAATATTGACGGCTCAATTTCCTACGTAGCACAAACGGCTTGGATTCAAAACGCAAGTTTAAGAGAAAACGTCCTTTTCAAAGATGGTTTCCAAGAGGGGAAATATAAAAGTGTGATTGACGCCTGTGCCCTGGGTCCTGATCTAGAATTATTGGAAAATGGAGACCAAACTGAGATTGGGGAGAAGGGAATTAATTTAAGTGGTGGCCAAAAAGTAAGTGTACCTTAATTTTTAAATTTCCAATTTATAATTGATATTTTAATTGAAATTTTTAATTGAAAGTTAGCATTGATGAGTCATTCCCCCGCGTCTCATTCCGCCCCATGTTTCCTTATGGAGAAATTAAAATTAACTCTTCGCCGTTAATATTCAATGAAATTTAAATGTTATTACTTTAAAATATTCTATGTTTAACTTAACAAGCCTGTAGATGGTATTTTTGGGAAGATATTCCTTACTAAATAGTTTATTTCCCCTCACAGGAAGGAAATTTTTTTCCTAAAATCTAATCTACAATTTTGTTAAGTTAAAAATATAGAATAATTTAGTATTAAAGTATTAACATTTAAATTTCATTGAATATTAATACCGAAAAGTTAATTTTAAGTTCTCAATAAGGAAACATGACACATGGGGCGAGAATAAGACGCGCGGGAATGACTCACCGAAGCTAATATTTTAATTTTTAGCAACGCGTTTCCCTTGCCCGGGCAGCCTATAAAGAGAGCGACATCTATCTCTGGGATGATCCCCTTTCCGCGGTCGATGCTCACGTGGGAAAACACATCTTCGACAAACTCATCGGACCACAAGGCCTCCTTAGCTCGAAAACTCGAATCCTTGTAACTCACTAGGTCTCCTTCCTCCCAAAAGTGGACAACATCGTCGTCCTAAAAGATGGCAGGGTCAGCGAATCCGGAACATTTCAACAACTCCTAAAAAATCGCGGAAGTTTCGCCGAATTCCTAGCGCAACACTTGGACATCGGTGAAGGGGAAGAAATTGACGAAAGTTTTGTCGAAGAAATCGGAGAAATCGTTGGCATGGAAACATTACGACGAAACAGTTCGAAGGTCGACGCCCTAAAAAGAAGATCCACCCAGGAAAGTATTCGAAGTAGAAAGAAAGGAAATTTAGTAAAATTGGAGGATGAAAAACCGAAATTGATCCAGGCTGAAATCACGGCCGAGGGGAATATTCAGGGCGGGATAATTTTTGAATATTTCAAACAAGGCGGGTTCCTAATCTTCATGGTAGGGATTATGTTCAGTATCACGTCCAACGCAGCGTCGACGTATGCCAACATCTGGTTGTCGCAATGGTCGAAGCAAGCCACGATCGATGAAATGGAGAGAAATGGAACGAACGATAGAGAAACGACGGACAAATATTTAGGCGTGTATGGGGGCCTACGAGCCGCGCAAGCGGTTACGGTTCTCTTTGGAGCGGCAAGTATCGCCATGGCAACGTTGAATGCGGCGGAGAAGCTGCATTTTGGGATGTTGAGAAAGGTTGTACGAGCACCGATGTGGTTCTTTGATACCACGCCGTTGGGCAGATTGATAAATAAGTTTAGTAAACATGTGGACACGGTGGATATCGTTTTACCCCAGAACTTGAGAGGGGGAAGTACGATTTTGTTTAATACGCTGAGTGCGATTGTGAGTATTGCGTACAGCACGCCGTTGTTTTTGACGTTTATTGCGCCGGTTGCGATCTTCTATTTTTTTCTACAGGTGAGTAACATTTTTAATCAATTTCGACAAAAATTTTGCAAAATTTGAGATTTGGGTTAATTTTTGCAGAGATTTTACGTTGCCACATCTCGCCAACTCAAACGAATGGAATCCGTTTCAAGATCTCCAATTTATTCCATTCCGTTTTTACGTACATACATACGTAAAAACATACATACACACATACATACATATATTTACATATTTACATATTTATACGATAAATATTAATACAAATTTTGTAAAAAATTATGGAAAATGCTCAAATAACATACCATAAAGTGTATGCAAATAATTTTTGATATGCACTACATACACTCTTAGCAAGCCTGTTAAAAATCTTCTGAGGAGACTCTAACCAGTTGGTATTAAGCATCATTACCGCTGAGTAATGGAATGGTAATAAAAAGTTTCATACATAGTGAGTAAGGAACCAGTCAACACATTGACAAATTATTACCACCTGGGTACCGCAGTGGAGTACATATTCACATATATGTAAACACAACGCTAATACTTAGTGGGGGCAGGCTAAGTGTTAATAGAATGAAACGCCATAGCTTTAAAACTTTTTGTGCTACAAATTTCTAGTTAATTTTATTGGAAAGCCAGCTAATTTTTGAGTAGAAAACAATTTTTAGTTTTCGAAATTTCTTCTCTCAGCATTAATGCAGCGCTGAAGAAGCCGCCTGCAGTCCTTTGCTGCAGCACGCACTGAATTCTTGGACAAAGTGTTCCATTCCGTGCTCATCTAATTTTTTCGGACCTCTACACTTCTATTAGACTTATAACACACGTTTGCCCCAAACTTTGACCAGTTTTCATAATCTGGAGATTCAAATCCAGAAAGTAGAATTACCATTTCCAAGTGGAGGTAAAATTCAGAATTTTGTTTTTTACCCACGCTTGGGTCATTTTTTGCACTATAAGCTGATTCTTAGTCCTACCGCAAGGTCCAGTCGACTTCAATGAATTGGATCTCACTTAGGGGATGTACCACGGACTCGAAAACGTATTTTAAGAAATTTGATCCCCTCACCTTCCCTCCATTTTCAACAAAATGTAGAGGAATTACCCCAATTAGCTCACACCTGCCAAAATCATAACAAAACCTGGATAATGTGGCTTTTGGACCTTTTGTCTGTATTGGGGGATGTCATTGACCGATTTTGCGTAGATTAGGCCAACTCGTTTGTTAAAGTATTTTCCCGATGTAAAAATATCCTCATCTGTAAAAAAAATCCTCTTCACTTTTTTGGCGCGTACCGCTTGAGGAGAGCCCTTCATTTCTTTAGTAGGGCTTTCTTTCTGGGTATCATCAAGCGGTGGCAAGTACCATATTTCAAAGCCTTAAGTCTAAGGTTCAGTTTGAGTACTCATTGGACAATCTGCGTCAACAATGTCATCCGTGAGGCTATTTTCCGTTGGAATTTTGAGAATTTCTTCGGATTCTGTCCTTCAGCGCCTTCACGATGGGTGTGGTCCTTGTAGGTTTTCCAAAAAAAAAATTCGACTGTTCTTAGTCGATCCGGTCCCCATGAACGTTTTTACAGTCCGCTGGATTAACTTAAAGTGCACATTCGATTCCTGTCAAACTTCTCAAATTCGCTATTTCTTTTTCCATTTTTTAGTGGAAAATTATTACCACCCGCTTCCTTTCAGTATTTTCCCTGCTAGTATTCTTTTCAAGTTGTTAAAAACTCATGTGAGTTATTTATGTAAAATTGCACGAGGAATTCAATGCGTTGATCAGATTTTCCTTATCTCCAGCGGTTTTAAAGTTATTAGCTATTAACACTTAGCCTGCCCCCACTAAGTACAGATAATAATGTGGATATGCCATTCCTGCCATTTCGGTACCTTTCACACAAAAATTCTGGAAATATTTAAACCTGCATAGTCCGCACATGTCGGAGCTACATACATACAAATGAGCTATAAATTTGATACCACTCATTTCTTGCATACCTGACTGCCAACATGATTAACATGACGTCTATACATATGTACACATGTGTACATAAATGTCTTAATTAATTGTCATTTCTCAGGTGGCTTAATAAATTGCCATTATACTTAATTAGAAAATTGGTTTAGGTATGTTTTACATAAACAGGATTTGTAGTTGTCCTTGATGCGATATGTATTTGACTTGATCGTTGTCGTGTATCTATGTAAATTAACATTTGCATGCTAATTTATCAATGTATGAATTAATTACATAATTTCATTAAGCATGATTTACTCAATCCTCCCTGGTTTGCATACCAATGAGTCCGATGCCAAAGTACCAAAAAATCCGGTGTAAACTGCTAGTTTAGACCGAAGTCATGTACATAAACAGTTCGTGTATCTGTGCATATGTACATATATGTGAATGTACAACTGTGTTCCTATATACCACTCAAACTAGGCGTGACTGACGAAGTATAAAAACCCAGTCTCACTTTTCATTTTTAGGAAACACGTTGATAGCAACATACATCTGTGAAGACCAGCCCAGTCACATGAAGTAAAACATTAATTTAAAGTTTAATTTAATAACGTTGACAGGATAAATACGTACTTCACCTGAATATGTATTCAAATACTCCAAGTTTGTACCCTGTGTATCGTTTAATCCTACGCACTTTTGACATGAGTCGAATATTAACCCGATTTCAAATGCTAAAAACAATTTCTGCTCAATTTTTTGCAGAATCGGTTCCCTAAAATTATGAAAATTCATTTTAGAAGCTACAAAATGTTTTGTTTTCATGCCATTTCCGAATTTTTAAAAATGCTAAAAACTGCTACATGCTAAAATGTTTTTTTAATTAAAGGATTTTAAAAAATGAATTTTTATAATTTTAGGGAAATAATTCTGAGCAAAAATTGGGTTTAATTGGGCACTTCAAATGCATATTTTTCGTTAGAAAAAAATTGACAAAACTATTTAGGTGCACGAACGGTAGAGGAGCGTTGTCTATTCGTAGTCATCCTGATTTGGAAGAATACAACTCTATTGTATTCACCACACTTAAATATACACCAAATAAACAAAACTTGTCCTTTAGATGGCGCACAACCGAAGATATTCCAAGGTCGAGGTGGAAGCAGCGTTCAAGGCTATGCCGACCTTTTGTGGCGACATGACTGACCTGAGTGACGTGCCCGTACTCTTGAAGAGATTGGACTTTTCCTGCACGGAGGGCCAGATGGTGGGATATCTCACCTTTTTGAGGGACTGTCACGATGGAAAAGTTCCCCTGGAGGTGGGGATTGCTTCCTTGGGAGTTGTGGATGATGCCAGGGAAGTCATGCGGGTCCATATCCACGCCCTGGACAAGGACAGGGATGGCTTCGTGGATGAGTTCGAGTTCAAGGCGACGGTCCAACTCTGCCTTCTTCATGACCCGTCCTTGGCAAAGGTGGACTTTAACAAGTTTGTCCAGGAAGCGGATACAGATAAGGATGGCAAAGTGAGCATTGCCGATGCAACCGAGTGGTTTTGTGAACACGGGCAAAATTAAAGAAGTTCAGATACAGGTATTTGTATTTCACGTTTAAGTATTTATGTACCGTAAATACTCTACTTATAGCCGGGTCTTGAGCCAAAGTTTGAAAAATTTAATAAGCTCATCCATTATTATGATGTTTGTTTAATGCCTGTTCTTAGATGCTTCAAGTTATGCAAAACCGGAAAAAAATTATCCGGGACTCCAATTATACCCGGGTTTGTCTTGTCATTAGACCCGGCTATAAATAGAGTATTTACGGTAATCTGTACATAGCATGTTCATTTGGTTCTTAATAAACCGTTACAACGCATGTAACCAAGGGGTGAAAGGAGTGTCATACGTCAATGTGAATATCAAATTGTTCGAAAATTTGTTAAGATTGACACTTCTGACGTGTTTTCGACTTTTGTGTCTTATTTGTGCCAAATTTAACAGTTGATAACCCTTATGTGACCTTTATATGACCTCTGAGGTCAAAATGGAGGTCACCATTGAATTCGGGGTTAAATTTCTGTTGAAATTGAAATAGATATCTCCTATGACCTTTACATGACCTCTGAGGTCAAAATGGAGGTCACCATTGAATTTGACATTGAAAAATAGTTAAAAATGACGTGTCACATGTCAAAACTGACAAGTGACACTTTTTCGTCACTTTTCGTCACCATGACGATGTCATCGTCACAGGTGACGTCCAAACACAAAATGACATGAATTTTCGAATTCCTCATTGAAAAATAGTTAAAAATGATGTGTCACATGTCAAAACTGACAAGTGACACTTTTTCGTCACTTTTCGTCACCGTGACGATGTCATCGTCACAGGTGACGTCCAAACACAAAATGACATGAATTTTCGAATTCCTAATTGAAAAATAGTTAAAAATGATGTGTCACATGTCAAAACTGACAAGTGACACTTTTTCGTCACTTTTCGTCACCGTGACGACGTCATCGTCACAGGTGACCATGTCACAGTGTCCATCTTCGAACTCGTCCTGTCCATTGACGTTAGGAGTTTACGTTTAAAATTTCAAGTGTCTATGTCTTTTCGTTCAAAAGTTATCGGAGCTACGGACAGACAGACGGACGTACAGACAGACGGACGGACGGACGGACAGACAGACGGACATAACGATCTTATAAAGGGCTTTCACCCCTTAATAAAAAAGTGTGGGTATTTATTACAAGTTTGCATCTTTATTCGCATAGTAAAAATAGTGTAAAAAGAAATATTTCATAAACTACATAAATACACGCTTAGATTAAATGACTTAATGTCGTGGTTGAGATGCACAAGTTACATATGTAAATGCATAGGGAATTAATTTTCAAGCGAAAGGGTTTTTTGTAAAGTTATTTTTTTCTCAGCATTGTTGATACATGATGTAAACTCGTATTGAATACACTCACGATCAGGGAAGTCTCATATTTGGTCGGGTTAAATAAGACGAACGTAAATACGTTTGTTTATTATGGAGTTATAGATACATATATATTGACAAAATTTAAGAAATATCTAGGTTGGTCACCTGTTATAAGGTCACGATTGACATGGCTGGATTATTTATGGATATGGTCACGTACCCCATTTTCTGAGAAATAAATTTATATTGGGTCATCAAAATAGGCATGAAATTTACATAAATCCAACCTTTAAGGTTTTATTGACTGTGAAAAATTAATAAATTGCCGATTGGACATAAATGCATAGTTTTGAGTTTTTGTCAATACCACGCAATGTAAAATGCCAACCAATTCCTGCATTAAATTCTGGAGAATCCACTCTGATAAAATGGATTTATTATTCTTTTAATAGTAATTCTCTGCCCTATTTCTGCAACATGTACCTATGTCGCGGGCAGACGGAGTGTCATTTTGCTGAAATGGTTTCATGTTTGCTTAAAAAGCTTAAATCGATATTTACATCATTTGTAGAATATGGAGCACATAAATGAATACGATATCGACATGTTCTAATTAACACGCAACTGACTGGAGTAGTAAACAATGGACAAGTTTAGGCTAATTATTTATTTTATTGGGTTTGCAATCCTCCTCGCCTTTGCTTCTTGTTCGACCTGGGGGTTTTCAAACACAAATGTAGCCCAACATACGTAACTTGTTGACGAAGGATAAATCCATATGCATTTATTAATTTTAATCGATGGGATCATACGTCGTCCAGGTTGTAATAATTGACAAGCAAATAGGGAAACACGACTGTCTAGACTTTATAAATATTTTTGACAATATACCCTACCCAGGATTATAATGTTGTCGGAATGTCAATAAAATTTGTTGGCTGTCTAAAACTAAGAAATGTGTTAGTTGAGAGACCAGTTAACAGATTAACGTAAGGATACTTTATACTCGCATTTCTTCCAGTCCGCCACCCAGAAATTGGGTGTTTCCCGTTTCTCGGAAAAATGCAGAATGCAGGATCCCTTCGTAAACACCGGGCTCGTAATTTATCCAAGGTGAGGGAAAGTTTGTGTAATTTAGTGAGGCAATTGTGCTTAAAAATCATGCATTTATTATTTCAAAAATTAGATATCCTGTCAGGGATTGCTTTCAAACAAGGATAAGGATAAATTGGTCATTCTCAATCGGTAGGTGAGGAGTTAAGGGGAAACTATATACAGGGTGGTTTAAATGTTATGTTACAATGGAAAATTTTTCAATGGGAAAAATCCGTAAATTTCCATTACTTCCCGAAATTTTGAGAATTTAGCGAATGGTTCTGTCAAAACTTATGGAACACTGATGACAAAATTCTTAAGATAGTGAATTTAAGAGGCAAAATTTCGGTAACTAATGGAGTTTTGTGAATTTTTCCCGTTGACAAATTTTCCATTATAACCCAACATTTAAAATACCCTGTATATATTTAGCCATCCATAAATTACTTAATAAAAAAATCCGGATTTCTTAGACCTTCTCCCAAGCTCCCCTTATAACGTGTCTAGGTACGAAGCCTAGAACTCATTGTAGATCCATCTCCTCCCTTTCGCAGTACATAATTTATGGACGCCCCTTTACAAATTGAGGAGTCTTAAGGTAACAAATTATTATCTTTGCAGGGGAGCTAGTGGTTTGACCAAGGCAGAATTTGTGGCCGTAGAAACTTCCGGCTTGCCAGAAAGTCCTCCAATAAATGATAGAGATCCAACCGAAACTCGACCATATTTACTGAGCAGCGGTGTAATTTGGCGCCTCAAAACGATCCTTACCCTGGGACGGGCTGTCTTCATATTTCCCTGGAGCTGGGGTGAATTTGTGGGGGAAGATAAGGTCTCTAATTTCGAAATCACGGCCTGGAGCCCGACCTGGGAAAGGATTTGGCTGCTGGGGTCTCTCGTGATTTTATCCAGTTCCAGCGTCCTGACCCTTTTTCAGTCCTCTTTGTTGATTAGGATTGTCCAAAGTTCTCCAGACTCGTATCGCCTCCCGTTCAAGTTGTACACGAGCATTTGTTGGCATCTCCACTCCGTCATGCTTGGCGGGCTTTTCTTGATCTACAGCGAGGAGATGAGGAGCTACACGAATACCTTGTTCTCCTTCAATAGGAGGCTGGTTGGTGAGTGGGGATGGGAAACGCAAACAGGGTACCCCGGGTTTTTGGGGTATTGAGGGTTTTGGGGTGGAAAATTTGAGCAACACCCACGGGTAGTCGGGGTTTTCAAATTTTATAAAATATTATAGGAGGGCATTATTATAAATTCTACTAATTAATTAATTAAGATAATTAACAACCCGCTTTGTTGTGAAATTAAAGAAAAAGTAGATTTATTTCACAACTTAATACATGAGACACTACCTCCGTTTACCCCGACTACCCCGACTACCCCAGCCACCCCGACTACCCGTAAATTCAGGTGAACAAATGGGTAGGGGTTTTCAATAGCGAAACCTCGTGGTTTTCCTTACCCTTCTCACAAGGCGGTGAACGAAAGCATTGCTTACAAGAATTTTGTATCTTTTAAAACAGCGCGGTACGTCGTGAGTATTGGAGGAAAAAAGGCGGGCTCTTTATGAATATTACAGTCCCAATACTTTGTACGCAAATCGTCCTCTCCGCTATGAGATACTGCTCCAGCTACAAGTTGCCGCTCTACCTGACTCATTTCTGGGGAGGGGAAAATGGGGGTGAAACTCCCCTCTGGTTGATTGCCTTGGGGGCCGTGCAGGATGTCTATACATCTGGACAACTCGTGGCTGGGACATTGTTTCTGGGATGGGCCACAGTGGCTCATGCAACGTCCTTGGAGTTTTGGATGGAAGAAGCACAGTAAGATATTTATTTACATTTTGTTAAATGAAGTCCTACAA
The DNA here is from genome assembly GCF_002217175.1 of Folsomia candida. Classification (NCBI taxonomy): domain Eukaryota; kingdom Metazoa; phylum Arthropoda; class Collembola; order Entomobryomorpha; family Isotomidae; genus Folsomia; species Folsomia candida. Next base: position 216,125 of record NW_019091221.1, on the reverse strand, counting down.
GGGAACATGGCGAGGTGCCAGACGACCTAAATTTTTTAAAGAAAATGTGCGCAAGTAAGGGAGTTTTGATGTCAAATTCAATTCTCATGAAGTTACGAGGGTAGATAATTGTTTGCAAAGAATGCAGTATGCTAAGATTATGTTAAGTGCGCAGAAGTCAATACTCGTCCAGCAGCAGGGAAGGGAGCCTTAATGTTATATCTGTTTGGGTAAACTAGCAGTTTAGCTCTTCAGGAGCATCTGGATACGTTGGGGAAAAGAGGATGTGACACACGGAAATCCCTTGGATAAATATGTACATTAGTGATATATTGGGCACTCTTCTGAACTCGTTTGACACCTCGGAATGTTCCCTCGCGAAGCAATTTGACGTCATGGTTGAGTTTTCAACAAATTCTGGTGGAAATTATAACACAAGACTTACAACAAATTCTCGGCGAACCTACAGAATTCTGCACAGAATTCGGGCGATTTTATCTCAGAATTCGTAAAGCAGCCCCACCGATGGATGAAATCTGCTTCCATCTGTTAACAAATTATGAATAATTTATCCTAGTTGCAACAACGAGAGCGACATGACTCGGGAAGATCTACGAGAACACGACCAGTCAATGGAGCTCTACCGGATGGCACAACTCCTCTCAAACCTCTTCAACCACACCGTGGGCAAAGTGGCCATCCCGATGTGCGCCTTTCTCAACTTCTCCGCCGCCATTGGCCTCGGCTACCTCACCGTGCGAAGTATGAACCACTTTTTCATTGAGGAATTCCCGTCCTCCTTCTTCTTCCCGTTCGGTGCAGTGCTCACCCTCTGCTCGGCCTTTGCACAGTTCCAAATTGCGGCAGTGTTGCATGACATGTCGGCCAGTTTTCTGGACTCCTGGTCCAACACGGAGGACCTCGCGGAGAGAAGATTTCTCGTGTCGTGCGGATTTATTAAGACGACGGCGGCAGGATTTACCTCCGTTACGAGGAAAAGTCTGGTGGGGTATTTTCAAACGGTGTCGAATTATATTATTGATGCCGTGATTACATTTCCGTAGTCAGTTGCGACAACAGAGTTTTTTAGTCGAGTTCGTTGTCATATAATTTTCGCTATTGTAAGCATGTACGTATTCGTTTCATAATTAAAATTTGAAAATTATGAATATAATTATTTTGGAATTTAACAATGACTTGAGTTGAATAATTCATGACGGCGGCGGTAACAACCGGAAACAGGATAAATGTATAACATTAAATTCCTGTAATAAAGCATTTGTTTAAAACAATGATCGATTGTTCAAAGCAATTTGGTAAAACTAACCTCATATCCTGTGTTCTATACGCATTCAAAAAATTTATTTGGTATATGTGACTGGAGGAGCTCCATGCAAGATATCAATTCTTCTCGAGATGAAAATCCTAGTCTTTCTTGCAGTACTGATTTCAGGTAAAATACACCAATTTCCGCATTTAATAACAAAACGGCTATATAAATATTTGGGGAAATATAAATAAATTCAAGAATTTTAATGGACGAAATTTACATTAAATTGTGATCACTTTCATATCGATATCTTTTATGATATTATCCGTGCAGACAGGAATAGACGAATTGCAGACAATTTTACTATTTATGTAAATATGTAAATACAAGTTTCGTCTTAATGTTACAGCTTCCCAAGCAAGTCCTGGGGCAAAGTGCGTGTGTAAAAAGGATGACAACGTATTAACCGGGCGGCAGTGTGGCAAAGAAATCAACAGATTGCAAGGCGCCCCTCCAGTCAGGAAACGAAGGGTGGGTTTCCCGAATTTCTGTCGTTTAACCGTTCTGGAGTTTGTTTTGCGAGACATCTCAAGATTGGTAAAAGCATTTGGTGGTTCATGTATTGAAACTTTTGTACATCAAACCCGGAGATCTAATAACCCCGTGTGGAAGATTCATACACGTTCACATTCATTCATATAATGATGAATGAATAAATTATTCATTCAATATTCAAAAATTGAATGAATATTTTATTCTGATTTTTGAATAAATAAATGTTGAATGAATATCTATTCAATTCGTTTGAATGAATATTTTTTTCATCGTCCGTTTTTTTACTGAATGCTTAATACACAGGGAAAGTTGAGAAATTCATATAATACTGTGGATTTTGAATAAAATGAATAATTAATACATGTTGAATAAGTAATTAATATTTTTTTACAACTTAGGAATTAGGAACAAATTTTTTCAAGGCTTTCAATGAATGAACTTTGAATGAATAAATATTTTTTGAACATGTATGTAGGCACTATTAGAAATGAGTTCACGACTATAACTAAAAAGTATTCATATATGACTCTACCGCCGTGGTTATGAATTTATCACCGCCTGGTTATAAATTTATTAGCTCTGGTTACAATTTAACACCAAGTCGGTGAAACTTTATAGTTTGTCGGTGAAAATTGTAACCACTCGATGACAAATTTATAACCACGCCGTTAAAGTCACATACGTTTACTTTTTGGCTATAATCGTAATCCTATTTCTAAGAGTGTGATGAGATTTACAGAATACGCTACAGTATTTATAAGTACAAATATCGTAATATCAAAATTGTTACATACAGGAAGTCGATGTGTCCACGCTTTACGATGGTGAGGAATGCCACCTCGATTTCATTTACGAGTGCCCAGATCCACCAGACGCAACAACACCAGCGAAACCTAAGGAAAATTGTATCCAACTCATTGACAATCATTACACATGCTCGGACCAGGATGGAAATGGATTCTGCCAATTTAATTCATCTCAAGGCTAAATTATGGGCTCAAATGAACGCTCTAAGATGTGTTACCGGTTTTGGGCAAACGGAATAAATTGTATAATAAGATAAACGAAATTTAAAGCTACAAAAAAATGAACTTTCACCATTTTTAAGGTAGCATGGAATTTGTCTTATGTAATTACATATTAAAATAAATATTGGTTTATGTACATATGCATATCTGTTATAGAGCATTTGCTTTTTTGTGCATTTTCATCACTGCAACGCGACAAGCTGAAGCGCTACATCAACATAAGCAGATAGGTAGATGAAGCCTACTTCTCACCGCAGCTGTTTATGTTACAATTACCCCTGAGCCCTGACCCCGGTAAAATTATTATGACTCGAATGCCGACCTTGACATTGGTTGGAGGAACTAAACTCCTTTGACGCCGTGGTCTCTTTCTACTCGGCTTGACCCGGTTCGCGGGTCAAATGCCGTTCCCCCTCTCAGTTACCTTACCCACTACTGGATGTTGAGATGATGATGACCTCATGAATTTCCGAGGCTGACGGTGCCTGGACCATGAATTATGATCTGACGCGCAATCAATATACAAAGATAATGAAAGGTTTTTTGGCATCTTAAGGTCAAAATGTGAGAAACCTTGCAAGAAGTCATCTGTACCAGAAACCCTGGTAAATATATAGATTTTGCTGCAGTAAAATGGCATTTATTTAGGTGCTGTAGTAAGTACCGATTATTTAGACAGTAATTGAAATAACGAGCTGAGGGGTGATTTTTTAAATACGAAGTCACATAAATAATGAGGCATAATCTTGGGTTCAATCGTGATATTATTTAAATTATGCAGGTGTTTAACACATGAATTGTCTCAACTTGCAGTAATTTATATTTCGTTTCAAATTTGGCTAAATTAATTGACTTCACTGAAAAGCAAAATTCATAAAGAGGTTTGTGTCTATGTGTTACTTAGCATCTAATCAAGGTATGGAAATGTCGAAAAGAACTGGCTTATGCCACAGTCAAGGTATCCAGCTTGACCCATTAGAATGTAGGCAAATCCTTTGTCCCCCCATCCGGTCCCCCAAGAGTTTTTGATAATCCAATAATTGCTTCCGGTATCGCTAACCTCATATCTAAAAATTTATATAAATACAAATTAAGATGAATATTCTTCATATGTATATGAAAATTTACCCAACAAGCAACACGGCATGATCCACCGATTTGTTCTGGCTACAAGAAAGGGATCCCCGAGTATATAATGGATCCCATTGTTAGCAGTAACGCCAATAGCCAACTGAAATTATTACCTCTTCTTAATCGATGCCAAGGGAGACAAATAAGTATGTGGCTTATTCGAAATACATATTGAGTAATGGCGCACTAAAATTACTCGAGATTGTGAGACTATCACATTAGATAAGGTTGCAAAGAATTTAAGAACAGGTTTTCGCCATCATACATAATACCCCAGGGGGAGGATCCTATCAACTTTTGGGTGCAACCGGACCACACCCCCGGTCGCCAGGGGGTGTGGTTGGGGCAAAATGAGATTTTTAGTGCTATTTAATCTATGGGTAAAATTAGGTGAAATTGAGTGAAATTAAATGAAATTAAGTGAAATTAAGTGAAATTAAGTGCCACACCCCCTCGGCCCCAGGGGGTGTGGTTGGGGCAAAATGAGATTTTTAGTGCAATTTAATCTACAGGTGAAATAGAGTAAAATTATGTGTTCCGGAGTTGTGCCACACCCCCTAGGCGCCAGGGGTGTAGTTGGGGCAAAATGAGATTTTTATAAAAAATTAATCTATAGATGAAATAGAGTGAAATTAAGTGTTCCCGAGTTGTTCCACACCCCCTCGTCGCCAGGGGGTGTGGTCGGGGCAAAATGAGATTTTTACAAAAAATTAATCTATAGGTGAAATAGAGTGAAATTAAGTGTTCCCGAGTTGTGGTGGGACCGTTTGGGGTGAAGTACGTCTGAAGCTACTTCCGTATGCGCGTTTGCGACGGTTTATTTATTCTTTAATTAAGTACTTGAAACAAAAACCGCAATTGTTCAGCCGTCTTAAGCTGATTTGATTTAAGCTGACTTAGAGGCAACGACTACCCATAACTTTGCTGCGACGCGATAAACATAGGGCGGATATGTATGTACTTAAATTCCTCAAAATATGTATGTAATATGTACTTTAATACCTCGAAAATATGTGCATAAAACATATTTTTTAAGTTAAATTTTCTACTATATTTATATTTAATTTTCCAGAACTTTGAAATTTTTAGCACTCGCATCGACGAATTATGTGTTAACCTTTATCCAATTACTCATAGTGCGACATTAATTATGTTCCTTGATTTTTTAAAGGTAATTTTTGGCTTGGAAAATGGGGCAAACTGGATTTGCTAGTCGTTCACATGAATTAAACGCCATTATCATGAAAATATAATTTCCATAAATCTTATTATACAAAAATAATTTTAAAAAATATTTTTACATAAAAAAACCTCGAAGCATATCTAAATATCTAAACATCTAAATATTTATATTTAGAAAAAGGCTCGAATATGTAGGAAAATATGTGAATATATGCAAAAAATCTCAAAATATGTTTGAAAATATGTATATGTACGAAAACCCTAAAATATGTAAAATATGGAAAACTATGTTTGAATTTTTGAGATCAATCTTCGATGGGATGTCACTATATGAAGTTTTAGTACGATCTAATTTGATATGAAAAAGTTAATAATACATACATAACCGCCCTCTGGCGATAAAAATACCAAAATCACTGTGATCCAACAATGTTGCAGCAGCGTAATTTCATCGAGAAATTTCTAATTCGGATATTATAGCCAATGGTAGTTAAGGAAGCTTGGTTCTAATCGAAAACATGGCTTTACACGTAACGATTGTGAAAGAATTTTGCGTATACCTTGATTTCTGACAGCGGACACGTATCCATACCGTCTCCAATCCCAACTGGTTGGCAGTGAGGCCAGAGCGTTCCGCTCGTTGGTCACCGGTAGAATGGTATCATTCATTGCCAATTCTGGGTTTAGACCATGATGAGTTTCATGAAAGTCAACCGGGTCTTCATCCGCAAATTCGTTAATTGCTAAAATTAGAAGCCAAATGCTACTGTATTTAATAAAAAATGTGCAAGTTTTGTTGTCAAGGAATTGAGCAGCCAAATACCTAGTTTGTACAGAACTTCTCCATGTTCAAATCTTTTATTGTGAACGTGCACACGTGCCGAGTTTTTTTCAAATTTTCCACGAGCCCATGCCTCTTCTTTGGCAGATTTATATTCCTTTTTATATTCCTCCTAAATATTTATTGGAATTAGAAACGTTTCCGAAATGTAAAAATATTCGTGAGTTTTTATAGATGATCAATTTTCAAAAATATCGAATTACAAAAATGGATAGGTTAAAATTCTTTTAAGAGTTTTTGGAAATTGTAAAATTGGACAATGTTCATCCTCGGTACCTTAAAGGCCTCCCAAGTTCGCCTATTGAACTGGACTGCCCTCGTTGGCAAGGGAAATGCCAACGAAGGCGGTCACCAGGACGACAATTGCGACCACGCTGAATCTAGTCATTGTTTTTTAAAATTTCAGTCAAGTTTAACTTTGATTTCAATTAAAAACTGTTGAGACATTGAAGAGAACATCGTTTTATACTTTAGTCTGTGGGGGTTAAGTGGCACTAATAAAACTTACAGACTTAAGTGATAATTTTAGATAAGGAATGGATAAAGAATTAATGGATTTGACTTAAAACTTTTACGTAATTTAAACAGTATGACTAATAAAGCTTGCAGACTTAATTGATGATAGTAATTCCACATAAGGTAATTCCAGATTAGGGATGGATAAAGAGTTAATGGATTTGACTCAACACTTGTATATACGTAATTTGAACAGTATGATTTAATTTACATATTCTATTCCAGTTACTCTCAAACCCCTGATTGCGGGGCTTTACGAATGAAGATGCCGTAACGTAGAATCTCGGGAATGAAAGGGAATTAAATTCCATAAGGTACCCAATCTCTAAATAAATTGTTAGACGAAAGGTTAAGCTTTAACGTATTTCGTTCAATTATTCTAATAAACTAGTTTAAGCTTTGTAAAGGGCATATTTGGTGAAGGATCCTACAGAGTTTGAACTATTAAGTTTATTTAAAGTTAATAGGGTGGGAGATTGTAGAGTTGAACGGGTAGAAGAATCTTTTAAGAAGACAGTTCGCCGGGATCATGGGCACGTGGTGATGGATCATATTACGTACATTGTAGAGAGAAACCAATGCTTCCGTCAAATGTGACGCAGCCATAATTCATAAGTTTTTTAGAAAATTTATGACATATTGATAAGAGTTACACACAGGACGTTAATTGCGACCACGTTGAATCTAGTAATATTTCATTCAAGTTTAACTTCGATTTCACCTAAACACTGTGGAGACATCCAAGATAACATCGTTTTATACTTTACACAATCTGTGGGGGTTAAGTTGCATTAATAAAACTTACAGACTTCATTGATGGTAATTCCAGATAAGGAATGGATAAAGAATTAATGGATTTGACTTAACACTTGTACGTAATTTGAACAGTATGATTTAACTTATGCATTCTATTCCAATTACTCTCAAACCCCTATAATTGCGGGGCTTGATGAATGAATTGTTCAATCCGAACCTGGTTTTTAAAATAACTACTCTTACACATGTTGTACATAATTTCAAGGACATAAATAGTATGTAAATTTATCTTTACTTATCTGGTGACACCTTGAATCCAAATAATCAATGAAAATTATTAGATAACATCTGCATACGGTGTATCACGTATGGTTTGCATGTTTACCGAAGTCAATTACACTTATAAAAATATTTACGTAGATGACAGTAAAACTTGTGCAAACAATTAACAATTTTAAATACGAAACAATGTTTAAATATACTTTGTCATCCATTGTTCAAACAATTTTAATTGTTTTCCTGGCATCAGCATCGACATCTCATCCGAATGTGACGGGTACAGTAAAATAAATATTTTCAGGTCAAATATTTACAATTTTTATTAAGTAGCTTCAGCTACTTTACCTATATGCGAAGACTTAGTCCGTCTGTCCGCCTGTCGGTCCGTCAGCAGGATAACGGGGGAATGGATCGAGATAATCGAAATCGGTTTTAGCCATTATATCAATGACTTCAGGGGGAGGATCTTATCAACTTTTGGGGCCAATTGGACCACACCCCTGGGCGCAAGGGGGAGTGGCCGGGGCAAAATGAGATTTTTGGTGCAATTCAAACGATTGATGAAATAGAGTGAAATTTTGTGTTCCCCCGTTATGCCACACCCTCTGGGCATCAGGCGGTGTGGTCGGGGCCAAATGAGATTTTTTCAAAAATTGACTCTTAGATGAAATACAGTAAAATTAAGTGCTCCTAGTTGTGCCACACCCCCTGGGGGTGTGGTCTGGGGTAATCCAGAGGGAAAGGCTACACGAGGCGACCTTATCCAATATTTTAATAATATATCGGGAAGATACACTTTGTCTGGGCAGCATAACCGAGAACCGAATTCCGAGCCGTGGAAATGGAGTTCGATTGCACGCGATATCACTGGAGTATTTCCAGGATTGTGGGGAGGTGACTTCCTCTTTCTTCCGGACGATGTGAGGGACAGGCAAATCATGATTGACGAAGCAGTGCGGAGTTGGGAGGCTGGATCCGTGGTGGCCCTCAAGTGGCATGTGTGTCCACCAACGGTGGGGGAAACTTGTGATTGGAATGATGAAGGGATTCTTGCACAACTTTCCGGTAATTATTGTAATAAGCTAATATGTTCATGAATACCTGTCAAAAATATTTTTTCACTCAAACTGCATTCATTGTGATTATGACGTTGACTTATTCATTCTAGCTTTGAAATATTATTCACTCATATTCCTTGCTTATCTCCATGTTCACTATTCAATGAATAAGTTTATTCATTCGCCCCATATGCCAAGCATAGAGTATAAAGTGAATGCATGAGTAATTTGCTGATTCGCTCTTCAATGAGGTATTATTCAGTCATACTACATTCACGTGTAGTCGGGGTAGTCGTGGTATTCAAATTTTACAAAATATAATAACAGGGCATTACTAGCAATTCAACAAATTAATTACTTATTAAAATATAATTAATAAGCAGTTTTGTTGCGAAATTACTGAAAAACTGATTTTTTCATTACTTTATGAACTTAATACATGAGACACTGACCCAGTTTGTCCCCAAACCCCCAACTACCCCGACTACCCCGACTACCCACAAAACCCAGGTAAAATCCCGGGGTATGGGTTTTCCTTACCCTGTACATGTATATGGGTACATGATTGATACCGTAGTATTTGACACTCACGTTACATTTTTACGTGTGTAGTAAACGTTGGAGCCGTGCGTCGAGTCAGCATTCATTGGGAAGCTGCGGATGCACCCGGATTTCAGATTCAGTCTTCCCTGGATGAAGAAGCTTGGACCACAGTGCATGAAAATTACAACGGGAGTGGAGGAGTAAATGACGTAAACTTGGTTTCAATCATAGCAAGATACATCAAAGTGTTTTTGTTTACAAAAGCTACAGAGTTCGGTTATTCGATTAGAGAGGTTGAGATTTATTGAACAGAACAAAATCCTGACTTTTACCAGAATTGATGGTCAACAAACACCACTTGTTACGCATTACTTAATCTGACGTGAATTAACAAGCATGCTGTTCAATTAATTCATCTTCAATTGCTTATTACACTTCTTCCAACTTACCTTTTCATTACATATTGTCAAGTTGTGTATATACCTGTTCCAAAAACCTTTTTTCATTCAAAGTTCAGTCATCCCGATTTCTGACTGAAGATTTTCATTCACACTCTCAGTCATTTTCTCGCACTACTCATTTCATTTAACCCCTTCTGACTAGGGTTCTCAATGGGCTTCGGGTTGGCCTGGACCGGACCGAAATCCGACGGTTCGGTCCCGGATTGGGCCATCCGCAAATCCGGACCGAAAGTTTCGGTCCGGTCCTCGATCCGGTTTCAGATCACCTTTTCAAGGACCGGACCGGACCGCCGGTTTTCGGTCCGCCTGAATGTTTTGGCGCGCGAGAAAATTCAAATACTTCGATCTCGAATTTTTGAATGTTTTCTGCCAAACTCATGAATTTTCAGTGTGTTGAAACTCTATGTTACGTGGTTTTTTCAAAAGTTGTCCACATGATCCATAAAGATTGTGTTTTTTAGGTTTTAAAGTTTTTACGCTCCTTGATTTTGGGAGGATTTTTTAAATTCCTAATATATTTTAAAAATTAAAAAAGACCTGTTGAGAAGGAAAATGTAAATTGGTCCTGAGATAAAATGTATAATAACCTCACTGGCCGATAAAACTTATGAGACCTAATTCGATACATGTATGTAAGTCTGAAACATGACATTCTGGTTATATATTCTGGTTATATATTCTGGTTATATATGTACGATTATATGTCTCATGTAGTTACATAAGACATTTATGTACATATATGTGAATAATGTTTTTTTTTATAATTATTTTTGACATAGGTATTTCAACCTTCTTATTCAATTAATAATCATGAGAGTACAAAACAAATCACATAACTAAATAAAGAACTAAAACTATGATTTGTATCAAGGTATGATAAAATTATTAGTATAATTATTAGAATAATATGTAATAAATCTCAATCCACTACTTATACATATGTACTATATGTGTAATTATTAAGTAGCTTCAGCTACTTTATGTGAAGACTTTGTCTGTCTGTCTGTCTGTCTGTCTGTCTGTCCGTCTGTCTGTCAGCAGGATAACGGGAGAACGGATAAAGATAATCGAAATCGGTTTTCGCCATCATACATAATACCCCAGGGGGAGGATCCTATCAACTTTTGGGTGCAACCGGACCACACCCCCGGTCGCCAGGGGGTGTGGTCGGGGCAAAATGAGATTTTTAGTGCAATTGAATCTATGGATGAAATGGAGTGAAATTTTGAGTTCCCCCGTTGTGCCACACCCCCCGGGCGCCAGGGGGTGTGGTCGGGGCAAAATGAGATTTTTGAAAAAATTGAATGCATAGATGAAATACAGTAGAATAAAGTGCCCCCGAGTTGTGCCACACCCCCTCGTCACTAGGGGGTGTGGTCGGGGCAAAATGAGATTTTTGAAAAAATTGAATGTATAGATGAAATACAGTAAAATCAAGTGTTCCCGCGATGTCGTGGGAGTGCTTGGAGTGAAGTAGTCTGAAGCTACTTTCGTATGCGCGTTTGCGACGGTTTATTATACTATACTATAATGATATGTCTTTATACTATAATGATATGTTTTTCGGTCCGCCCGGATTGACCGGTCCGGTCCTGGTCCGGTCCCGGTCCGGTTCTGGGCCGAGGGGAAATTTTTCGGTCCGGTTTCGGATTGGTCGTTTCGGGCCTCGGTCCGGTTTCGGATCAGGGCTGATCCGGACCAATCCGGACCATTGAGAACTCTACTTCTGACTTCATTTCTTACTTCGCCCCATTTATTAAGCATGTAAGTGAAAAATAAAAAGAATGAGAAATCCATGCTTTCAGAGTCACTCATCTGAAACAATCGAATCTTTCAATCATTTTCATTCAAATCGCAGGAAATTCATTTTCATTCAAATCGCAGGAAATTCATTTTCATTCACTATCATTTTCTATCATAATCAGTCATATGGATTAAAGTGAACAGGTATGGTTGTATATAAACCTTTACCTTCTCTTCGCCTGGTGAATCGGTTACTTGTCACTAATCCCAAATAATAATCCCATTATCCTTCTTAAAAATTACATTTTTGCCCAATTCCTCACCTTCTCGCAAACGTTAAAAGCTGAAGAGTAGCCAAGCAAATAAAAAGTTAGCTGGGTTTCTTGCTCCATTCTTCAACACTATTATATGTAAATCCTTTGTCCGGATATGCATACATACACAGACAGGGGGCCGGACATAAAGGGTATTCGCAATTTTCAGAGAATCTTAGAGAAAATTAGTTACTAAACCGGTAATTACCCCAGTCGCGAAATTTGAAAATATTACCAGTTGGTAACTAATTTTCTACCACTCAATAATCAATTAATTACCATGCGGTAGAGTCACATAGATACTCCGCCTGGTAATAACTTAGTTACCGGGTTTCTTAGAATGTGGTTTTCACCGAACCATGTGATCTACATATGTATTAAAATTTGTGTAGTACTTTATAGGTATGAGAAGGGCATGAAAATACATCCCGTGTCGAATCAACATCATTTTTGCACGGCACCTAAAAGAATAATAAAATATTACTTTTCACAATAAATAGAAGTAAATACCCCCGATATGAGTCACATTATTATTTGGTTTAAATTACGTAAGTTTCTTTTCTATGTATTTATGTATTTTAATACAAGCGACATTTTGTCAGGATGATTGAATTGGTTAAGAATCGTACATATCCAATTAAAATCGTAACCTACCAATTTAAGATATTTCCATTTATTTAAATATGTAACACAGTCCTGGAAGCATTAATGGGAAAATGTGAAGTGGAGTATGTATGCGATGCAATTGCTACGTGTGCATAGAAAGTTGAGCCATCATCATCTCAAATATGCGTCAATGGTAAGTAATTCTCCAGCTAACTAACTAAACCTAACCTGTGTAAATATGTATGCCATCCAAGTCAGTGGTAATTCCAGTCAAGGTTGCCTTGGAAAAAATAGCAGCCACGTAGATACATATGTGCCTCGGACTGCTTTCATATAACAAAAACATGCACAGCCAAATCTACGTGGCAAACATATGTATGTACATACATATTTATTATTTACATATATCATACTCTGCTCCACATATAAATAATTTCGGTGAAACGTTTCTTATTAAATAAGTTAAGTACTTTTCAGTTAATAAATTCGTTTGGTAACTTTTTATGTTCAGTGTTGTTTTGGAAATTACACAATCAAGTGAAGAAGAGATTTTAAAGGGAAATGGAAATGAGAGGGGATGATGATAAGGAGAGGGTTATCGGACTAATAGACATGGACTGCTTCGAGTGCCAAGTTTATCAGAGGGATAAACCCAAGTTGAAGGGAAGCCCGTGCGTCGTGGCTAATTCGAAAGGACGGTGGGTTAATTATTTTATTGCAATTGATAATTACTAATTGGAATAATATGGCTGTATGTTATGAAAATTACGCTCGAAACTGAAATGGGATTTTTTGTGCTATTTGCAATTAGTATTAAAAATTCCTATCTTTACCTTATGTTTTTTTAGAAATTTTGTACTTTTGACTATAAAGTTTTGAGTAGTTTAAAGAATAATTTAAATGCCAATTCATTCAATTATTTAACATTTATTTGGTCCTATTAGAGGTCTGGTTAATTAACATTTTATAAATGTGCAAATCAATGAAATATTTATTTTTTCTAGAATTGTTTCTGTAAACTACGAAGCTCGTCCTGCTGGTATATCAAGATCTCTCAATGTGTCCGATGCAAAGAAGAAATGTGAGAACTTGACTGTCTTCAAAATCCCAGACGTGCTTGGAAAACCCGATAATTCCAAGCTACGCCACGCCTCGCAAGAAGTACTCGACATAATTAAGGATTACATTGGAAAGAATGGACGGTAAACATATGAAATGTCTAAAATATGCATAGGAAGTTAGCCAAGGCCAGGATTTAAATTTTTAAATTTTTAAGCTTTCCCGCTACAACCGGGCATGATTCGATGACGCAAATGTCGTCCGGAACATTTATTCATAATTCCCTGAAAATTTCAACCAAATCGTACGCGGGGAACATTTGACCAATAAAAAAATGTATTTTTTACTCCTCACCCTGATTACTAATCACTGTCAGCAATTTTTTAAATTGTCAAAATTCATTAATTCTTTAAAACTTAACGTGAGTGAGTAAAGACGATATTTTTGTATTTTTCAAAAGTTTCCCGCCTACGATTTGGTTGAAATTTTCAGGGAATGATGAATAAATTTTAGGAAACATATTTCATTCATCAAATCGTGGGTGTCTTTGGCAAAGGCTAAAAATAAAAGATTCTAAGTTCTGGGCTGGGCTAACTACACTAAAATTTAAAATTCCTAAACCTGACCTTGAAACATGTCTAAAACATTTCAAGGGATCAAATGGTCCTCGAGTACAGCCCGACCGACGAATTTTACTTGGATTTAACAAACCACGTGGATCACGAGCTGCAAGACAGATTCAAAAAAACATATTATGGGATGATGGCGGCTTCCCAAATATTTCCCCACTTGATCGCCATTCCATTGTTCCTTTACACGTTACTCCAACACAGCCCGTTCGCTGCCTTGTTTGTATGTCTCCTCATTATGCCGAGATTCCTCAAGGAATTAAAATCTACCCGGGAGAGGATGCGGTTACACTGTGGGGCCTCCCTGATTCGCCGTGTCTGTAACGAGATAGAATCCAAAAGCAGAATGACCGCGTCTGGTGGGGTCTCCGGTAACAAATTTCGCGCAAAACTAGCCTCTTCAGAGAATAAGCCGAATGGGGTCGCAATAATAGAAGGGAACGATTTTAACGACATTTTGTCTTCCAAAAAGATCAGGGATGTTCCCGGTTTGAAGAGTGGTTTAGGAGAGAAAGTGTGCTCCACGTGGGGGATCAGGGATATCCAGGAATTAAAGAAGTACTCACGGGATGAGCTGCTGCGCTACCTGGAAGATGACGAGGTGGAGAAAATCCTGAACATTTTGACTGGCACCGACACCAGCCCAAAGGTTGCGAAGGAATTCTCGGCAGCAATTCATTGCAGGTATACTTGTTCAAACAATATTTATTCATTCAAAATTCATTTGGGTTTGGGACATATTCATATTCCCGATCATGTTTCGGGCTTTTTCGTTCATTTCATCATTTTTGGCCTAATTCTAAGATTTGGCAACCAAATCGACAGAAAATAACAAAAAATTCAGTTTTCTCACAATTATTCATTAATGCGAGAAACTTTTAGAAATTTACGTTCACTTTCGCCTAAGGTGATTTAATTCATTGCGAATGAATTAAATCACCCCAGAACTTGTTTAATTGATAAAAATTGAGCATTACGAGAAAATATATGAAACAATTAAGCCAAAAATTTGAAAAATAAAGTCATTTTTTTGGTCATATTTTAGGGATTTTTGCGGTCATTTTTCATTCATATTTTGAGGTTTTATCATTCATTTACATATATCCGACGTCTGTTTATTACCAAGTTAGGTATGTATTGAGTAATAAATAATATTGCATGCATACTACTTAATTTAAGCCAACTTCGCGATCTCCTTCCATTTCAAGTCAGTCCAAGAACTTGGCATGTTGTTTGTGAAAAAATAGATTGAAATTGCAAATAAATAATAATTAACATGAGATCAAATCGTGCCCCTGGCAAATTTAGGAAACTTGGGGATGAAGAATTACTCAAGTTGGAGTCTGCTTTGATGAATTACCTGCCAAAATCTAGTCAGGTAATAAATTATATACATATTTTCTAATAAAAATTAATATCGGTTAATAAAAAAAGTGAGATTAAATAAAATATTTATCATGCCAAAATGAATTGTAAAGGTTAATTTTCAATAAACGATTTTCAATCGGGCTCACAAGGGACACTCACGACCTGTCGTTTGAGTTCAGGGTACCCACAATGTTTTTCAGGATCTACTAGGACCCCAGATGAAGGATTCATTCATATTTCCGTGTAAAACCCATATTTGGAATAATCGCTTTTAACTTTTCGCAAAATTTCGTAATTTTCTTAGAAATGGGGATTCGTCGAAAAAGTGCTAAAAATATTTCAAAAATTAGGAAGTTTTATTTTTATTTTTTTGTCAAAAATTTCGCATAAAATTTCGCATAAAATTTTGAAAATCCTACATAAACTGCAAAGGTTATGGGGGTTTGAGGTAGGTCGAAAATGTAAATTTTTAAGTTTGGCGCCACGGCACGACGCCAAATATGAGTTTTACACGGAAATATGAATGGATCCTTCATCTGGGGTCCAAGTAGATTCTAAAAAACATAGTGGGTACCCTGGACTCAAACGACAGGTCGTGAGTGTCCCTTGTCAGTATTTCTCTAAAAATGGAGGCCTCGCAGCGTATACTCTCCAATTTTGAGCGAATTAATTAGAGCCAATCAATCACAAATTTAATTAAAATGAAATTTTCAGAAGATACCATGACCTTTGGTTTATTTTGCAGAGATAAATATTTGTATCAGAAGAGAACAGTAAATTGGGAAAATATATTTTTATATTTGATAATACATTTTCTCCTGTTTTAATGCAACTTTGGCAAACCTACGAATTCATAAATCGTCCCTGATGCAAATTTCACATTAATAAAGTTTGCGATCGAGTGTCACGAATTTTAGCACAGTTTGAGAGCATTCTCTACAATGCGTCTGATAATTTTGTCTTCACTTTTATTCACCAGTTTTTGAACATTGTGAGGCAAAAGATCCTTCAACTCATCAAAGAACCCATAATTTCGGACGTATTTCTCTACAAGGATGACGAAACTCAAGATTTTGATAAGTGGGCCGACACTTTCGTTGTCTGCGCCCAAAATAACGTAAATTATGTCCAAATTCTGCAAAAATTTTATAGACTGGTCTAAAACAGAGAAAAGTGAATAAGCCTCCTAAAGGAGACCTAGAAGACTCAACTCCATAAGGATGCGTAAGCCACGTTGAGAGCCAATAACAGACGACGGCGAGGTTTTTGCACTTTTTCATCTCAGTTTTTTCAGCTTCTTAAACAATCAAAAATATACATTTGTTTCGATTTTGGCGTCCAACATGTACAATTTACTGCATTTTTGACAGAGTTGAACTCCGAAAATTAAAAAAAGACATAATTAATATTAAAGAAATTTAAATACAAAGAATTTTCTGATTGGCTGTCGATGGGTGGGAGGGGTCGAAAACCACGCCGTCCTCTATTATTGGTTCTGGCTTTTCAACGTGGCTTATGCATTTATGAATGTATGTTCAATGGGTCTGAAAAGGTTAATATTTTCCATGGTATGTAATTAGATCCACAGTGAATACTGCATCCTACCGCGTCCACCAGAATTAATTCCGGTCAATTCCGGAATGATGCAATCCTTCGAGGAATTAATAGAGTAGGATCGCACCCACATTTTTGGATCGGTTCCACAAACTTTTCTAGACTCGTATTTGCGACCCATTTTGGAAAAGAGAGGGATTCAATATAAAGATAATCCATGCGATGCGCATGTCCTGGATGTGGAGACGGCATTAAATTATGACAAAGGTGGGCTGCTTCCAATTTCCAAGAACGAAGGTGTTGAGAGGGTATTCTGATTAAACTATCCCTAATCGATAGAAACTTTAGTTAATTGGAGATGTCACGATCTACAAGTTCTCTAGTTTGAAGTATTTCTATGAAAGGAGGAGAAATCTGTCCTAAATGGTGTATGTAAAATTTGACACTTTCCATATTTACTCTGTGTATTCTTCTCTTCGGATGCAAATATTCATAGAAAACATGCCACTGAGACATGGTGGCATTTGACAATTCTATACTGACAATTGAGGCGCAAACCATGTTCAGCCCAGATAATGTTTTGACCTTATTAGTTTGAAAGAGCAAGTCTTTACAAACAACATTTGGTTCGGCACTTGGGCAGATGCGCAAATTTCAGCACGCTATGGGCGCCGCAAGTTTCGCAAAAACGCACGAAGTTGAGCTCGCGCTGAGCATTGCCCGAAAAATCGTGCGTTTTTGCGAAACTTGCGGCGCCCATAACGTGCTGAAATTTGCGCATCTGCCCAAGTGCCGAACTAAATTTTGTTTGTAAAAACTTGCTCTTTCAAACTAATAAGGTCAAAACATTATCTGGGCTGAACATGGTTTGCGCCTCTGTTGTGAGTAAATGTACGATCGAGTTTGGACAAAATCTGATAGACGTGCATAGTAAGAATTTTTGTTTCACAATTACATTCACGCTGTTAATAAATAAATAAATTGCAGAATACACTTATCAAGACAACGAAATTTCAATGAGGGTTTCCTCCATTCGACAAATTGATGCGGATATTGACCAAATTTTGCAAAATTGGGCTTGGACACTTCCTCACTCAAAGGGAATTTGTCAGGAACGATTCGCAAACTGGGATCCGTTGGGGTGTACGCGAATCCGAACCTGGCCAGCTATGCGGTCCACGCCTCGGTAGGACTACTCCAAGTTCTGTTCATCTACGCCTTTCGTCGCCGCGGGTTGGGGATCATCGTGATGAAGGCGCTCGCGAGAAAAGCGGCGGACCTCGGGCTAATTCTGAGGGCGGAGTGCATGGTGGACAACGACGCATCGCGACAAGTGCAGCTCAAAGCGGGGATGGTTTTTGTGGATAAGACCAACTGGATATTGTGCCGGCAGGAGTATGATCGCTGCTGGAAAAAAATATTTCTTCCCGGTATCCAACATTGCCAAACAATTTCCCGGTCCCAAAAATTTCCCGATTTAGTGACCTTTATAGTAATTCTTCTCACAAACCCTTTGGACAATACAATAGTACTTAGCTAATTACTTGGTTTACTAATTGTAATTACCATGCGTTTCTATTATTACACTGCATTTGATGCTACTTATATTCATTTGTGGGAATAAGAAGCAAGAAGTTTTATTATATTTTTCAGCGTTGATCTTCAGTCCCGCGAAAGATTATATCAACACTGCATGTACATAGATAGGAGATTTTAGAATTTAATTGAGTGTAGTAAGGAGTAGAAGCTACTACCAAACTAATGCTTTCAGTATTTTTGATAAGAAGTATTTTGTATACAGTATGGTAGAGCTAACTGCATGTATATACGAGGAATGAACCGCGTAACTGCAAGAGTTCTCATGTTACAAATTTCTGGTTGATCTTGAGGATCAGTTAGCTTCCGATTTGAAATCAATTTTTCGAAAGTGTTTTCCCCCATTTATGCATCGTTGAAGGCGAGACCCACAGAGCCAGTTCTCGGTGGAAGCACCCACTAAATTCAAGAATCTTATAGCACACATAATGTAATGCATAAGTTATATGACGCATTTATCTTCTACCTCTTTTCGATAAAGTAGATTTATGGGAACTATGGCCAACCAGCTCACGCTTGCCAAAACAATCACAGAAATAGGTCATTTGCTTTCTAGCGACCCGTAGCATCGGGGAGACCTACATTTGTTAAAGATGGCTATCTTAAAGATGGGTTCTTCGTGGATTGCTCCGAATTGAAACCTTCAGGGCATTCTTCTTGGTTGGGGTTTTCTGGGTTTCGAAAATGTCTTTTTCGACCGTTCCTTGTCAATCTAAATAGTCTCCAGGAATCCTTTTCTAAGGTCATGCAAATTAATCACTTGGCTGTACCCAAGGAACAAATAACCTTCCGAAGTGTGCGTTTACAGGTCACCTCGAAAAACATATAATAAGAAAAACTTTGTCAATTGCCAACTGATTTTGCTCAAATTTTGCATACCATTGGGAATAGGGAGTACGCCATTTTTGACGACTCCATTTTTAAGTAGATGATTTTTTTCCGACTTATGGGCCAAAAATACCCTCCAGGAGGATGTTTCTTAGAGGATTCCTCCCAAAACAATTTCGATAGAGTAATTTTGTGAACCAGAACTCTAACAATCTTCAGACATAAAAAATATTATTTCGTATATTTATTGCTATATTTTTGCTTCCGCGAGTAACAACAACGGTTATCAAATGGCTGAGATAAGTCGGTTGGAAGTTTCCCAGCATTGCTTCACTGGGGGCTGTTGTGTTAATAATGCCAGCAATTCATTATGCTATGCATCCTTGTTAATTGATGAATAAAGGAAAAATTTAAAAAGTTGCAAAATAAAAAAAATAAAAAAACGAGATGCTTAGGTGAATAGTACATATATAAGGGCAACGAAAAGTTTAAAATAAAATTATTAAAACGATAATAAAGTTACATATGTGCGTCACCGCCCGCCGTATTTTTTCTTTAATTTTTCTACCGCTTTCCCGTTTTTTTTCCTTCCTGCTTCGTATTTTTTTCTTTAATTTTTTCCCCTCCTTTCCGTTTTTTTCCTAACCGCTTCGTATTTTTTCGCCCTTTTTTCTCCCTCCTTCCCTTTTTCCCCTTCCCGCTTCGTATTTTTTCTTTAATTTTTCTACCGCTTTCCCTTTTTCCCTTCCCGCTTCGTATTTTTTTCTTTAATTTTTTCCCTCCTTCCCGTTGCTTTCCTCTCAGCTTCGTATTTTTTCGCCCTTTTTTCTCCCTCCTTCCCGTTCTTTTCCTTCCCGCTTCGTAGTTTTTCGCCCCTTTTTTTCCTTCCCGCTTCGTAGTTTTTCGCTCTTTTTTCTCCCTCCTTCCCGTTTTTTTCCTCCCCGCTTCGTATTTTTTCGCTCTTTTTTCTCCCTCCTTCCCGTTTTTTTTCGTCCCCGCTTCGTAGTTTTTCGCTCTTTTTTCTCCCTCCTTCCCGTTTTTTTCCTTTCCGCTTCCTAGTTTTCCACCCCTTTTTTTCCCTCCTTCCCGTTTTTTTCCTTCCCGCTTCGTATTTTTTCGCTCTTTTTCTCCCTCCTTCCCGTTTTTGTCTTTCCGCTTCGTATTTTTTCGTCAATTTTTTTTCTCGTTTTTTTCCCGTTTGTTTTGGCGACAAAAAAAATTTTGCGGCCGCCTTCGGCGTCCGCAAAATTTCCCGGTATCCTCAATACCTGGATACCAAGTTTTTTCCACCAGCGAGTATGATGTCAAAAAGTGGAATAAAATGAACTCAATTGAGTAAATAATTTGGGACGAAGAAAGAACAAATAATACATAATTAGAAATAATAAATGACTACTTAGCACACACAATTATTCCCAGATTGGTTTTGATTGCTCAGGAATAAATCTTTCTTTACCCTACACAGTTTGTTGTAGAAATTTATTTTTGATCTACTTGTAAAAATTGTAGCTGAAAACTACTACAGTTTTTGTAAAATTATGCATTTAAATACATCTTGTGGCTTAATTGGGTATTTAATTGGATGTAGACGAGAACTGATTCAACAAAATCACAAATTTCATGGTCTTTATTTATATAATTTATGATATTCTAATTAATAATAAATATTTCATCCATGTTGTTCTAAATTAATCTCTGGATTACTAAAATTATCCAATTATCCAAAAGTTAAACTTAACTGTTGAAATTCTTTATATTATTTAAGCCCGACAACTACGATCCATGCGGATTGAAAACTGCAAATGCATTTTAAGTAGCGTGAAAACAGGACCTGTTTTTACATGAATTGAAGAAGATTATAATAATTAATTCGGTAAATTCAAATACAAATTCTGCTCGTTTCGAACACGAGAACTTTAATTAGTAAATTGACAAGTCGAGTCGATTAAGTGAGTAAAACGTTAAAAAATGTAATGTTAAATCATCCTTTTACATTTTGTCCCGTTGGCTTTGTCAAAACTGGAGTTACATCCGGCTTAAAACTTTCACCGAGAAACATGTTGGGAATATTATTTCCAAAATACATCTTCGTATTTGTCGTTATGGCTTCGATTCGTTTAAGTTCGAGGTATTCCGGCGTTAAAATTAGGGAATTTCCTTCACCCAACTTTTCTTTTCGGTAACGCTCCGCATCCGCGTGCATTTTTTCTCGGTTAAAAAACATCTCATCCTCGATGGCGGCCATCGTTTTGAGGGATTCTTTCTCCAGGACGCGTTGTTCTAGTTGGATTTTGGCCACTTGTGCGTTCCGCTCGGCCTCAATGACGGCTTTCTTCCGGTCCGTTTCGGCATCCTTTTCTACAACCTTTTGTTTCTGAGTGGATATCAGGAGCCTATGAATTTGTGGGAGAAAAGAACTTTCAGTTGGGAATGAGATGAGAGATGGAAATTATAAATTCTTATAAAATCCAAACCAAGTCAAAATTATTCAAAGATATATGTAATGTGTACCGCTCTAAATATCCACATTCAAAATAACGGATTTAGGAATACAGGCTAAATCCGTTATTCCAAAATGTCAATCGAAAATTTTTCGATTGAAAAAATTCGCAAATTTCCTTTGGTTACTGAAATTTTGTCTGTGAAATTCAACATTTTGTCATCAATGTTGCCATCAGTTTTGATGTTAATAAAAATCTAAATCCAAAATCTTGTAACTAATGGAAATTTAGGGGTTTTTCCCATTGAAAAATTTTTCATTGAAGCGTGACATTTTTTGACCACCCTGTATAGGTATTTACTGACGCGGGAGGATTTAAAGGTCTCACTTTGTTTTTTCAGCCTCCATCAACTCATAATTCCTTTGTATCTCGGATGGAATTCTGGGCTAAATTTTATCAAAAGCAAAATTAGCAAATATTTTAACATATTTGCAATTATCTACTCAGCTTCTCGCATTTTACTTACCTTTGTCACACGAACTGCTTGGATGTGCAAGCCTGGTGCCATAACGTTCAAATCATTTTGCAAAGTACTTTTCAAATTCTCATCAATCTTGTCAAAAAGATCGATATAAACCTCTTGCAAAGTGTGAATCGAGCAAAATTGATTTAGTTCATGGTGAACCTTGTTGAAGATAAGGGCCTTATCGTAATCCGCGGTATAATTCTTGACCACATCCCAAGCATACCGAGCTGAGAGGAGGTTTACTACTTCAATCCGATCAAAGTAAATCATCGCACCGCCGGAAGTTCCGCAAGGAACGTCTCTGACTTGATCGGTTTGAAGGGTGATTTGAATCGAGCGGTAGGTTGTGAGCAATGGTATCATCACTTGGAAGCCGGGGGTTGAAGTGGATTCCAAGAGTGCTCCTGCCCGGTAATATACTCCGATATGACCTACTCCAGAAGATAATACAAATTTTACTGTATTAAAAGCTCACAATGCGATGGTGTGAAGTGTAACCCTCCGATTTAGTTGAGATTTTGAAATTACGTGGTCCAAGTCAATACAACCAATGTTTTTTCAGGCAGTTTGTGCGATGGTCAGAATTTGGCAAAATGTTTGAGGGCAAAGTTGAAAAACGTGCGATTTTTACCAGGAAGAAGATGCAAACTCGCCTTCCATTCTCTTCACGTACTACAGATAAAAATTGCACATTTTTTAACTTTATCGTCAAATACTTTGGGAAATTATGACCATCGCACAAACTGTCTCAAGAAAAGTTGGTTGTATTGACGTGGACCACGTAATTTCAAAATTTCAACCAAATCGGAGGGTTACACTTGACACCATCGCATTGTAAGTAAAAGTGTATTTTTGAGGAGGGAATTAAGAAGTTAGGGACTGTTTGACATTTATTTTAATAGTTAAATATGTATGACCTTCTTCAATTTCGTGGCAACTGGCGACTATCAGACCGATGAAGATAGCAACGCCGACGACGAAAATGCCAATCCCGATTCCTTGCCGAGCACTTTTTACGGATAAAAAAATACATTGAAACATAGCATTCAGAACAATCCGGTAGTAAAGCAGTTACCACCACTGGCTTGTACAGTAGATACGTGTATGTATTCAACAGTACCACCGAATGGTAGTAAATTTTTTACCAATCTGGTTCTACGTTTTACTCCGTAGTTGTACACTCTTAGCAAAATTGGATTGAATCATCACCAAACGGAGTACATATATGACTTAACCGGAGCGGTGAAAACGGGCAACACCGCATAGTGAAAAATATACACCGTTGTGGTGATGAAACCTCACCACTCGGAATCGAACTGCTACCAACCCGGGGAAAAATTATCACCAAATCAATACCATCACGGAGTGTATATATGTCAGACTTCACCACTTTGCTCAGAGTGTAGTTACTTACTAGCTGGGAAATAACATTTGATTATCTAGTTCATACATATATTTGTGGTAGAACCATGTGATAACAGCCAGCACTGGTAATACTTTTGTTACCGGATTATTTTCGGTGTAATGGTTGGTAAGATAATAGTGCAATTAAGTTTAAGTTGTAGCTAAACTATGTACCTGATGGCGATTGGCAACACATTCTCCGTATCGTCCGGCATTTTGAGATTTATTCAGTCGAGTAGTCGTGTTGTATGTAATTTGCAACAAGTTGACACAGGACGGGAAGAAATCACCTGTTTTATTTATTAAATAGTAAAATTTCAAAAATGCCAAAATTAGAATTCTGAAAATGTACTGGATTTCTCAGCTTTTTTGTTTGATGTTAATAATTTCATGCATGCACATAATTTGTGATTTTACCTCTTCATCTGCTGTTTCGTTGATTTGATAAGAATCCGGTTTTCATTACATACATTTTCAGCTTTTGTCTCATATGTAAACATGTATTGATTTGAATCAAATTCTGCGAAATATTTGCCCAATTAGTATGAAATTTTGGATTCTGCAAATATAAATGTTAAAAGTATTGGTATGTATGTAAATAAATACTTCACTGAAATATCTGTAATATTAGTACATGATTTATCGCAAGCTTCCACAGGGTCGCGCTTCTTTGTTATTAATTTGTCACGTTAATTAAGCAGTTTCGAAAATGTTTTGTGGAAGATATTATTTTTATAGTATATTATCTTTCTAATTTTATATTAATGCGTAAGAAATATTTAGTTCCAAGACCCACTTTCACTTTCCGAATTTATCTGTAATTAAGTACAATTTATTATATTCTACACACAAAATTACGTAAAACACAGGACTTAACCCGAAACAGGAAAAACCAACCGGGTGATGGGTATATATGAGAGTGTGTACATATATATATGTACCCGTACAATAACTACGTATGAATGTCCGTTAGAAAGAGAAAGTATCACATCTGCTCATCTCCTTTGTCCTGGTCTGCTCCGGGTAGGGGATCCAGTACTAAAGCTCGTGCATTCCTCACATTACATAAGTATGTATGTACATGTTACATTTTAATTATTTTAGACAGTGGTGGACCAAATTGCATGGAAACACTCTTAAAAATCCGAGAAGGTAAGAATGTTGTGGTATAATAATGATTGGATAGTTGCGACTCCTTCACTGTAAAGCATCCGGAAGTGTCACATATGTACTCCGGGTTGGTATTGATTTCGTAATAATTCATTACTGGATTTGTTATAGTTTGATTCTGAGTGGTAGCGAATTCATTACCACCACATTACTACGCCGTAACGATTGATATTACCGATGCCGGTAGAGTCATATATGTACTCCGTTCGGTAATGATTCGTAATAATTCAATACCAGTTGCCTAAGAGTGTTCCGAATTTATTCCCTACTCGCTGTAGTAAGCTTTTGATTGCCAATTATACTCGTAAGTGGTATTGATGGTAATGATGGTTATTACGTACCCGGCAGAGTCACGAAATTATGTAAATAAGCTATTACTAATGTGCTGTCAAGTATGTAGCATCTGGCAGGAGGCGAACATTTTTAGCAACGCACCAAATGAGATAAATAAATGCTTACTTAAATTAAATTATTTACTTAAATTAATTCTGTGCGGGACCTACCCAGGAGTTAAAGTTGGGGAACAGGCAAGAATCTGTGAATAAGGGGAAGTCCGTGAAGCACAGAGGGAACGAAATATCGAAAAATTCGTAGGAAACGTAGGTATTAAATTGATAAAAAATATTTTCAAATTTCTGGTCAATTTTCGACTTTTTTTACGTTGTGTTTCACAGACCCACAGACTCTTCCTTGTTCCCAAACTTTTTTCTCGGGGCACGGTGCTCCGCGTATAATATTTTCGATTTTGTTTAGAATACCAGGATTAATTTGACATAATAAAAGTATAGTTGGTTATGCAACAGCACGGATGACTGGGATCAAAACTTTATTGATTTTTATTCGAAGTAATACATCGTTATTTAAAGAAGACGATTTTGGTCTCTGGACGATTACAGACTTTCAAGCAAGAGCGCAATTCCTTGTCCACCACCAATACAAGCTGAGCCAATTCCATGCTTGACCCCACGTCGTCTACAAAGATTAAAATGGTGTGTTAATCGTCTCATAATTTCCAAAGTGAACTGTTTGTTTCATTTCCAAAACAAAAACAAATTGCACACAGTGTAGACAGCGGAAGGTAGAATCTACCATGGCGAGCTACTAAATTGTTCAAAAATTGGCCACATATTTTTTATAAAATCAGGATATTCTCTCAACCAAATTGAAAATCTTTCAATTAAGTACAAGCATAAGCGGGCAACCGTGGGGACAGTGGGGACAAAAACCATGATTGGAATTTGCAATCTGCAATTTTCAAATTATTGTGATGGCATGTATTATGTAAATTAAGGTCAATATTTATATATCAACACGCCCTGAGTCCATGAGGACATTGCCCATATGTCACTAGCCTTCCGCGGCCATTGGCACATAAGGAATTCGTTAATTGAGTAATCTTTTTTTAGAATTGGTACCACGATGTCATGACTATCATAAAGACATAATTTACATAATAGCACATAATTTACTTCAACTCTTGTACAAGGTGAGCTGTGATCCTGGAACCGGAAGCTCCGACGGGATGCCCAATCGCAACTGCGCCACCATTCACGTTTAATTTGGCCGGATCGATGTCCAGCTCTTTCTGACAAGCCAACGTTTGTGAGGCAAATGCTTCATTAATCTGATTAAGGGATAAATAGATTCATACATCTTATACGATAAGCTGGAAATGTCTGTGGGCAACGGAGGTGGGAGCAAATATTCCGCAACGGAAGTGAAACTAAAGAAAGTGAACTTTCTAATAGAAAATTGAAAATACAAAATTGAAAAAAAATAAATTTAGAAAAATGACTTAAGTCTCATGGTGGTAATCCTGGGGTAGTTAGCTTGTGACGTTTAATAATTAGACATCAGCCGTTTAATTTATTTGAGTTTTGGCTCCAGTAGAAACTTGAAAATTTACTTTCTTTACTTTTACTTTCGCTTCGTTTCCAACAGACGTTTTCAGTTTATGGTTCTCGCTCGCCCGGAGAGCGACGGGCTTATACGCTAGTAAATTTTATATACTCTAGAATTGAATACGAATCATACCTCGATAAGATCAATTTGGGCTAAGGATTTCCCAGAAATTTTGAGTAATTTTAGTATCGCTGGGACAGGTCCGATGCCCATAATGTGCGGCTCCACACCGGCGATCCCGTACCCCACCAGGCGGGCTAGTGGGGTCAAGTTGTATTCCGTTAAAGCAGCCTCACTCGCAATTATGACGGCTCCCGCCCCGTCGTTTATTCCCTAGAAATTATAAGAAATATGTAAAAACGTGCGAAATGGCTTAAACATATATGTTCACATTCATTCATTTAATCATGAATGAATAAATTATTCATTCAATATTGAAAATTTGAATGAATATTTTATTCTGATTTGTGAATAAATGAATATTGAGTGATTATCTATTCAATTCGTCTGAATAAATAATGAATGAATATTTTTTTCGTCATTCATTTTTAACTCAATGCTTAATACATAGGGAAAGTTGAGAAATTCATCTAATACTGTGAATTTTGGATAAAATGACTAATGCAGGAATGTTGAATAATGAAAAAATGTTGAATAATTAATGAATATATTTTTTTACAAATTATGAACGAGTGAATAATGAATGCATATTTTTTCCAAGGCTTTGAATGAATGAAGTTTGAATGAATAAATATTTTTTTAACATGTATGGTCTTAAATTGAAAATAAGGAATTGTCTCTCACCGATGCAGTCCCAGCGGTGACGGTGCCGTTCTTTTTGAAAACGGCGGGTAGTTTGGACATCATCTCGAGGGTGGTGTTTGGTCTTGGGTGCTCATCCGTTGTAATGGATGTTTCCACGCCACCTTTGCCCTTTACGGTGACAGGAGCCATTTCCTTCGCAAAGAATCCTTGGTCGTTGGCTGAATGAATAAACGGGAAAATGAGACAGTAAATATTTGAGATTATGCTTAATGACAAACCAGCCTTCCACCGCTGCTGGGAGCGGAAGGAAAATTCATCAGCTTCCTGCCGACTGATCCCGTATTTTTCGGCCAAGTTCTCTGTGCAAAAAATTAAAATATAAATCTTCATTGTGTAATAAACTAACAAACACGAAGTTCGTATGAAAATGGGCTGGAGAAAATTGGCTATAATTTCTGATATAATTTTTATGATTTCTTCGAACTTGTAATTTAGGATTATAGAAACTATTTTGTGCAAAATCATTCCGCATAAACTTTGCTGCATTGGTGTTTCACATAATTCTGCACAATTCCTCCCATTGCAGGGCCAATTTTCGCTAGGACATTTTCATACTGACAACTAATAACCTGCAGTTCCACCCATATTTGTTTTGCAATACGAATCAAAGCCTGAACTCCACAAGTGGTCTTCAACCTTATAGTCGGCCCCTAACTTGGTCCCGAAGCGGATATTCCTCAGGTGAAAGGGGGCCCCACTCATGGACTCGCTTCCCGCAGTGAGGACGACTTTAGAGTCCCCCATTGTGATATCCTGCAGGCCAAATTGTTGCAAAAATTAGGTACGAAATATGTAAAATTAATCATTCAGAACATTTGGGTACGAACATGCGCTCCAGTGACGATGGCTTGGAATCCTGAGCCACACATTCGATTGACGTTGAGGGCAGGTCGATCCAACGGGATGCCACAGCGGAGGAGGAGGTGGCGGGAAATGAAGGGACCATCTTCAGAGGAGGACTGTGGAAACCACAATTAATATTGTTTTTTTTTCCTTTCGAGGCCTTAGGCCCATAAAGCACTAATTACATCACATCTTGAATCTGTGTACCAAAAACGATAAAATATAGTACAGATGTAACGCTTGGGTTAGTATTAATATTAAATAATGGATTAGTTTGAGTAATATGTAGGTCGATGCGTAATAACAGAATTCGGTTCTTCTAAATAAAGTAAAAATGGAAATTTTTAATAATTGGAATTTTCGACAAAATTTTGAAGTTTTATCATTTGCCAAAACCTTGAATTTTTAACAAGTTTAGGTTTTTTAACAAAATTTTGAGTTTTTAGAAAATTTTGAAAGCAGAATTAGCCAACGAGTCTCGAGGAGTCCAAACATCCGAAAATTAATATTTTCATAATATCTTTAAGATGTTGGGACAAGTCTTTAAGATATCTGAAGAGTATCAATACTCCGGACGTTTGGTGTTCTTAAAGATATGTATCATTACGATATTTTGTTGCAGATTGAGAGGATTTTGTACGTCACATGTATCGTCAAAAATTCAATTATGCAAATGTAACTACTTTTATGTACTCACACTGATAACATTCCCCACGACGACGGAATCAATAATTTCTGGATTCACATTTCCCGCTGCCAGCGCCGCTTTTGAGGCCACCTCGGCCAAGTCGATGCTCGTCTTGGATGACAATTTACCCCCAAAAGCACCAAATGGAGTTCGTTTAGCAGCCACAATAAATATCCCTGTAAAATTCTAGTAAATTATCCAATAACTCTTGTCAAGGGGCATTTCTCACTCAATTAACTTGTTACGGGTCCTAATACATAGTTACATATTTACCTTTCGTAATGGAAGCCATAACGTTGTATTGAAAATTGTAGGAAGTTTCCAAAGAATGTATTTAGTGCACAGGAGAGGATCTAAATTGATGAAGTAAAGAGTATATATGCTTTAAGATAACTGTTGCCAAGCTGAAATTGTACATATCTATGCATACATATGCACAATCAAACCAAACGAATGGTTTGATAAGATAAGGTCACGAACCAAATAATTATGTTCGTATGGCATGATCCAATTAACTAGAATGGTAGTGTATAGTGTTGATGAATGGTTTATATTATGTATGATACCAAATACTTATGCAGAATTGCCAAATATGCAGATGAGATTGTTGATGAGTGTCATATCATAAGTTAGATAAATGAGCTAATAATTCACCACATCGTTTCGTCCTGCCTCGTGTTAAATGAGATGAGGCGATGTGAGTTACCAGTCTCAAATGAGTGAATATGTCTTCTTTATTACATAAGTATAGGCTAATAAATTACAAAGACTGAAATATCTGGTAAGATAAGACAATTGTCATCCTCAGTTATCACGAATCGGTATTTATTTTCCCTTTCATTCGGTTGTATATCGTGATGCACAAATTATTCGTACATTATCTTGAAAATTTATTATAAATTTATGCAACCGAATTCAAATACTAATGAAGCAGATTAGTTCGAAAATGTATGTATTTAATCAAAATGGTAAGTAAAATGTGGGAGATTGTTATATTGAATCGAGTTGAAGAGATTGGAATAAAGTCTCAAAAGGCCTCAAATCATTATTTTGTATTTAGTTTTTTACACATAAAAAACATGTCGCACAAAATTCCATAAACCATAGTTCCACATGAAGGATGAACAATTATCTAACCAAACAAAATCCTAAATTTTTTCACAGGATTTTAACCATTGCGATTTTACGCGTAATAGTTAAAACGTACACTGGTGCATATTTGGAAACCATATATACATACAACTTTTTGATAGAAACGAAGCACTTATCAATATATATACACTGTAAAGCATCCGGTAGAGTCATATAAATATGTACCCGGTACAGGTATTGATTTGGTAATAATTCCCTACCATTTTGGTAATAGTTTGATTCGGAGTGGTAACGATTTCATTACCACCACATTACATACTAACCCGTAACGATCGATATTACCGATGCCGGTAGAGTCATACATACATATATGTCCTCCGTCCGGTAAGGACGCGTAATGATTCAATACCAGTTGCTTAAGAGTGGAGATACATACAAAAATATGTACATATGTGAAAGCAAAGATTGCAGAAAGCAGTTTTACCCAAGTCTGAACCTGTCCATAAAACGGTAACGAATATTTTCATGTTGTGTCACGTTCATGGTCATCACACGTGTGCATCCAACCTCGCTTACACACTATCTCCTCTGTAATGAGCGTTACGCAAAGTGTGCTCACTTTTTTGTGGATTTTTTTTAATCAGAAAAGCTTACAGTGTTTTTGCATATGAGGTATTACATTCCTTTAATCGCACTATGCGAACACGGTTCGATAATATGTAAATATGTAATAGTGGCCAGGAGGATATGTATAAAAGCAGCTGTCCAGTATTACATTCTCAGTATTTATTAATCGTCCACCTTTGATTCACATTTTCTGAAATGGCCTATAAACTGTATTATTATGATATTCGGGGTGGGGCCGAGACGATTAGGATGATTCTCTCGTACGGTGGGATCCAATTTGAGGACATTCGTGCCCCCATGTTCCCACTCCCACCCAAGTTGCCCACGGAAATTAAGGAAAGTAAGGAATAATCATTATTATCATTTTACTTTGGAAGCAATAATACCGGTGACATTTTTGTTACAGGGGCAGGATTTGGTTATACTGTACATTTTTAATAATCTGGTTATCTCACAAATATAATTATTTCTGATTAATAAATTTGCTACAACTTGGAATTAATTTTCTACCAGTTGACAAAAATTTCTTACCGGTGGCTAAACCTTTGTTACCAAGCTGATACGACATGGTATCATGTATGTGCATGTGCAGCTGGGTAATAATGTATAGCCAGCTTACCAGAATATAAAAAATCCTTAAAAACAAATTTTGTATGTAGTGTGTAAAAGTATTTAAACTTTTGTTCCCTTCAGGAACGACCTGGGGAACAATTCCACTGATGGAGTTCGAAGGGAAAAAACTAAACCAGTCGCTTGCAATTACTCGCTACTTTGCCAAAAAGTTTGACCTTGTCGGCTCCAACGACTGAGGCCGCACAATGTGATGAATACGTCGACACCGTGGTGGACTATGTGAAGCGTATGAATTATTTGTTAAATTAACAAATTTGCGATAAAATTTCATGTAGCATCGTATTTAAATATGTGTTGGGTCAGACGTGAAAAACTACCCGTCGTTCACCGTACCACGAAAATGAAGTGAAGGGTGGAAGGAAAAGATAACTAAACTTTGCTGAAACTAAACTGAGAAGAGCACGATGTCCAACTCGACACAGCGGTACACTGCACATGTGTATAGCACAATCCAGCACTTCTTTCCGTCATTGAGGTAAAGCGGTCCCGCTAAATCGACGCCAGTGGTACTGAATACTTCGCCCACGGTGACACGCTTCTCTGGTAACGCCACTGGATTAACTTGAAAGGGTTTGGCATCAAATCTTCTACAATTGGCACATCCTCTGATTGCTTGAGTGACAGTTTTTCTAGCTTGTTGGATCCAGTATTTCTCCCTGAGTTTTCCAACCGTAAACTGCACTCCTCCGTGCCCGTGAAATCGATGCATCTCTCTGATGAGCTCCTGAACTAATTGACATTTTGCAGGTAGCAGCATCGGAAATCGGAATCCATCGCTGTCGTCGGAATATTCTAACTTGGTCCGTACATGCAGCAAATTGTCCTCCATCAAAATTACTCTTGGTTGCACTTTCTTCGCATCAGGAAAATATTGACGTTGTAATACACGGATGAGTATTACCTCTGCAAATCTGAGTTCGGGCGGCGTCATGAATTTAGGATAAGGTTTCTTGACTGCTCCTTTTCCCACGAACCTCAAAATATACGCCAATACTCTTACATTCTTCTGATATGATGCAAACTTGGTGCTGAAAAGGGGGGAGTCGTGTCTCGAGATTAAAGTCAGATTAGACTTCTTCTTCTCTTCTTGCACCAAAGCCTCGACGACACCTTCTTCTTTAATGGGGGGCCAGGCTTCTTTTGACAACTTCAACCATGCTGGTCCCTCCCACCACTTCGAATTCAACAGCTCGGTCGGCGAACACCCACGAGACGGAAGGTCTGCCGGATTCTGCTTTCCGGGGCAATGTCTCCAGTCTTCTTTATTGGAATTCTTATTTATTTCCTTAATACGATTGCCCACAAAAGTATTCCATATCTCGTCTCGCCGAATCCACTGTAACGCTGTTGTTGAGTCACTCCAGAAGTAACTCTTCACATCTTCATATCCGAGGGCGTTCTTCACTGTATTTGCTAATCTTACACCAATCAAACATCCCATAAGTTCCAATCGAGGAATTGTTATTTTCTTGTTATTCTTCTTGGGATCTTCTTTCTTCATTGGTGCCACCCTGGACTTCGCCATCAATAGCTGGACACACACATTACTCTCTCTGGTCGATCTGGCAAACACCACTGCTGAATAAGCGTTCTGGCTGGCGTCTGTAAATGTGTGAAGCTCCAGGTCATCAATACTTCCTACTGCCCATCTTGGAATTCTGATCTTGCTTAATACTCGTGCCTCCTCGCACCACGTCTTCACTTTGTTGATGGCTTCTGTACCCCATAACTCATCCCATTTCAAATCTTGAGCCCACGCCTCCTGCAACATAATTTTCAATTGGAGCACGGTGGGGGAGGTGAAGCCGATCGGATCAAATACTTGAGATGCGATGGATAGCACGGTCCTCTTAGTTACGTTCAAGTCTTCTTTTCCCAAGTGGAGTGGAAGATCACAAAACATTTCATCCTTTGACTTGTCCCAATTATAGCCCAGCACCCACGTCACTTCTCGTTCCATCTTATCATCCGCGTTGGACTCCCATTCGCGAAGATCCATCTTAGCGTGGAGGAGAATTGCTGTTGACTCGGCTCTAAATTCCGTATATTGGCTAATTGATTCAAAGGAAGTCACACAATTGTCGACATACAGCGACCTCAACAGTTCCATTCCTGCCTTCTTGTCTTCTTCTGGTAAATGCAGGAGATGGAATTCAAGAACAGCAGCCAGTATGAATGGACTGCAGTTCATACCGAATACAACACGACAATGTTGATATTCTTGCACTACTTTGGCTTCAAAATCTTTCCACCACAAGAAACGTTGAAACTTCCGGTCCTCTTGGTTCACTCCAATCATCTGGAAAGCCTTGCGGATGTCTGAAATGACTCCCACCTTCTTTGCCCGGAACCTGATAAGTATTTTCGGAATTATTTCCAGCAAATTTGGGCCTTTCTCGAGACATTGGTTCAATGACGGATAATTTCCAACTCTACACGACGCGTCGAAGACGGGTCGAACTGGTGTGGTCAGACTTTCTGGCTTAAAGACTGGCCGGTGAGGGAGATAATGTCCTGTGGGCTTTTCTTCTCGATCAAGACGCTCGATGATACCTTCTTTCTCCCAAGCCCGAAAAATGTCGTAGTTTTCGAATTCACCCTTTGTCACGACTCTGGTTGAAGTGGATTCGAGTCTCTGCATAGCAACATTTCGATTGTCCGGGATTCTCATCGACTCGGTAAGCCACGGCAGTTTAATGACATATCGCCCATCCCTGTCCCGCTCCAAGTTCTTCTGAAATTCTTCTTTAACTTTTGCTTCATGCTCAT
The DNA here is from genome assembly GCF_002217175.1 of Folsomia candida. NCBI lineage: Eukaryota > Metazoa > Arthropoda > Collembola > Entomobryomorpha > Isotomidae > Folsomia > Folsomia candida. The sequence goes on along the minus strand of NW_019091221.1, from coordinate 181,909 downwards.
CTTGAGTGCCTTTCTGTATTGTATCACTAATTCCAAGAGTGTCCAGATCCCATAAAGCTGATAATTCCTTGGTTCTGGTGCACATAATAATACTTCTGGCTGCCAAGGTCTGACTCTTCTGTTTCGGCAGCTCTCCATTCAGGTACCACCCAATGGTTGTTTCGGTTGCGATCACACTTGTATTCAATTTGACCATCCTTCCTGTTACAAGTCTTCCTATTAAATTGGAGCCGATCAGGATGTCAATGTTGTGAGAATCAACGTAAGTGTCTGTAAGGACAACATTCAGCTTTAGCAAATCTTTTATCCAAGGGCCAACGGGAATTGGAGCACAGTCGCCACAAATTGTCCTTGCACTAAAAAGTGGTATTTCCTCCGTCTTCTTTAGCATATTCTTCCCTGCAGGTAGGCCTTCTAACTTCACGTTGTACTGCTTTCTCTCACACACATCATATCCACCTCCAAATACTGTTGTGAAGACTTTCTTCCCAATCGGAGTCAAATGAAGCTCTTCTGCAAATTCCTCTCTAATATAACTGATGTCACTCCCCGAGTCAATCAGTAATCTGGCCTCTCTGTACTGATTCTTGTTGCCAGAAACTTTAACCCTCATTATTCCTCTGAGGACGACCTTATCTTCATTAGTAGAGGTCTTCATTGCTACGGTGGGTTGAATATTGGTCATTGTTTTAACCCCATCAGTGACCGCCTCTTCTTCTTTTGATTGCTTATGGCTGCACATCACCTGATGATGAGGTTTCTCGCAAATGAAACACTTCACTTTTCCTTTGCATTTGCTTGCAACATGATTTCTCTTCAAGCACTTGAAGCAAGCTCTTTGTTCTTTAATCTTCTCATTTTTTTCATCCATCGACATCTTTCTTGCTTTATAGCACTCTGGGCTATTGTGTCCCGTCTTATCACAAAATATGCACGAATTGGACTTGTCGGAAGTGAATAGTGCAGCCGCTGTTGCAGGTGACTCGGATCCTCCCAGTTTCTTTGGATCTCGTTGACCTTTCTTGCTTAATTTATCCGGGAGTACATTTACACCGAAACCATCTCTTGCCAAATTAATTTGTTGCTCGCTCCGCACTTCCGTCTCACAGAACTCCACCAATAATGACAGCTTTGTTTTCGGTGGGTCCATTAAACTTCCGTTCTGTCGGGACATCGGGTTCCTCTGCCAGGCGCGTAACACTTCCTCAGGTAAACTAGATTCTACCATGGGGAACAAGAATGTCTCAGGGCTTGCATTTCCAATATTCAGCGATTGCAACGCCCGTAGATGAGTCTTCATCAAGACGAGCAAGACGAGCTTCGATAACGGGAACTTTTCCTTGTTAGTCACATTCTTGATAATAAGTCCCAAGAGCTCTCTCACATAAACTTGAATCTGGACGTCATCTCTACCATACTGTTCCTTTGGTGCCTCCACTGCTAAAGGATAATTCTTGTCGGTGGGTGGAAATCCGTCTACTATTTCTGCTGCCTCTGTTCCTTCGGTCATCGACTGTCGTAAGTACTGGAACTTCACACTGGAATGCAGCCCTTCATCGTCGTGGATTTGTCTAAAGTACGACCACCAACCTAACCAGTCCTTAAGCGCCCCACTAAACTTTTTGATTTCTGTTTTAGGCAACTTATAGGTTCTGTTCTTTTCACTAATTTTGTTCTCATCGTTGTCAGATGAACTGGACTTTGCATCACTATCATGTCCATTCTTCTTCATCCAACCTCTGATTTTCACCATGCCCAGCTTGATCTTGTCTTCATATTCTGCAGCACAATCCGTCTCTGCGTTGACTAATTCCTCATCGTGTTCACCAGCAATCATGGAGTCGAGATACTCGTTGTCTAAGGCACCAATGGTCACTTTGAGATCATCTAGGGTCTCCTTGTGGCAAGTAAGCTTCTCCAGTGAAGTGTCCTGTTTCGCCAGCTCGTTCTCAACGTCTTGAAGCAAGGTGACCCTCCTTCTGACGGCGGTCCTCTTCTTCTTAATTTTATCCATGGCGGAGATTCTATTGAATTAGCAAATTCGACAAAGAGCACAAATTAGAATAATCCACGTGACTTAGATCACTGAACGGTACGACCTGAACTACCCCCGAATGCTCAGGGTAGGGCCCACCAAGTGGCAATTCCGAATCCAAAAATGATCCAGGTCTCTAACGCCAAATCCTCTTTGCGGTCGTCGTCACCTCTGCACGGCTTAACTAATTTCTTCTGATCCCTCCACGGATCACGTCGAGGTCACCAAAATGTTGGGTCAGACGTGAAAAACTACCCGTCATTCACCGTACCACGAAAATGAAGTGAAGGGTGGAAGGAAAAGATAACTAAACTTTGCTGAAACTAAACTGAGAAGAGAATTTAACGTGAACTAAGTTAGCAATAACTTTTGTTGACACCTCACAGGGATTTACTCATTTACTCAAAACTATTTATTGCAACAATTAAATTGATCACACTCAAGAAATTAATTATAAAGATCAATTATCAAAAACTTTTTCATTCCCTCTCACTCTCAGCAACAAGACTAAATTTATAACAAAGAAAAAATGCCAATCACTCTCTTTCTCGCACGTAGGCTTTAGACCGGCACATACAAAATTATTGGGAAATATGAGAAACACATACATACTAAAATAATCAAATTCCACATATGTATGCACGCACAATTTCGTGAACTTATTTACATATTTGCGAAACGGGTGCCAGTACAACCGCCCAACCAAAATTTGTTTTCTTCCAACCAAAAGTAATAATTTTGGCAACATCGAAATTTGCAACCAATCGATTTTTTGTCTAACTAAAATGTAAAATATTACAGCCAGATAATTGATATTTATGTGTTAAAGAAATTGCCTTAATTTTGCGAACTTACATATTTGCTAAACGGATAAGTTAGGTGACAGGGTTTAGAAATACAAAATCTTTGGAAAGGGAATCACTTTATTTCAGCGGTCAAAATGATATCGCTTTTCATTAACGTTTTTATGTAAGTAAACTGCGAAAGAAGAACAGGCTAACTATTGGCAAAGCTTGCAGACAAATGTACATATGTACTTACATAAGTAGATATTTTAAATGGAAGAATTTTCGAAATTTAGCACGATTAGCATTTCCTCTAACGATGCAAGGAACTACATAATGTTCACTTAAAGTGATTCTGCGACACTAAATGGCTCTACCTCGATGCTCACGATTTTATTATCAAAGAGTTACAATACCTTCTGTGATAATAAAATTTCGCACAGATATTATTTCCTGAATAGTAATAGATTTGAATTTCTACGAACTGTTTTTTAATCTTTGGTGACAAAACCCTTGTGAATACTTATGTATGGTAACATGTACATGGTAACTGATAGCAAAATGAGCACCGTGAAATTTCTACCCCCTTATTCTAGCAAATTATTAAGAGTATATTAACAGCTAAAACTGATAATTTATCAGTTTTAGTTTGTGTCAGAAAACTACATAAAATATGTTGTTTTTATGCAGATGATTAATTTTTTATTTCTTAATTTCTCTCTAAGGGTTATGATGGTTATTAAAGCTTACTTCCTAATTGATACTTTGTCGTAGGAGAATGTCTTTTTGTAATGCGAGAAAGATTAAAATTACTTATATTGAAATTATGTAGGGCTTATAATCTTCGTATCATTTTTTAAATACCAAATGACCTCATGCATACTCAGAAAAATAATTACTAACTTCCAAATAATGCTGTGAAATAAAATGAGTTTGCAAAACTTTTGAAATTCGAGCTTGACTTGCACTTGCAGGGTCAAATCTGGCAATAATATTTTGTATTTTGAAATGTATTTTAAATACGTATTTTGTATTTTGTATTTTTAGATTTCGGCGATTTTGGGCAAAAGTATTTTGTATTTTGTATTTTGATGAGATTCGAGTATTTTGTATTTTGTAATTATATTTTGAAGGTTCACAACAATGTATTTTGTATTTTATAACCCATGTATTTTGCCCAACCCTGCTGATAAATTCGTTGATTGCACAGCTTGGGTTCCCATCCTGATGGAGCAGGACGACGTCAAACGGAAGCGGCTGGAACAGGAGCAGAAGGTTAAATCCAAGGATCAGTACATGGACAAGTTTGAGAAAATCGTGAAGGACAACGGGGGCCGTTTCCTCGTGGGAAATAAGTTGAGCTGGGCAAACATTTATCTGGCACATGTGCTCAACAGCGGGGAACTAAATCATGGGATACGATTTATTGATGAATATCCCGCCCTCAAGTCGATGTATGAAAATGTCATGAACACTCCAGGGATTAAGGAATGGATGGAGAAGCGGCCGGATACCAAGTACTAAATTTTGCAAGTGTGGCGCAAATTTTTGGTATATGTACAGAATTAAATCATTTGTCATTTGCAAAATAATGAAAATAAGAGATTAATTAAATCTGGTTCAGCACAAAATTGAATTTGGTGTAATTTTATTTTTATCGGGAAACTGCAGAAAACTGGTTCTGGCATGTGCAAATCTTTCAATGTAGAAGGTTTGACTTTCTAATGTGAATTCTTGTCGTGAGCAATAAATAACAAGTATGATCACAACGAGACTAGAACTCAGTGACTACTGCCTATTCCGAGATTTTTGAAAAAGCTCAGTGGGTGGAGATTTCGACCATTTGTGAGGTAAAAGCAACAGTTTTGACTTTTTGTCTAAAACCATTCATAAAACTGGGGCAGAGGTTTTTAATGCAATCGGACCAAGCGCGTTGACCTCGTAAGGGAGTAAAGGAATTCTACTAAATTGATGAATGATAAGGTGAGTATCCAAATTTTATTGTGGGATCATGGTTGACACAAAGACTTACGCCGGACCCCTCGTATACGAAACTTTGAGTGGCTAATTTTGATTTACACTTTGAATTTTCATCAATGTGAGGGTGACTCTCGTACTTATCAATGGCCCGACCCAGGAAAAAATCCTACTCGACATCACCAATATGATGGTCGGGAGGTGGATAAAGAGCATGTACGCCGTGAAGTGGCGACGTAGGTGGAAATCTGCAATGCCATGCATAAATTCTGCGATTTTTGTATGGTTTAATTTTCCCTCGGATTTTGTCATTGCTAAATTTTTAATATAAGGGACTTGTCTGTACCTACCGTAAAAATATATATGTTCTTGTTCAATAAGGGTAATGAAGTATTATCAATATTTACATAGGTTCCTGTGTACATAAACCTTCAATTTACCGATAAACTATTTATTACAAGAATTTAACAGTAAGTATATCCTCCAGAAACTTCTTAGTTGTCGAGTCAATCCAAAAAGTCTGATGGAATCTCTACTTGCGTATTTAAAGTGTTTGTAGTCGTGTGAATGCAGGGAGGGCTGAAAAGAAGGAAAATACATAGTGGGGTCATAAGTTCTCGTGAATGCATTTCCGGTAATAAATCCCAAAGTATTAGAGCTATCTGTTCGAAATTTTTATGGATTAACAAGGTATTAATATTGTTTAGAAATCATAACTTCTTTGTCAAGATTTCGTCCACGGGCAATTAGACAAGACATAACTCGTGACGGCCACAGGTCGATCGTGGTACGCGCCAATTTTCGTGCCAAAAGTATTTCAGACTTTTCACCGTTGGCAAAAAATTTAATAGAAAAAAAGGCCAGATATTTGTTGTACAGAAGTCTGACATCCGTTTAAGTATGCGGAAGTCAATACGAAGTCATCACCGTGGTGTGAATGGGAGCAAGTTGGCTGGAGAAATGAAATCTCTGTTTTTTACCGCAAAGGGTACAAGTTGAAGCCAAGAATTATTTTCAGAGTGTCCTAGAGACAAACGTTAATAACCTGAACCCTGGACCCTCCGAAAATCGCCATTGGACCTTTCAACAAGACTCTGCTCATGCGCAAGGTGCAAAATTGTCCAAAACTGGCTTCAGACGAATTTTCATGACTTTTTTTCATCCGTAGAACGGCGCTCAGTATCTGCAGACCTTAATCCTCTAAATTATGACTGGTGGTCAAAATTATAGGTACAAGTATGCTCTAAATTTCACCCAAGTGTGGAAGGGCTGAGGTCGCACTTACTGAAGATCTGGCGCTTTTCCCAGGAAATCCGTGCGTGCCGCGATCGAGCAGTTTTCGCCACGACTTATGTCTTGTGTACAAGCCCGTGGAGGAAATTGTGAAAACGAAGTTATGATTTCTAAACAAGATTAATACCTTGTTCATCCACAAAAATTTCTATCAGATAGCTCTAATACTTTGGGCTTTATCACCGGAAATGCATTCACGGGAACTTATGGTCGGACTATGTATACAATTGTGCATGAAAATCATAAGATTGGACAGAAATCCAAATATCTTACTTTCCTTCACAAGACTGGCTGATTTTTTCCCACTTTTCTACACACTTTGCGTCATTTTTCGGTGTTCGGGTGGCCCTGGAGGATTCTTTGCTGCACAAGTAGCTTTGAGCAACGAGGCATTTGGCCTTATCAATTTCGAAACCGCAGAAAAGGTCCCCTTTCTTCTTCAATTGTTCGGGACAGGAGCAAATTGTTTGAGCTGTTTGAGCTTCTTTGAGGAGTAAAGTTAGTGAAACGATTGCGAAAAACAGGACCAGATAAGATTGCTTGGACGCCATAATTTACGCCAGTTGGAAATATTTCTATTGTGGAATTTTGCAAATATTTTGTTCATGAATGAATAAGTCTAGAAAACTGTATGTGGGTAGCAAAAGCTGGTATTTTCTATTGTACAGATGTATATACGCAAATATCCAGATTTATGTTGCATTTATTCGCTTTGCATATCTCAATAAAACTTTATTTCGCATAGTTAAAACCATATCTCAAGATTTACAGTCCGATTGGGAGGATTAGATGTGTAGACATGGGTAAGTTAAATACATACTTAGTTCTCATTGTGAATAGGCTATGCTCTTGCAAGCAAAATTTATTAATTCACTCAATTATTTTACATGTCTTTCAATGGTTTCCCACTCTTTATATAATCCACTTGTTTGTTCATCCACTCCAGAACGGCTGGATTATCATCTTCAATGCCGACTTCCGAAGTGGACAAAGTGATGAGGAGAAGGTCTGCCATAAGAAAGCCGTACAAAGACATTTTCCCACTTTCCTGCCCAACAGCGCCCATCAGCCCCATGACGTCCTCGTATGAAATATCACGGTCTCCGGAAAAAGCATTTTTCACTTCGAAGGGGTCCAAATTTCCGCTTCTGTCCTTATCAACGGCAATAAAATTCTCCATGGATCGTTTGAGTCCGTTAATGGCATTTTCGTAGCCAAGAAATCCAATCCTTTCAGTTTCGGAACATCCTACAAATGACTTTATCCCAAGCCACCGAGTTTTCACCAAGATTGATACAACCGATAATCAGGTCCTTAAGCTCGTACCAACCGATTGTACCATTGGCATCGCAAACTTGATCGAAAGCCAGTTTCATCTCTGGTGAAGTACTATCCACCACCACAGGATTTTCATCGGATACACCCCCATCGTCTTTTATTTCATCTACCTCACATTTTTCATCGACCGTCGACGTATCACTTGTAGTAACCAAAATCTGGAAGCCTTGGTCTTGGCAGTATTCCTTACCACCTAAATGATAAACCGGGGGTTTTGTAATGAATTCAGGAATCCACAAGTTTGATTACATACCGTACGATACATATAATTTTCCACCAAGAATCTTTCCAACCGCAGTTGCATCATTGACAATTCCCTTGCCAACGTGATAAACAGAGCCATTGGGGTCCTTACCTGTAACCATGGAAATATGAAGTATACCAAAATAAATCCTCAAGTAAAATAGTACACTATAACTTTGCCAACCTCCAACAATAGCATTCTTTGGAATTGCCGTTGCCTGTGAGGCAACCCAAGAAAAGCAATTTTTCTCTCCAGTTAGGACCTTGAACGAAAGGACAACACGCTTAGCTTGTATTTAAACAGAATTAAGTAATTGTAAAGAAATTCAGAAATACCTCGTAGCTTGCTTTCCCATGCTCTGCGCCATCGTACGCAACGAAGGTACCGTAGCCAACAATCAACTTTCCCGGTATAATGCCATTCATATGTTTGGCCCGAGCTACGTAGACGTCGTGCTTCCCATCTAGTCCAGTCAATACCATATTCGATGGCATGGAACCACCATTTTTTGCTGCGATCCATTTGTGTCCAGCACCGTCAACATTTCCTGCTGGTAAGGATTCAACTGGTTTTGGGGCATCTACCGGCTTGGTCTCCTTTGCCTCATCGCTTATATGCCTTAACATACGAGTATAATAAAACAATATGACCCTGAAAACCAAGTATTCCAAACAAACCTGTAGCGAAGCACGTTTTGCGTAAACTGGCCTTGCATATTTGGATGCACTTTGTAGCATCCGGCAACAATGATTGTGCCTCCAAGGACGCATACACCAATCCCAAGCTCCGTCGAGCTTTTCCAAACCATGGCGGTAAAGTGACCAGTATGCATGCTAAACCCACCATGATTGTAATTGTAATGCTCGACTTCTTTATACCACGCTTTCACTGCTTCTCTGACAGCACATTTGTGCATATAATCGTCTGCACTTTCGGGCCACAAGTGCTTTATATATGCCTACGTATGTAAGATTGAATTTATTAAAATACATTTAATCCATATTAAAATCCCTTATCACCTTCGCCTGCGGACCACCCCAGAGATTTTCACCGTATCCCAGGCCGGAGGAATGGACCAGAGCGCCTCCGTGTCGAGCCAGTTTTTCGCAATAATTGTCTCCAGAATCGTTCATCTATGTACATGGCAGCAAGACACGTTATAAAGTTAATTTTTAAGCAAAGGGGGAAAAGTACGTACCCATTTTGCAAGTTTCAAGGCAGGAGCACCGTGCCTTTTCCTGTACCAGTTGTGGAGATACAGCCCATACTCATAGTAGTCTAAGTATTGAGGACAAAACTTTAGTTAGGTAAGGTCCTTAAGCATTAGTAATGGAAGGGGACTTACTTCCTTTAAACGAACTAGGTTTAATTGGAGGGTATTCAGAACACATCTTAAAGCTGGATATACAAGTGAATTGGATCGTTTTACTCCTGTATTTTGAGCTAGTCGCAGAAATAATTGTGTGTCTCTCTCTGAGCACTCGCGTTTATTCAGTAAGACTGGGTTGGAAGCAATTTATGTAATCCAACTTAACAGGGAGAGAGATCGACAGATCACAATGGTATGCGGCTTATCACCACATTATTGCTTCACCACATATCAATCACTGCTGATAAATGAATTTAGGGGTAGGGTAATCGTGGGTTTGATAACAGATTGGGCAGTTGAATTTATTCTGCTGAACTGACTTTATTAATCGTACGATTGTATAATTGCATCGTTATGACAATTCAGCATGAGCACTCATAATTTTTTTCTTATGTGATGTGAAAGCCGTTAAATGAGGTATTTGAGTTGGGCAGTGTATCTGTCATAACCAAATACACACGAATACCACAATATCCGAACACCTAGACACCATACCCGAGTAAAGGCCTATTTTTCATATTGCCCTAGAAATTCATAGGAAAGGTAAAACAACTCTCAAAAATTCGAATTACTATTTTAATCTAGATAATATGTCATTACAACTTATTGCTAATCTATCTGTATTTTACAGACATTCAGCATTTCATTGACTTATATGGTAATCATGATTCAATTCCAAATTTGAAGACCTTCACCTGAATTAACTAGAAGCTACTTGTTTATCACAATATTGAATACACGTTAGTTTTTACGTACTAAGAATTGAGCAATATTACTTATGAAAGTAGACAAATTACAGAAATTAAGGCGACGCCCGTAATTAATCACAATTAATTTTCCTCCTCATTTGCTAATGGATTCGGGACAAAACTCATTTCTTATTTCTCATAACTTTGTAGTGGTTCATTTCAATCCAGGCTCAATACATAAATAAAAAGTATAATTTTAAGCGTTGAATTTGGTGAAAAATGTCGAAATTTAATTCTAACAATGTAAAACATTTGCAGCCCATTAATCCCGAGGTTTTTACCTCAAAAGCGATTACATTTGATTTCTCCAAATTTAAGGAACCTACTCAAACAAAAATTTTTGCAACCAATGTTCTCGACGTTTATAAAATATTTCACAACATTTGTTACTATATTTGCATAATGCCATTTAAAATCGTTTACGAGGAATCGGTTGATGGCAAAGGTGAAGTAATTCAATTCCAGGAATCAAAATTTCAAAAGGTTCGAGTTTCTCTTCTTAAGTATGATATATTTTGAGATCTATAATAGTACTATACATTATAGTATCTAATTTTTTTCAGAGAATATTTTTCCTTCTGCATATCACCCATTTCTTCTACGCGTTAGCCCCCATTTTGGGGGCGCTTCAAGGAAGAGAAATCCAATATGATCCATCCCAATTCTACCATCTGTTGGCACGATTAACGGGGTTCTTTATGGTCGTCACGTTTTCAATCGGTTGTATGAGAGAGTCACGATTAAAATCATTTTTGACAAAGGTCCATGGATTTCGACAAACTCGTAATGGCCAGGTATTTATTTATTTCATTCTTTGGTGATCATTGGGTACATGGTGGTGGTACATCTAGGTAGGTACTCTCCATTCGCACACCGTAGAACTTTTACAGAAATTGAGATTTCTGAGAAACTACGACACTGCCAGTCTCAAAGTACCCCGTCAGAATAATTTAAGAGAATTTGAGACTGGCAGTGCCGTAGTCTCTCAGAAATCTCAATTTCTGTAAAAGTTCTACTGTGTGCGAATGAGTAGACGGCACGAGGAGGTTGTCCAAGCATGTAACTCTTGGCTTTCATAAAGGTCAAAATAACTTGCTGGTGGTCCACGGGTTTCCATTTTTTATTTTTGAAGGATATTATAGACTAATAATAAATCAATACGGTAGAGTTGAAGAAAAGCTCCTGTAGGCCAAAAACAAAAAATTTCGACACCTTAATTTTTGACGCTTATTGGGCTAATAAGTACTTCCAAAACCGATACAAACCTCTGAATACAACCCATTTGTGATATGTAGCTACTGACATAAGGTCGACAAAAATTCCCACCCTAATCTAATATCTCATAGGGTAATCAAAATATTTAAATAATAGCCAAATTTATTGATTATTTAAATCCATTTGTCTAATTTCTTTTGAGATTATTGGTTAAAAAACTGTGGAACACTCCATTGGATTTATCATTTCATTTGACTTACACGAGTAGTTATTACATACATAGGTGTTCCAGGAAGACAATAGTTAAGCCCAAATCGAGTTAAAAAAGATCAGTGGTCCACCAGTACCTAAAAAGTTACCATGTCCTTCCTTAATAATTAAGACAAATTTATAATTTAACAAATTATGAATTTAATTCATCCATAAAAATAATTCCCTTGTAGCATGAATTTATGGACACTGTACTGTGTGATCCACAGCAATTCTTGATTATAATGTGGAAAGGAAAAATATAGGATATTTTTTCTAATCTAATTTCACCATGACAGATCCAAACTTATCTATTCCCTCATGGCCATACCATTCGGCCTTGTTCTGATGTACACCTTTTCCTACCAAAGGGACCGATTAGATTTTTCGTTTTGGGAGAATCTTGCCGAATCAGGAATTCAAGTAATTATCAACCACGTAAAATTCTGGGACACCTCGGAGTTTCTCAGTCATAATGGAACGACCCCGGACATGAGAAATGTTGACATTGGGTGGAAACTCGCCTTAACCATAGTTCACATTTGTCTCATTGTTTTCGATTATGTGTTAGCAATTCTGTTGGAAGTTTTGGTTTTTATCATGTGTTTCATTGTGTATCGGATAGATATGATTTCTACGACAGGATCACACTTGATTCGGATTCTATGAATTTGGAAAAGGTTTGGAATCTTTTTAATCGTCAAAAAGTGTGTTGTAAATTTACAGATTGGTCACACCACATGTGGAAACTTCTGAAATTGAAAATTCCCGGTGGCGGAAATTCTTAAATTTTCATATTAAAACATGTTTCCATGTGACACCAAAATTTACGACCACCCTGTACATACATTTGATGATTTTTTGTCGTGCAGCTAACCCAATGCTATAACGAAGTGAAATCCATAATGCACGAAATCAATTGGACGTTTGGATATCTGATGCTGGTTTTTATCTTGGCTGCCATCCCGTACTATGGAGTTCATATGATCGAAATCTTCAGTGGGACGTGGAACCAGAGAATTGAAACGGTTTACTTTGTCATGCTCTACAGTGTTGCGCTCCTCTTGGCGGCGGAAGGTCATCGCAAGGTGAAATATGTTTTGATTTTTATATAAATTTAAATTTTCTAAGACGTGGATAAATTCAGAGCTTTAAAATTAGTCACATTCCTAATTAATTGGTAATTGATAATTGGAAGGAAAATATTTTGTCTAATTATTTGGTAATTAGTGATTAAACTCGGGTTGCTAATTAAGCCAATTAATTAGCTAATTAAGACAATTTTTTAGCTAATTAAGCCAATTAATTAGTTAATTAATTTGAACATTGTCCAATTAATTGGTGATTTTTAGTGATTTTCTAATTAATTAGTAATTAAAATTAGCTTTGGAAGTACAAGTTGACATTAATGAGCAATTGATAATTAGTTTAAACATGCAATTTAATTAGATAATTAGCTAGATTGACTAATTAATTAGAAAGCCCTGGATAAATTGACATGTTTGTTTAGTTCCAGCAATTTTCCGAATTTATCTTCGACAATTATAAACAAATTGGGACAGGGAATCGGGAAGAGGTCTCAATTTTGATTGCGGAAGTGACAAATACGCAAATCGGGTTTAAAGGATTCGGGTTTTTCACAATATCGTATGGATTTCTCGGCAATGTGAGAACTTTTTTGGGCTAAATTTAGATAATTGATTAAATTACATAATTTTCAGGAAATATTTTTATTTTTTCAAATATTTTTCTTTTGATTATAGGTGCTTGGTCTGGTGTTGACTCATGTAATAATTATGTTGCAATTCAAAACTGCCAAGAAATATTAGAATACTACCCGCAAAAGCCAGGTAAAACCTCTGGGTATGGGTTTTAAATAGCAAAAGCTCGTCGTTTTCCTTCCCCTGGATGGTACGACCATGAGAAATTTATTTAAAAAACATTGAAGTTAATTACTTAATTTAGAAACTTAAATCATGTCATTTTAGAGAATACACACAGATACTAAAATTTTTATTACCTTAGTTCGGTTTATCGCAAGGTATATAAAGGGTGTTAATAAAGTCCGATCCCATTTTTCCTATAAAAAAGTGAAGGCTAGTATAAAAAAAACTACCCGTGATACTTACAAAAAATGTTCGACATATTTACCTTAGTATTTGGTCTTGTTACCATTTACTTTAACCATGCCCTCAACTCTTTGTTTAAGGCTCTGTGCTAATTTTTCCAATGTGTCTGTGGGAATCGAATTCCATACATCTTGAACTTTTTTTACTAGCTCTTCCCTCGTCCGGGGTTGTGGTTCTTTGTATACATTTTCCTTAAGTATGGACCACAGGTTCTCCAGGGGATTCAAATCTGGGCTGTTTCCGGGCCACACCCCCTTGCTCCAGACCGTTGAAACTTGCGTCTTGATGAGACTCAAACTCGCTTTTGCTGTATGGGCTATAGCACCATCCTGCATGAAAACTATTTTTCTTTCATTCGGAAATATTTCCTTGTTCCCCATGCTATCGAAATAGATAGGTAATATTTTTTCCATATAATACTTTGCATTGACTGTTTGGCCTTTTGGTATGATATGTAGAGGAGTCACGCCACGTGCACAAAATCCACCCGCTACCATAACTTTAAGCCCGAATTTTGGGACTACTCTTGATGGTACATCCGATTTGTTTTCTGTCCTGTAACGAACATTTTGTTGGTTCAATTTTGGATATAGCTCAATAATAGATTCGTCAGTCCAAAGGATGTGACTGCGCAATTCTTCACCAAGTCTTTTTTCACTCAAATGGCCACTTTTCTGAAGGAGTTCTCCAAATTTCAGACGGTCATCGATATTTTTTTGTGACATGAGAGGTTTTTTGGTTAGTTTGTAAGCTGTGTGACCCCACCTCATAGATTTCACAAATTTTTGCACGGTCACATAGTTAATTTGCTTCTTCTTCTCTTTATAGCGTTTTGAGTCATTTAACTCCCTTGCACAATTACGTAATGAACTACCGGTTTTCTTGTAAAGTCTGTTTTTAATCATTCTCTTTGTGGTAGGTGACACCTTTCTGGGTCGCCCGGGTCGCTTTTTGTCGTGGACAAAATTTTTGTTCTTCCATTTCCAAACAGTTCTGCGGCTGCAGCCCAATTTTTGCACAATTTCTGCAGGTTTAAACCCCTGCTGATGCAATGTTTGTATCTTAACTCTAAGATGCTCATGACTTACACGTTTAGTTGTTCCTCCCATGGTAAAAATTTGAAATAAATAACTTCACTGGTTCAAAAGTTCCAGCTGAATTTGTAACAACCGCGCTCCAAAAAATTCATGGGATCGGACTTTATTAACACCCTTTACATACATAATTGTTGTCATGATGAAAAATTACTTACAAGGGACACTCACGACCTGTCGTTTGAGTCCAGGGTACCCACCATGCTTTTTAGAATCTACTAGGACCCCAGATGAAGGATTCATTCATATTTACGTGTAAAACTCATATTTGGCGCCGTGCCGTGGCGCCAAACTTAAAAATTTGCTTTTTCGACCAATTTCAAACCCCCATAACTTTTGCAGATTATGTCGGATTTTCAAAATTTTATGCTTAAAATGATCACAAAAGTCCAAATTTATGAGAAAAAATAAAAATAAAAAATTTCTAATTTTTGAAATATTTTAGCATTTTTCCGACGAACCCTCGTTTCTAAGAAAATTACGAAATTTTGCGAAAATTTAAAAGCGAAAATTTTGGAAAAAATTTCATGGGATACGAAAGTTGAACTCCTTGTCATGATTTTTGCAAAAAATTTTGAAAATCCGCCCAGGATTTCAAAACTTATAACGGTTTCAAAAATAAAAACATTGAAATTTGGCGAATTTAGAGCCACGGCACGGCGCCAAATATGAGTTTTACACGGAAATATGAATGAATCCTTCATCTGGGGTCCTAGTAGATTTTAAAAAACATAGTGGGTACCCTGGTCTCAAACGACAGGTCATGAGTGTCCCTTGTTAGATCAGGAAATATTTCTTGACAATTTTACTGAAATTTGATTGAATAAAAGCAGTTAATCAATCATCCAGAAAAGTTTCAAATTTTCTTCCAAATTATGTAAAGTAAACTATACATACATAAGGGGAACGAAACTTTAATATTGTTCCGTTATCAAAGTATACTTTTACTAGTTTTCGCCAACCAAATATTGAATACCTCAATGATTTACATAATTAAGTATACAGACTATTTTATAATTATTTTGATCTACTTTTTATAATTTCTAATAAATTGTTTGATTCTAAAAATTACAAGGGATGGGCAATCCCAGCATTTTCGATGGATTAAAGATTAATTAAATTAAAAATTGTCATGGGATTACTGGATTGGGATTATTTTACCCCTCAAATAATGTGGATTACTTGTTGGATTACTGGGTTAAATTAATGACATGGATTACGGATTACGGATTACAGTATCAGATTACGGAGTATTATCCGGATTACAAAAATCGTAATTTGAAATTACTTCTCCAAGGTGTGAATTCTACGAGAGTGACTAACCAACTCGGTAAAACTGAAAAATTTCCTACCACAGAAATAACATTCATTCCTCTTCACACGACCGTGTACCCTTTTGAAGTGTCTGGCCACTTCATACTTGGACCAACTCGCGAACCCGCATTTCTCATTTTCGCACCAAAATTTTTTATGAGGTGGCTCCGAATTTGAGGGATGTTTCGCTATCATGTGATTCTTCAAGCTGTTGACTGACTTGAGGATTTTGTGACACTGTTGGCACTCATATTTCCTATTTTGATGATGGTTCTTAATGTGCTTCGACATCCCGTATTTCAAAACGGTGAGGGGACACAAGCGACATTTGAGGACGTGTCGAGCAGATTTGTCAAAGTGAATTAGCTAAAAAAATATGCGAATAACATGTACAGGGTGGTTAAAATGTCATGGTACAATGGAAAATTTTTCGATGGGAAACATTCCTAAATTTCCATTACGTACTAAAATTTGGTTTCTAAAATTGAAAATTTTAAGAATTTCGTCATCAGTGTTTTGATAATAATCATAAAAATCTTAATCCAAAATCTTGAGAATAGAGATTTAGAGATTTTTCCCATTAAAAAATTTTCCATTGTAGCGTGACATTTAAACCATCCTGTAAGAGTATGGTAATTCTTGATTCGATTAATTCTCAAAAAACCTATTAAGGATAAATTCCAGTCGTTAATTACAGAATTTACGTATTCATTCATACCTCATGCTTCTTTAATGAACCATCTTGTCCAAATCCTGCCCCACAAGTTTGGCACTTGTACGACTTTTCTGTCGTATGTGTGGCTGTATGGTTTTCCAGATGTTCCTTCCGCTTAAACTCCTTGCTACAGAGGGTGCACCCATATCGCACGGGATTCTCGGCGTGCTCCATGTTAAAATGTGTGACCAGATGGTTGTTGTTCAAATAGGTTTTCTCGCACCCTGGAAACCCGCAAGGAAGGCGGGGTCGTTCAATTGCCGTGTGAAATCTTTCCATATGTTTTCGCAAACTCGAAGCCGTGGTAAATTCTCCAGGGCAAATTGCACAGACAAGTTTACTCTTTCCGCTGTGCATGTAGCGAATATGGTCGTTTAGCCCGAATGAATTTTTATATATTTTACCACAAATCTGGAAGGATTTGTGAGAATGTTTACACTGCTCTGCAAAAGTCATCGCCAAACATTAACACAGTGATAACTCAAACAATGTTTAAGATAACAATTTGCAATTCTGCCGTAATAGTCAATCGCATTTCTGATGAGATAAGTCTCCAAATATTGAACATTGATTACCAGGTCAAAGGTTAAGATCTTTTGACGTCAAACCCTAAAAGCGACCTACCTCAAGGAATTTTTTTCCTTTGCGTTGTGATCTTTATAAAGTTGGCACAACTCACCCTGAACATTTTGATATGTTGATCACCTCTGTGCGATTTTGTTCACGCCCACGAGAATTTTTGGAAAAATGTAGTTTTGAAAGGTTATAAGATTGAGCTTATGGGGCAAAACTTAAAAACTGATCAAATTGTTATCTTACACATTATTGGAGTTATCACTGTGTCAATAGTTGGCGATTACTTTTGCAGGGCAGTGTATTTATTTGGAGAAATATTGATTTTTTAGCGTGTTTATGTACCAACCTCACATTTCATTTTGGCACTTGGCTTGTTAAATGTAAAATGATGTATTTATGAAATTGTTTTATGTATTTTTGTAAATTGTTGAATATGCGTGTAAGATTGCCCCGTGACGTGGTGGTTGTTGCCATGGTGACGTCAGAGTGGGATTTTGAGTGCGCGTCGTTCTTTGTTATAAGTCGTAGTAAGTAAGTAGGTAGAAGAATTCTACACAGTCGAGTTTTAGTCGTTGTCAAAGTCAGACATTTTGGATTTTAGTCGTCGTGGTAGGAAATCAAGAGTAAGAATTGTTAATTCTTTGTAATTGATGTCCACGATTAATTTGTTAATAGTAAGTCACCAATCAACTCGTGTTAATGCAGAGCTCTGAATTGTGTTGACAATTTGATAATTTGTTGAAAATAAAATCCAGTTTAAGTAGATAAAATAATCGTATATTCACTCAGTCACTTTCTTTAATTCCAACGAGCAAAGCACAATTAAATATTCAAGACACTATACACCGGGTAGGTGATAGCTTGGTTTTTACATGGCTCATGGCAGAGGAGGTGTTTTGTAAGGCGAAATTTTGTCGTGAAAGATTTTGAGCAGGTGGCACATTCCCATTTTGGGCAAAAGTTCCATCGAATTTTATTTTATTTTATGTCAATTATTTTATTGAAAATCTATTAAGAGATAGCTGTAATTATTAGTTGTTAATGTTTGAAATCTTAAAAAATTCGAAATTTGTTTAAGTAAATATATTTATGAAATGACTTACCACGATTTAGTGGATTGAGATGTTTTACTAATTTTCATTTTAGGTTATGAATTTCCCAAAAAATTCCCAAAAGTTTGAACGTTGATATCCACGTACATATCAATTTAAATAGTTACCCTTTGAAAAATATTTCAAGGATTGGTCACGGCTTAATGGCACAAACTTGTGGAAAGATTGACCGTAATGTTTTCTTGATATTCTATTTCGGAAAATGACAATATGATTTTAGCGATAAAGGCTTCCCCCTTAATTTAAATATAGAATATCCAAACTCTTTCAGCGGAATAGGCCCTTTTCCTACGCGGAAATACGTATCTGCCTTAAAAACACTTCAATGTGGGGGACACTATGTATTATATATATTTACATGTATAAGTTAGTTGTTGCGGTTTACTTCACTAACAGTTAAGGGTCCCTAGTATGTATGCATATGAATATTTGTATCCAGCTGCCACGACCAGACTGAAAAAGGGTTGAAAGTTTGGACCGTTTTTCAGTTGCAACTTGCAACTTAAAAAGGAGAACAATGAGGGTCATGCACTTTTTAACGAATAAAAACTTCCATCACTTGGTAACTTGCAACCTTTTAATCGACCGAATAACCATACAAAGTTTGTTTAAAACCCATTAAAGGTTTGAATTTATGTATGATGTACAAATGAAAAATAAATTTAACTTATTACAAGTATACATCCGGTAAAACGTTAATATCCTGATTTTATTTTGTCGCTATTGCGTGGGGTTCTGAATACGTGCCATGCTTCTCGTGTCAAATATGTCCGTCACTATTTATCCTATGGTTACAAAATCGAACCATGCTTACATAGACATTTTAAGTGAAAAGGGTTAAGTAAGGGTTAATGTACCCTTGTGCATTGGTCCACTACATTATGTGGTCAAAATAAACTACAACATTGACCACAGTGGAATAACCCACGTAAAGTTAAAGCTCGACGGAAATATTATTTATCGACTATCACTCGCATTCTCGACTTTGTTCACGACGGATCGTAACATATTTCTTACATTCCAAATATTCTAAGCAGGGTTTTCCACATCATTAAATAAAAGTTGCGGCTGCATTTAGAAAATAAAGCTCGGTGTTAAAAATTCATTCCAAAGAATCATTGTTTCTGCCTGATATAAATAAATTGTGTTGTCTGGTAAGCATTATGTAAAAAATACAGATTTCATTTGTGCCCGCAATTTCGGAAGAAAGTGAACAATTTTTAATCTTATTCTCTACTGGATTTTACAACTTTACAATTTTTGTCTAAAATTTAAATTTCAGTAATGGAATCAAGTCGAAAAAAAGAATTTGAGTGTTCCCACTGCTCTAAAAGTTTCAAAACGAGAAAATATCTAAAACGACATATGGTCACGCATAGTGAAAATGCTCGTGTTAATTGCAACGTAAGTAAATACAGGGTGGTATAAATGTCAGGTTACATTGGAAAATTTTTCAATGATAAAAATTCGCAAATCTCCATTAGTTACCGAAGTTTTGCCTCTGAAATTCAATATTATCAGAATTTTGCCGTCAGTGTTCGATAAGTTTTGATACAAATTAATAAACATTTCAATCCAAAGTCCGTAACTAATGGAAATTTACGAAGTTTTTCCATTGAAAAGTTTTCCATTGTAATGTAACATTTAAACCACCCTGTACATATAGAGATTAATGGCGTACCACAAATATTTTTGCAACAATCCAGAACACTACCCAATAATAGGAATCTTTCCGCAGGTTTGTGGACAATCATTAAAAAATCACCTCATCCTAAAGTCCCACGTGGCATACATGCACAGAAATAAGGGGAAGCACGTGTGAAAATTTGCTCGCATGATTTCCGCAGTGCAGGAAATCTACAAGCTCACATCATATCAATTCACACCACTGGTGAAAGATCGCGCTACCCGTGCACATTTGCGGAATGTGGCAAATCCTACCTTCGTCAGCGGGACGTTTTAGAGCACATGAAGCAAATTCACGTGGAGAAACGAGTCCGACACGCTTGCACATTTCCGGGATGTACGAAAACATTTCTGAACAAGGACGCCATTACAACACACTTTAAACAGGAACATGTCGAGAATCCGGTCCGATTTCCGTGCACATTGTGCGGCAAGCAATTTAATGTAAGGACAAATCTTTCCCGACATATTGCCAGCCATACGAACGAAAAGAGTTACAAGTGTACAGTTTGTGCGAAAAGTTTTGCAGCCGTGGATCACTTCAAAAGGCATCAGGTAAAAATTTGAATTCATAATTGAAAAGAAAGTTTGCATAGGAGTTTTTAAAAATTTACGAGTAATATTTTTCACAAGTTTACCAAATAAATGAGAACACGTCTATCTCGCAATGTTTCCTGAAGAAGTTGCAAATGCTATGGTGCGAACATTAAAATAAGAGCACAATTTTTGAAAACTTGTCAATCATCGTACCTCCTCAGTGACCTTGCTCGAGCTCAGGTGATCGGAAAATTACGATTTGTTTCCCACCCTACCGATGAGGTTAAATTAATCGTGAATTTTATTTTGCTCCATCGACCTACATACATTTTTAAAAATTGTACTCTTCTTGTAATGTTCGCAGTTTAGAGGCGCTTTGTTTACGTTACTTAATGCCTATCTTGTTTGTTTCAGGAAACCCATAAAGAGAAATCTGCTCGACACGTTTTTAAATGTGGTTCATGTCCTAGAACATTTTTGTCCCAGACTGGACTCTCTCGTCACGTGAGCAGCCACCATGCAGATCGGGTGACCCTCAAGTGTTCCCAATGTGAGAAGACACTCCAATCCTCATTCGGCATGAAGTACCACGTGAAGGTGACCCATTCAACGGGCGAGGTTCCATTCTCATGTGACAAGTGCGACTACAAATCTTTGGCAAAGTCCAGCCTTACAACGCATGTGAAACGGGTGCATGGGGATGTGAAAGGAAAAGAATGTTATTTCTGTGGCAAGAAGTTTTTCACTTTTTCCGAGCTAGTGGTCCACTCCAGATTTATGCATACGATGGAGAAATAGAGTATGGCTTACATATTTTGTTAAATGTAATGATATGCAAGTGTGCATTTTTGTCATGATTTTTTGGTTATATGAATTTGAGAGCATTGGCCTTTATGTATGTACAGGGTGGTTTAAATGTCACGCAACAATGGAAAATTTTTAGATGGGAAAAATCCATAAATTTCCATTAGTTACCTTTTTAGGAAATTTAGTCTTTAAAATGCATTATTTTAAGAATTTTGTTATCACTTTTGATAATAATTTATTTATAAAAATCTCAATTGCAAATCTTGTAACTCATGGAAATTTATGGATTTTTCCCATCGAAAAATTTTCCATTGTAGCGTGATTTAAACCACCCTGAATGTAAGAGACAGTTTTCATTGACCGACTAACATGTATTTAATATGAAGGTTATTTATTACGAAGGTGAAGATTAAGGTCACGTGGAACTGCTATACATACGTATGCATGTATAGCAGTCTCTTGATATTTAACTAATATTACAGTATTAATAATATTTATTAAATTAATATTTACACATGTAACCAATTAAATAGTTAAAAGTTCTGCTTACAATTGACAAATATACTTTAAGCCTGAATATTTCAGGACATGTTCGTTTGCGTAAAAAAATAATTGGTGACCATCAGAAACACGGTGTAATTAATATTTATCCTGTAAAGGACACATGTAGATGGTTCGATTTCCACTAAAAACAAGTGGGTCGCCATTAAAGCAACTAGATTTGCATACATAGTATGCATTTTGTAGATTCCGATGCACAATAAAATCTTTTAAGTACACTGTACGTGGATTTTATGCTGTTTCCCATAAAAGTATGGGGCATCAGCAGAGGGCGGATATGTATGTACTTATGTAAATTCCACAAAATATGTGTGCAATTTGTGCCTAAAAAACTCTAAAAATATGCACAAATGTTTTTCAACTTACGCTTTCTACCACATTTATAAAATATAACTTTGTGGAAACCTTAAATTCTGAATGAAGAAAAAAAAATTTCATATAAAGCTTCGGAATATGTATCTACTAAATATTTATATTTAGAAAAATTCTTGAAATATACTGGAAAATATTTATATGTACGAAACCTAAAAATATGCAAAATATGGAAAACTATGTTTGAACTCTTGCGATCATGCTTACATACATGGGATGTCAGTATATGAAGTTTTAGTACGATTTGAGTTGGTATGCAAAAGTTAGAAATACATACATACATACATATCCGCAGTCTGATTAAAAATTTATGAGGCAAGGATTCAATTATAGTCAACCCTTCTCCTTTCCGTTTAATGGCGATCATAAAACGCTTTCCTGCTTTGCAATGATTACACTTTGCAAAATTGGAAGGCGACAAGGGAGCCAAAGTTTGTGGATAGTAAATACACTTTTAAAAATCTGGTGGACTCGCATATTTACATATGTACTCCACTTCGGTAACGAGATGTTACTGCCCTGATATTCATTATGTACACTCTAAGAAACCCGGTAACTAAGTTAGTACCAGACGGAATATCTAGGTTACTCTACCGCGTGGGTAATTAATTTATTATTGAGTAGCAGAAAATTAGTTACCAACTGGTAATATTTTCAAATTTCGCGACCGGGGTTATTACCCGTTTGGCAGGTAAATAAATGTCTACCACTCAATAATAAATTAATTACTGTGCGGTAGAGTCACATGCATAGATATTCCGCCTGGTAATAACTTACTACCGGGTTTCTTAGAGTGTGTACATAATACGAGACGAGTCACTACGTCACAAGTTTATCTATCATCAGATTATTTAGAGTGTTCATCTTTACGAATTTGAAATGGATCAGGCTCACTTCACTTTCCCTCTCACTCACTCACTGTCCTAACACACACATCCACCATCTCCTTGTGAAGTTTTTCACCCCAGAATTTCACAATCTCACACAACTTATCAAAATTTTGTACCAATCAAAATAAGGTGGTAATGAATCATTACAGTGCGGAATGACTACCACAATGTGTCTCTACCACGTCGGTTACGATTTGTCGCAGAAATTATAATAATAAATTCGGTGAAATTCAAATTCATTGCCAAATATTAAAGAAGTGAATACCATTTAATATTAAATTTGTCGTGGAAATTGTAATAATAAGTTGAGGGAAATTCAAATTTATTACATAATAGTATTCACTTCTTTAATATTTGGTAATGAATTTGAATTTCCCTGAACTTATATTACCATTCCTGCGACAAATCGTAACCGACGTGGTAGAGATACATAGTCATTCCGCATGGTAATGATTATTTTGAGTGTACAAATCAAAATGACCAACACGGAAAAACCCTCCACGACGGTCGAGAAATCCTCCTCAGATCGGTTACAGCTTATCTTGGCATGCTCTCTCTTCATGCTAATTTGCCTTTTAATGTGTCACCTTACCTGGGAGGTGACCGACCCAGGTGGAAATCTGAACGTGACCTTTGCCACCCTGCGGGCCGAAGGGTTACAAAAACAGGCCCACTTTCTCCAAAGCAACGTCGTCACTCCATTCGTAAACAGTGACCTTTACACCCTTTCTGACCAGTTGGAGGAAAAAGTGCCGAAATTCGTCCCTTTTCGAGGGAACATGGGGAAAGTTACCCGGGTCGTGTGGGCGGTTCGGAATGAAATTCAGGCTCAAACTGGGCGCAGAACGAGATACGTTGTGGCAGAGAAACCACCCCGCTATAAAAGGGATTATTATCCAGGGGATGATTTTTATGTGAGGGGCATTTTTAAACTGGCGGAAAAGAAGAGGCCTGTCATTATCTTTTTGGATTGTGGTAAGTGATCCATTGTTACCGGGCCGGAGGAGGGGCATTATTATTGCTGGCTAAAATTATTTACAAAATTTTAGGAAATTATTGCAATGAAATTTGAAAAAGTATATGTGTGTTATGACCAAGAAAAAAATAACGTGGCGAAAATTGGCCCAATATATACATGCATTTTCTCTATAAAATTTCCCACATACTTTTGCAGGATTTTGCAAACTATTTTCTGCATAAATATTCATGCCCTTCTGTTTCGCATGATTCTGCAGAATTTTGCTCAACTATGCATGCACTGTGCAGAATTTTTATGTTGTATCCTCATGCGTAGACCAATTTTCGCCACGCCATTTGCATACGTATCCAGTAATTAGTCATATTCACAGTGCTAAAAACTATTTATATAATACCATCCGGTGACAAAATCCGGTGACAAACCGCAAATGATGTAATTCATGTAAAAATCCTTTCAATTTCTCACAACCAGGGTTTGGAAAAACCCAGGGTTTTAATAAAAAATTATAAAACCCATGGGTTTTAATGGGTTTTACCATGTTAGTTGGGTTTTATTTGGGTTTTAATGGGTTTTAATGGGTTTTATTAGTTTTAAGTAATAACTTCACAAAAATAATTCGGAATTTGTATCTATTCGGAAATTATTTTTGTTTTATAACACTTGAAATCTGTGATGCTAAAGGATGGAGTCAATTGTTGATTTGTTCCGAATTTTTATATATTAGAATAGTAATGAAATAAACTGCTTTAGAATGAATTGAGATAACGTCTTCTAATGTATGGGAGATGTATTTAACTTTTAGAATGTAGTTTTAAGGTAAAATTCAATTAAAACCCAATAAAACCCATTAAAACCCAAATAAAACCCAATAAAACCTAACCCATTAAAACCCAGGTCGGAATACCCTGCTCACAACCTTTTTTTAATTATTTGCATTCCAGACCGCGTCCCCAAAAACATAATCGATCTCTTCATCCTTCACCTGGGGAAAGCCACCCCTGGCGAATACCTCGTGCTGGCCACATCTGATAAAAATTGGACCGTTCCCCCCGGTCTGGGGGGACCGCCCGGTTTATCAAAACCACTCCACATCCCAACCCTGCCCACAATTAAGGAGAGGCGGAAACTGATCGAGGCCTGCAGCTCCGCCTGGCCCGAGCAACCCGGCGAGGAAATCTTGTACGTCATGGCGAACCGGACGGCGGCCTTGTTGCATCGAGAGAAGAGTGTGGAGCAGGAGGTTGGAACCCTGTGCAAACTCGCGTTTCGAAATGGGCTAGAATTACATGAAAAAGGTCGACGTGGTGGTGAGAAGAAAATTGATGGGGGAGAGATTTCCGTCTCCCTGAAAAATTGGGAGGATGCGCTAGCCTCGATAATTTCGAAGGAGCAGAGCTCGGCGGATAGCGGGTGAAAAGTTCCAAATAACCGGATATGTATCCATATCGGGGCAATAATCTTGCCCTCCAACCTCCACTATTCAATTTCCATCATAAAATCTCGCCCTCCAACCTCCAAACCTCCAATATCCAGGATTTCCGCCGAGCTTTGCTCCTTTGAAAGGAGTAATATGTACCATTTGGGGGTGGATAATATTAGTCAGAGATCATTATTAAATTAAGTGTAAATTAATATGCACTCAATCTTGAGTTAATTTAAGGTAGTGGCGCAATGAGGAAGCTCACTAAATATGAAAAGATTAGTTATGTTAATACATCTATTTTCTTTGTAGCTTATTCCGTACATATGAAAGTGGTTTGGCGAAAATTGACCCTATTTTCTGTATAAAATTGTGTGCAGGATTTGTCAAATTTATGGATGTTTTTGCAGAAGAGTTTTGCACAGTAACTTGTCATGACCAACAATGCAAGTCTTTTACGTGTACAACTCAGATCTGGTTGGGACCAATTTTATTTTGTTCACCACAAAAAATACGCATGCCCATATTTTTTCATTTTTCATAATGCACTAATTTAAGCGCGTGGCGCGGATTTTAAAACATTTTTCAGCCGAAACCTCGCTTTTTAAAAATACCCTAAATTTTCGAACTTTAGCGCGAACCCAAAAATTCAAAAACATGTCTCTTCAGAATGACTTACTTGACTTATAAAAAATCCACATGCATTATGTTTTGAAAAATTAAAAATTTGAAAGAGTTTATAATTTTAATGAATTTCAAAAACTGGCAAAAAATTTTGAAAATCAAATTTGGAGACAATTGGATTTTTCATAAGTCAGGTAAGTCATTCTGAAGAGACATGTTGTCAAATTTTTGGATTCGCGCTAAAATTCGAAAATTTACATGATTTCTAAAAACCGAGGTTTTGGCTGAAAAATGTTTTGAAATTCGCTCCTCGCGGTCAAATTAGCGCATTATGAAAAACGAAAAAATACAGGTATGCTTGTTTTTTGTGGTGAACAAAATAAAATTGGTCCCAACCAGATCTGAGTTGTACACGTAAAAGACTTGCATTGTAAGTAAGTTTTGTGTGTATAATTCTGCACAATTTGTTTGCAGGCTAACAATTTTTGCCCAGAATTTGGCTAATTTTCGCCTCATCATAGATTTGCATAGTGGAAACAGATTATGTATAGAAGTATAAATGCTAATTAATATTAATAATTTTATTGTTTACTCATTTATGAAAAATAAATTACATACACAAGCGTACACTCTTGATGGCCCAGATAATTAATGAAACCTAAACATCGATACTTAATTAATACATATTTCTAGCCTACACATTTGGCTGACATATGCAAATACTCTGCTGATTCTATAGTGAAAAATAAGATAATAATTATGATAATAACTCTTGCAAATTAGAATTATTCTAATTTGCATTAATGCAATTCATTTAATTTTCATTTTTACATGTTTTGTTCATATCTTTAAAATTAGAAGTTTATACAAATGTGCGTCATTTGTTGGCATTCGTCTCATGTTAACTGAGCAGATACATATCAAAAACACTACAAAAACACTATGAAATTTGGCAAAAATACGCACAAAAACAGCAAAAAAGTCACTAAAAAAATCATATACCAAGCCCTGCTTTTTGGCGAACACTGGGCAGGGATGCATTTACATACGTTTGTTTCGATGCTGCACTACATTCCATGCAGTATTTTGATGGAAATTATTTAATAAAGTCATCACGCCTAAGATATCAAAGATTACACTCTAAACAATTTCGTGAGCAAATATCTTCCTTTATTTTTTAGGATCAGAAAAAGTTATAACAATGAAATTTAGAAAGCACCTCTCAATAATAATCTACTACCAAATGGAGAATAAATACAAAAGGCGTTAGGACATGGTTTTGACGAATTCGCGGGTGAATATCTCTGGCGGGGAGTTGAATTTTGAACTGATTTTTGGTCAGTTGTAAGATAATACTCTCAAAAAGATATATTTAAAATTTTAGGCCGATAGCTTTATAAATGCCCCCTCCAGTGCCCCCAGAGTTGGAAGGAGCCAAAAAAACACTTTCCAAACTGAATTACTCATATAGCATGATAACCTAAGAGGTCAGAGGTGAATGATTGTTAATATTACAACCCTAGATAATCATTGCATGTAATAATAAAAGAATCTACATGAATTACATAATGTTGGGCCTCCATCGTCGCTGATACTTTTTCATGAAAATTGATAAATTGGACCGTGCACAGGAAAATTGACCTGCTGACCTTGAACGCGGACCCACTCGGTCAAATTGAGGGCAAAGCTCTAAGTGTCCCAAATAATATTAAATTAAACAGTGAAGATTTTGTGTAAACAGTTTTGGAGAACGACCCTAGCTAATCAGCTGTCGCGGAATCCTAAAAAACTCGTGAACTTATTTGGAAAATTAATGGTCAAATTTTTTAGAAAATAAATTTTACTAATCTTTTTGTGTCCCCTACTGCAGAACTATTTTATCTACAAGGTACAAGTGACAAAATAATAAAATGATTGCGTTTTGGTTAGTTAAATTATTTCTGAAGTTCGACATCGAAAACGACGGGAACTTTTCCAAAAATTTTATAAGGTCTGATGAAAACTCAGTCCGTGGGGTATAACCACTTATCAAAATTTTGTCAAAAGTACTTCAAGTGCAATATACTATATGTACCTTGGATAAAAACCACGTTAGGGATTTTTAGCATCAAAGTCGTAAAATGTGGGGGCCTTAAAAGTGGAAGAGTTGCGTTAAAGAGCGCATTCCATTAAGACAAGTATGAAATTAGACTGCAAAACGGACTTAAAAGATACGCATAAGGCAAACGTGGTTTTATATAGTGAAAAGCATGCTAAGTCCCTTAAAAATAGTCGCAAAGACGATTTTTGCATCAGGACCTAAGAAAAAAATATTTAGTTCAACGCCATTTTATAAGAACACTGGTTTGGAAAACTAAAAAAGGACACCTCTCCAAATTTGACCTTGCCTCATTTCGCAGAGTACACAAAATCGGAAGCCAGATATGCTTACCTATAGTTTGAGACATGGGCTTTCACATAAAACAAGTTAGAAATCTCTACGACTAAAAACCATCCCGCAATTAAAGTATGAATTCGTCAAAACCATGTCCTAACGCCTTTTGTACAACCATAAACTACATAACGAAACAAGACTAATTTTTATAAACCAAGTAATCAAACCAAGTAATAATTCATCAAAACAAGACTTCCTTTTAATTCGGTTGCGGTTCAACCGGTGCCCGATCGTCGTCGTCGTCCTCGACGTCGGTCCAGTCATCCGCTGCGGATTCAGCCAGCAATTGTTCCAAATAGCTGTCCACCCTCTCCCGAACGTATTGGATTGTGGCCACATCCGTGATCTGAGGCAGAATTTGGCCATTCGAGCAGACCTCTCCCATCGTCCGTAGGAAGAGAACGGCTATTTCATGATTGGCTTCCGTCATGTTGTTCACCAGTAGAAATAAGGGGGCTTCCGTCGAGGATGTTTGGCCGCTCTGTAATGGACAATAAACAAGTATATCTGGTTAAGGAACGTTCTTAATAGGAACTTATAATCAGTTTTTTATGATGAAAATCTCCCCAAAGTTAAAGGACCCCCAAATTTTAATACGGATTAGTAATGGAGATGGAGAGTACTTATGTACAGGGTGGTTTAAATGTCAGGTTACAATGGAAAATTTTTCAATGGGAAAAATTCGCAAATCTCCATTAGTTACCGAAATTTTGCCTCTGAAATTCAATATTTTAAGAATTTTGTCATTACTGTTCCATAAGTTTTGATAAAAATTAATGAAAATCTCAATCTTAAATCCGTAACTAATGGAAATTTACGAATTTTTCCCATTGAAAAATTTTCCATTGTAACCTGACATTTAAAGTTTAAACCACCCTGTATGTACAACGTACCTGAATTGTTGCCGGAACGGGGTGATGAGGGAAGGGTGACCCAGGAGCCACATCCGTCAGAATTTGGCTATTCGTGTAGACAACTCCCATGGTTCTTAGAAGGAGAACGGCTAGTTCACGATTGGCTTCCGTCATTTCGTTCACCACCAGAAACACGTGTCCCGTCGAAGCTTGACCGTTCTGAAAGGGAAAATATCTCGTTAGGGAGCGTACATACGGTACATACGTTCTGATCGCATCATGATAAATACATAGGTATCCAGTGGCGCAACTATATTTTAAGGGCCCCTAGACAAAATACCAGAAATAAAATACCAAAAAAACAAAAAGAGTGAGCACCTTCAGAAAAATTTGGTCTCCTCCTTCAAAATTTGTCAAAATCTAGAGTGCATATTTTTAATAAATTGGTACTGACCTGGTCTACAAATGGATCTGATAGAATTGGAAAATAAATTCCCAGAACGGAGAAATGCGTAAAAATGTTAAGATTTTTAGATCTCAGGCGATGAGTCACCTAATCCTACGTTAATCCTGGAAATATGCAGTTCTACTTATGTCGGAACGTATCGTGACACCAACTTGGAGCTGAAGCTTCTAAATATTTTACATGACTTATCACGCAACTTTTTTAACTCAGGCAGGAATAAGTAATTATCCTAAATATAAGTAAAATTCGTTTACATATGTACATATGTATATGTTGCATTAATAATTTAGGCTTTGGCTTCCAAGCAGATTGTGACAAAGAATACAATAGCATTAACTAAATGTCATTTCAGTAGTTTTTAAAGTTTAACCCATCAACGGATTATACGTGTTTACATATACACGATGAAATGTTTGTAATGTTGACGATTGGTCGAATATGCCATAAAAAATGCATACAAAAAGCTACGGCCTGTTGACCTGGCATGGCGTCTAGTGATGCCAGTTAAATTCGAACCTTTACCATGGCGTGGCATCTACATATCGTTGACAATAAACATGCAAGCATTCAGGTGGAGCGTCATAATATGACGACACGTATTTCTACACTATTCACCTTGCGTGGCATCTATTATTAACAAAGGAAAATAATGCCAGCCCCGGACCGGCATCTATGAATGCCACTGCTTGTGGTTGAAGGATTTTGACCCATGTCAAAGTTTCCACATAAGAAAATTTCACAGCATACCCCAGCCATAACACACAAACACTCAGAAAAAATCTGTATTCTCACCTTCAGCTGATACACAAACACCCCAATATTTTCAACTACCAATTTTTTTTACAAAAATACAAATTTAGAAGGGTTCTTAATTACTTATATGATATCTAAGTTCCATTTACAGAGATTCGCTTTTTTATCCGAAAACAAATTTTTCCTTGAATAACCCCGGAACGGTTTGTCGCAGCGGATCAAAATGTTTAATTAAGTGAAACTATCAGGAATTTGAGAGAGCTCTACTTGTGGCTGACGATGCGATGATGCTGCTGACGAGGATGCTGATAAGAGTGAAAGACGTCGACCAGTACTACAAATTTGATGTTCCACATAGCATCATGTATGACCGCAGCTGGTTACGACCTTGTAAAAAATATGTCGAATTATTGTCGATTTGTCATAGCACATATGCAGATACAAATTTATTGTGGTAAAACGTTCCTCAAAGTAACAAATTCCTTGAATAGATTGAGATATATGTAGAAGTTGTACCTTAGCTCAAACTATGTAGGCTATGGTTTTGTCTGGGGGTTATACATATATATGTACATGTGTAGTATGTATTATCTTCTTATTGGACGCCTTAGAAAAATCGTATAAAATTTTCTAGTCATGCCACCGCATAAAAGCAATTACTTACATATTTTAAAAATAAGTATAAAAATCAATATTGGAAAAACTCAACTCAAGTCAACACGATATTGTAGCAAAATAAATATCTTCGACATAATACCTGGTTCGGAGCTGTGTATTTATTTGAATTTATCCAGGTATCCGTCCAACGTTTTGTCATCACTTTAATGTACTTCTATAGCATAGCAAAATTCTATAGCATATCACAAGTCAAGCTTTCTACAACAAGTCCTATGATATACAGAAGGGTTTGGCACGTACGTGGAGACGAATTTGACCTTGAATAACCCCAGAACGGTTTGTCGCAGCGGGTCGAAATTTTGAACAGACGAGCATGTTATTCTCAAATACGTGTGTGCAAAAATTCAACTCTCTACTTTCAAAAATGCCTCCCCCACAGCCCACAGAAGTTGAGACAGTCATTTTAACTTTTTCCAAACCCCGTCTAAAAAATTCGGTCTCCGTAGAAAAATTTTTGTTTTCAAGTATCCGACCCCAAATAAGTCCATTTGACTTATATCGGGGGATTGTATAGGTATTTCACTATTCGAAGTGATTTTTATCTCAAATCTAGCTTCAAAGTCGTTGGTATTATCTTGGGTCAACCTTGCCGTCTAGGAAGACGCTCCGTCATGATGAAAACTCACCTTAATTATTTTTTTACCGTGCAATTTATTAAAATGTTATTCTAAAAGTGGTTTCAATACACGGTCCACATAATACTTCGAAGATTCCTTCACTTTTTGGTGGACTTTGATAAGTGGGAGGACACCACGACCCTACATTGCACCCATCACCATAAACTGTTTAAAAAAGTTCTCCTCACACGGAAGCACCAACTTGCGTGAATTGTTTTCGGCATTTGTCGTGTAATAAGCTCTTCGAACCTAATTAGTAACTTGTGGAGAAATTAGTGCTTCGTCAAATGTCACCAATAACTCACTCTTATTCCTTGACAGAAAATTCAAATATTTTTTTTTGTAAACACGGGCATGAGTTTTTTCCTGTTTTTCGGTCAGCTGATGCATACGAGTTTTCCGACGACGTCGTTTCTTCAAAATCTAAATTTCTCTTTTCACTCAACGCTTAGACACCCCAACCTTACGGAAAATTTCCCTTTGGGTCGGTGGAGTGTCTTTTGAGGTCAAGAGGTCACTTTTCCTAAGCACGGCCGGAATTAACACTTTTTTTGCCTTCTTAGAGGGGGTGGTGGTTGCCCTTAGCTCAAAATTTCTCGCTTTTCACCTATATTTTTCAATACCAGATTGATTCTAGATTTAGAAAATGTTATCCCTTCACTTTTAAGATGTTCTGTTATTAGGCTAGACGAGTACTTAAGTTTGCAATGAGTTTTTATGACTGCCACCTTCTGTGGGCTGTGGGGGAGGCATTTTGGAAAGTAGAGAGTAGAATTTTTGCACACACGTATTTGAGGATAACATGCTCGTCTGTTCAAAATTTTGACCCGCTGCGACAAACCGTTCTGGGGTTATTCAAGGTCAAATTCGTATCCACGTACGTGCCAAGCCCTGTATAATTTTTATTGTCATTTTCACCATTATCACCATTTCAGATAATAACTCAGCTACTTTAGAAAGAGGTATGACCTTATTCTAGGAATATTTGATTTACTTCTAACCTCTAGACATCCTCAGAGAACATAAGGTGTAACTTATGTTTATGAACACGTAGAAAAATAATATTGGCTTATTTATGTAAGATATGTAGCAAAATATTTGTGGTTAGGTTAGGCAATTTGGTTACAAATTTCAGCGTAAAACGTTTGAGCAAAAAATAATTGTTCTGAAGAAGAAATTTTATGTAAAAATATTAGGCAATATTATTGTTATATCAATGTACGCAATGTAAATTAATCAATGATTGACATTGACCGAGAACAGCATTGCTGGACGTAATAAAAGCATCGAAGTGGCTTTACAGGATAACTTTAAATTAAGACAGTAAATGATGGAAAATTTTGACGATTTTATAATGGCTTTATTCGTGAAAACCACGACCTACAAATTCCACCCAAGTGACACAATCCTCTCCAAAAGAATGTCCTATTTTCTATGATGAATGCAACCACTGCAATCAAAAGAACAACGCAACACAGATAGAAAGTTGGAAGAATTAGGTCCACCGAGACGGGGTGCTCTTCATGAAAAGTGACGGGCTCTTTGACGCTTCCAAATGCTCGTTGAACCGCCTCAAAATGCTTATTTTTTTCTATCAGCAGCTTCCTGTCCCATAGCCATGCGCTGTTTTGTAAATTATCATTCCACAACTTGCTGATACCAGCTTCATCTAAGCGGTGGCATTCCATTGCAAAATATGGTGATAGAAGACTTCGTGCTGCAACTCTATACTGCACCATTCTAAACGGAGAATCTCCTTTATTTCGAACAATGTATCGATTATTAAAAATGTGGAGCTTCTTCACCAAATAATCCACGTCGGGGTTAAAGAACAAGGCGGCGATTGGTCGATTTTCTTTCATGTTGACGCGGATCATACCTGACTCTACAGTAATCTCGCAGGGTGTAATTCTTTCTTGATATTGTGTCAAGAATTTCTTAAACTTTTTATTCTTATTCGCTCCTTGGATTAATTTAGGAAGAATGTAATTCAAAAGTACTGAACCGTAGGTCTGGGTTTTCACATTATAAATTGGGTCCAACACGATAATCGGTATATCCCAGTGCAGCAGGTCCTCCACACCAGTGGGGGGCTGGGGTGGCTTTAGAACTGCCAAACATGAATATATCGACCCTTGATAAACATTTAACATAACTATGAAGTACCCAAACAGCCATAATATAACAAAGAGTAACGCCACTTTTCCAGCTTGATAAGGCTTCGCCGAACTTTGACCCACTTGCCCGAGGAATATAGAAGTGACCGTTATGAGCTTATCTGTAGCGATGATAGCAATGTTAATCAAACAAGAAGCTTTTCTTGCATCTCTCCATTCTAAAAATGTCAGGAATCCCGTAATTAATGCAACGCTGGTTAGGAGACATGCCCAAATACCAGCATCGAAAGGGGATATGAACGTTATAACGGCACTGGCAGGAGCGGGAGGAGCTGTAACAATGATGAAGTTGATAGAGTTCATCTTAACTTGATAGACGTAGTCGTCTAAGCTGATATTATTAATCGTACTATAAAAGGCCCTGCCAAAAGTTCTGTCGTCAAAATATGTATCGTCTTGGTTATATTGTAGCACGGTTAAATTAAATTTCTCTGCAATTGTTTTCAACATACACAAGTCAGGATAGGTTGGATCAACAAATCTATTTTTCCGTTTCCCACAATTTTGGTCTCCACGGATCAATGAGTATACTGAGAATTGGTGCAAGTCCTTGTATAGGTTGTCCCAAGCCTTTTTAATCCCTTGCAGTGAGATTGCTTCAACTTGTACAAACTTTAGGGGACTACACGTCAAACATGGAATGATGAAGGGTTTGTTTAAACTGTCCTCGAAAAGTATCAACGTTATTGAAGCTATCAGACCGGCCTTTTTGAAGCATGCGGAATCCCGGTGTCGTGAAATATGACCAAAAATGTAGTCCTGTCGGAAATCCCGATCAGCTGATTGGATCAATCTTTCACACTTAAGGTAACCAGATTTCTCGTCATAACCTTGGGTTGCGTCCAAGCCCAAGATAGTGGCTTTTGGGCCTGATGACTTCTTAGCAATGTCAAGCGGAGAATAGATTCCATTAGGCAAATTTATTTCAGTTCGCGTATAACAGATAGCTATATTTCGTAGTGGAGTGTATGGATTATATTTTGTTAGGTCTTGAAACGGAAGTATATCTATGTGTGTCTGGTTAAGTGGTTTCGAGCAGATCGTAGTGAACATGAAGCTTAAATCTGCGGCGATAAATAAGTCTTTCCAAGGACTAGTTTCTGAAAGGGATGACAACATTGCGTTTGTCGCCAATAAGAAAGAAACGAGGGCTGGACGCGACATGATAAATGTTGTTGGGGTTAATGGTGAACTGCAACCTTACACGAATAAGCAAATATTACAATTGCGCCACCATAAGGTTTTTGTACAGCTATGCATGTCTTACATTACATAAAGAATTGAAAGAATTATGTTCAGCCTTTACTTGGAAAATGCTATCAGCCATAGTTCCTCGATCATAAGTGTTCGTGAGAGCAAGGATTGACATATGTAGCTTATCATTCTGTAGCTTTTTATCTGTGAGATGCTCTATTATTACAATATAGCGCACTTCACACTGTAGATAATGGGACTGACACTGGGACACGCCAAAAATGTTTTGGCTTGAAGCCTCAAGTGGTTTTGGGTATATCGTTTCTCGACTGAGCATAAAATGCTTCAAACTTCGTTCAAGAGTTCATAATGGAATTTTTAACAGGTGGCTGATTTGGATCGCCTCTCCCATTCTTTAATTGAAGTGTTGCGTCCAATATTCCTTCGCCTACGCCTCTGTACTTTATTTAATGCTCAGCCCAGACAGGATATACCAAAACCACTCAAGGCTTCAAGCCAAAACGCAAATTCATTTTACCGTGTCCAACAGTTTGAAGTGCAGAGGAAACTAAAATATTGCAATAACATGTACAGCCCCTCACTGATAACTAACGGCAAATCTTGCCAACATCTATGTATTTACAGTAATTAACATTTTAAAATAATAGTTATAGTATATTTACACCCCTAGCTTAAATTCTGTTTAGGTCAAACCCACAAATCTGTCGATGCACTGACAATGCACATGTCAGACATGTTTCGCACTGATCTTCTTGAAACCAGCACTAAAATCTTAAGGAACTAAACACAAACAACAGTTAGTATCACATTTGAGCACTTCTGCAGAATTCACGAAGTTATGAAGATTTTAAGTTGGCGAAAACGCGTATTTTCACCATGAGAAACTGTACGGAGTTCACCTCTCCGTTTTTCTCCTCTGCTTCTCTTCGCCAGGTCATCCGTTTTCACATTTCACTCAAACTTGAATGGATTATGGAAACGCCAAGTGTAAAAAATCGAATGGTTGGGAAATTAAATAATTAATTCAATTTTGAGTGAAATGTAAAAACAGATGACCTGGCGAAGAGAAGCGGAGGAGAAAAGCGGAGAGGTGAACTCCGTACAGTTTCGCATGGGGAAAATACGCGTTTTCGCCAACTTAAAATCTTCATAACTTCGTGAATTCTGCAGAAGTGCTCAAATGTTATACTAACTAGTGTTTGTGTTTAGTTCCTTGAGATTTTAGTGCTGGTTTCAAGAAGATCCGTGCGAAACATGTCTGACATGTGCATTGTGAGTACTAAGATATCAATTTATTATCAGATATAATCAATTCTGAACTATTTACTGAAAATTGGTTTTGGGATAACAGATGACTTAGATGCAAGTTACCTTATGTATGTAAAATTTTAAAGATGATCAACCCCCTTTCGTGATAGATAAATACAAGTGAAGCAGGCGAGGGCTATGGTTGTCTTTTTTGGAATTTCATGTTGACAAGGAAGGACATTGACAGCTTGGACGCGTTGTCATCTTAATGGTTGACAGAACAGTTTTAACTTTCTAAAAATAATTTACTGTTTCCAATGTGAGTCTCCAATTTAAACGTGTCCTCTGGGACTGAAGCACACGCTGTAAATATTAGCTTAAAAATTCTGTAGCATTAAACAATTGAAATGCAAATAAAATATCTTTCCCTTGTCTTCTTGCCAAGCATTCTTCCCTCGTTTTCATTTTATACTGAAAAACCTCCAGTAGTAAAATTCCAGACAGAGTTTAAAGAATGTGTTAACATATTTGTAACAAGTAAAGAAATGCTCCAACAAATAAAGGTGTCAACTAGTAATCAGCAAATAATATCAACCGGAAGGAAACATATGTATCGAATATATCCAAGAAAATATCTATTTTGCTCCGTTTATTTTGTCTTATTCCCAGAGTTATTTGAAAGAGATCTGCAATCATACGCGATAACAATTTATTATAATTGGCTATCCCTTACGCTATTCATTTACGATATAAAGATACAAATTATTGAGAAAGGTATGGATTTAAAATAGTTACATGTTATTCATCTCTGCTAGTTGTGTTCTCACCTTCGGCAGCAAATCAAGTTTTTTGAAATTTCACATTTTATCATTATATTAACTGAAAAATATGCTCAAAAAATTATTAGAAATGATAAGATGAAATGGTAATTTTCGAAAATATTGAAAAAAACTTCAAGAAATCTGAAATGCACTTGAATGTGATGATGAAACTATTTGACGTCCACCTGATCCGATCGAATATCAAGGAAATTAATGATAGCAATAATTAATTCAAATCAGGAATTGGGTCCCAACGAAGTCGGCTAATTCGAATTCCGGATTTGAAAATTTGGAAAAGATTTGAAAGCCCCATTAATGGTACGCTCTGAAACCATTATCAATCAAAAATTTTCCGTCGACAAGCATCCGAAAATGCTTTGTATTTTCAGTACATATGCATCAAATTTCTCAATCGATACCAATAATAAAAGCTGAATACTTGCTCGGCTAAGCAAAATAGTAATTTCTGTAGTACCATGCTACAGATTCAAATGGGAGTGGGTTTTATGATTTCCATGACTTGATTTTCTGGATAAACCCACCTGGGTTCAGCGATGGAAGTACTTGAATGGGACCTTCTTCAAAAAATTACTGATTAGTCGCCACAGGAGGAGTACCCCCATCTTTTTCAACGAATGTGCCTTCTTCATATAGTAAAGTGCATCTGAACTTGAAATTTCCCGAAATTTCTTGAAACTTCACGTTCAAAAGTGCGTTAAGATACGAAGGAGACACATTCGTTGGAGAAGATGGGGGTACTCGTCCTGTGGCGACTAATCAGGAATTTTTTGAAGGTCCCATTAAAATAGAAATAGAGCCATTCAAAAGGAGCCTACCCTTAAATACTGTTGTTCAATGAACTCTTAATTTTGTGCCTTCTTATGCCATAAGTAAATTTTTATTTTTTCATTTAACAAATACGTACAGAGATTTTCGAAATTAAAAATTTAAATACGTATTCTTAAGGTCCTAAGCTTCTGCTATGGACTGTCCGGTGAAGTTAAGTGTCAAGCTATTTTAACGTACAAAAAATGAATGCACGAATCAAATCTAACGAAACTTTTGTGGAATATTAACGATGACCAGACCGAAGTTTTTTAATCCTTCACTTGTCCAAATACCCCTTCCGTACCGGTGGAGAGAAGACTTTGTCGAGGACCTCTCATGAGCGCTTTGCCACTCGTTTCTCCAACTTCTATGATGATTTTCTCTATAACGCGCCGAAATTTTTCAAAATTTCTTTCTGTCATTTTTTTCAGAGTATATTGTTTCTCAATTAATGCCCAAAATATTTCAATTGGTCGATGCTGAGGTACGTTTGGGGCAATGTCTTTTTTCTCGAAGAAATCAGTTTTTTCCTCCATGTTACCCTGTCACTATTTTGGTATTCTACCCCGTAGCCATGTCCGGCCAAAACAAAACGCGTTTGTTTTTGATAGAGGGGGTCTATCGCTTGATGATACACTCTTTGAAATAAAGTTCGAAGTTCATGTTCTTGGTGGAAGCGAATGGATTTGAGTCGTTAACATTTTTGTCAATCTTCGACCATCTTATGTATTTCATTGGAAATGTTGCTTGTTTTTGAATTTATATTTCGAACAAACTTCATTTTTACTTCTACATGAGTAGAACTTTACAGGATTGACGAATCGAGGTCAACGGAGCAGTAGTTTTCATCATCCACAAGAAACTTCTGGGAGTCTATTTTAGCATTTTCTCAGCAAGTTTTCCAAAAATTGTTTTAGCTACGTCTTTTTTTATCTTCGTTGTATTTTGGCACGGTTTTAGTGTTGCAAGTTTTGAAGCCTATTTTATTGGCCTGGATTTTGGGAAGATAGGTTTTTGAAATTTTTAGTTGTCTGGGTGCAACCCACACGGATCTGTTGGGATTTTTTCAGAAAAACTTTTTCACGTTTCTCGTCAGTATTTTGGTCCTCTGGCGGACAGGTCGACAAGGCCAAATTTTATATTTTGCATTTTCACGATCCTTAGATATGTATACTGTGTGATGAATTTTGTCGGGTGCATCCATTGACCGATAAAGTGGTCACGAGCCTTTTTCCGATCCGAAAAAATGACTTTTTTGCACCAGTGGCAAACTAATTTTTCCACTTCCTCTAAATTTTGTGCTGTCATTTTTTAACTAAAAGAGATAAACAAATTCTGTTTTCAGTTTTAGAAAGCTTATCAAATTTGCTAGTTTTTATGGTTCTCACATGTGCAAAATTCAGTTTTATCTGGGTGCACTAATAGAGGGAACCTTGACACTATGTTTCACCGGACAATCCATAGTCTTGGGCTTGATTCAACCAACCCAAAATTCTGTTCCCAAGTTTTGGGAAGTTGACTGGCTAAAATTTAAGTATTTACAAGATCTACTCACTGTCCTTGCATAACAACAAATACAAGTATTTTTCCCTTTGCACTGTCCAGAGACAAAAATTTTGACTTTCGTTCATGAACAAATACAATTTGAAAGTAAAATATAGTTATACATAGTTCCAAGTGTATCACAGCTACATATGTTTTCAAAACGATTATAAAATTTGGCAACTTTGATTTTATAATCTCAGATTATTTTAATTGAAAGCACGAATTATGCAAAACTGCAAGAATAGAAAAGCCATGGTAGCTTGAATTGATTTCGAAGGGGCCAATTTTGCTTAAACCAGGGACAAACTTACGAAGTTCTTGAGGCAGTCAGTGCAGTAGATCCAGTCTATGCGATGGTGGGAATTTGTCAACATATTTTATCTGAAAGTTGAAAAATGGGTGATTTTTCGCTTCGAAGTGAATGGGAGTTTGCTTCATCTGCTTGGTAAGAATCCCCCGTTTTTTCAACATTGACCTCAACTATTTTGGAAAATTCTGACCATCCAACCAATTGCCTCAAGAAACGCTGGTTGTATAGACTTGGATCACATAAGTTTAAAATTTCAACCAAATCGGAGGGTAACACTTCACATCCTCGCATTGTATGTAAGTTTAAAGTATGTGTTACACATGCGGTTTTATGTAACAAGTATTTTTGATCGCATTTTCTATGTCCTTCGCTCATATGCATATGGTTGCGTTAAAAATCCAAATAATTTCTTACCATTTTTTTACGTAGTTACATACAAGTGTAATCTCTTGGTATTCTAGTGCAAAAAGGCATTACATAATATCGAATATATTCAACTTATGAAAGGGCCCGGTTCTCAAGCACATACCAGGTCTAAGAATCTAACGGTACGGCTCTGAATTTTTTTAACGTTACTAAGCATTTTTTAACGTTTTACCAGATGTTGTAACAATTGTTGTACCATATGTTGTACCAATTGTTGTACCAATTGTTGTACCAATTGTTGTACCAATTGTTGTACCAATTGTTGTACCAATTGTTGTACCAATTGTTGTACCAATTGTTGTACCAAATGTTGTACCAATTGTTGTACCAAATGTTGTACCAATTGTTGTACCAATTGTTGTACCAATTATTGTACCAATTGTTATACCAAATGTTGTACCAATTGTTGTACCAATTGTTGTACCAAATGTTGTACCAATTGTTGTACCAATTGTTGTACCAATTGTTGTACCAATTGTTGTACCAATTGTTGTACCAATTGTTGTACCAATTGTTGTACCAATTGTTGTACCAATTGTTGTACCAATTGTTGTACCAAATGTTATACCAAATGTTGTACCAATTGTTGTGCCAAATGTTATACCAAATGTTGTACCAATTGTTGTGCCAAATGTTGTAACTATTGTTGTACCAATTGTTGTACCAAATGTTGTACCAATTGTTGTACCAATTGTTGATCCAAATGTTGTACCAATTGTTGTACCAAATGTTGTACCAATTGTTGTACCAGATGTTGTAACTCAAATTTTAACCATAATTATAGCCGTGCTGTGATTGGTGGAGCCAGCAAGCCGGCAGCCAATCAGAATGCAGGAATGTCACGGAAAATTTCACGGGACGGACTTCTCGAAATTATAATATAAATATATCAGGGTAAATTAATTTTCTCGTCGAGATAACTTTATAAATATGACCTGCAAACATTATTATACTCAATTTGATCCAAACTATTGATTTCATTTGGTCGCAAAAAAATTCCAACTGCAATAAGTGATAAAATAATTTCCAACTTGAAATCGAGGTCAAAATGGGTGTTTCCGCGAACGACAATTAAACGAAAAATACAAATTTGCAAATACAACACGTCAAATCACCCTAGGAACCTAAAAAAACTGCCTGCGTTCAGAACAAACTAGGAAGGGCTTGTAAAGAATCGTATCACAAAAATATGTCGCATATTGGAGAGGAAGATGGAATTAAAATCATGATTTTCAGCCTCAATACTAGCGGCTGAAGTCGATACTATGTTTCCCAAATACGTTAGTCCTAGTACCATCAAAAACACCAGAAACGAAAAAAATCTTTCGGCGACGTCCAGCAGTTTCGAAGCTCATAATCTCCGAACATAACGCCACAAAATGAGTCAAGTCTGCTGTGGTACATTTTCCTAACGAGAATATTATTCGGGACGATGTTTTATATACTAGTTAGTCGAAGTTTAATGTATTTCGATCCAATGGACTATATCGAATTCGAAGATATCAAAATGAAGCAATAAAATAGTAAAATCTTATCCCAACCTGAAAGTACTTAGGTTATAAATTTGGTTTGTGTCCAATTATGAAATTACTGGCTTCGAAACTGCAGGACTTGGCCGAAAGATTTTTTTCGTTTCTGGTGTTTTTGATGGTACTAGGAGTAACGTATTTGGGAAACATAGTATCGACTTCAGCCGCTAGTATTGAGGCTGAAAATCATGATTTTAATTCCATCTTCCTCTCCAAATACTTTTGTGATACGATTCTTTACAAGCCCTTCCTAGTTTGTTCTGAACGCAGGGAGTTCTTTTTTAGGTTCCTAGGATTATTTGACGTGTTGTATTTGCAAATTTGTATTTTTCTTTTAATTGTCGTTCGCG
This sequence comes from Folsomia candida, assembly GCF_002217175.1. Taxonomy (NCBI): domain Eukaryota; kingdom Metazoa; phylum Arthropoda; class Collembola; order Entomobryomorpha; family Isotomidae; genus Folsomia; species Folsomia candida. Next base: position 139,588 of record NW_019091221.1, on the reverse strand, counting down.
GAAACACACATTTTGACCTCGATTTCAAGTTGGAAATTATATGATCACTTATTGCAGTTGGGATTTTTTTGCGACCAAATGAAATCAATAGTTTGGATCAAATTTAGTATAATAATTTTTGTAGGTCATATTTATAAAGTTATCTCGACGAGAAAATTAATTTATCCTGATATATCTGAAAATAAATGCAACTGGACGCTCAATTTTGACGCGTTAATTTTCACTTTTAGTTTTCAAGATTTTTTTCTCACATCTCCCCCAATGGAAATATAATATCTGATTACTGATTTCGAAAGAGTATTAGTCAGTGCCGCGACAAAGGTGGATTTGACTGGATAATGGGTTCCAGGCCGTACGGCCCGGAGGGCCGTACGGGGCCTTACCATACACTAGATCAAATGGGGTTTTATGATAAAACTGTTGAAATCATGAAGTTTTGATGTTAAAGAACTTAATTTATGCTAGTTTCAATTGCATAGTGAGTTGATCTGAATCGATTCTAACTCTTTAGATATTACAAATTCAAACTTTATCTTAGACATTTAGCCATTTTACGTAGGTTTTTTTTCATTCAAAACTCTTTTTCCCAGAATAGGAGGGAAACAGTCATGAAGGTCGGAAAAAAGGCCTAGTGATGTGCAACCTCACAAGGCCTTTCGAAGAATAAAGTGAGGTCTACGACCTCGCAATCCCAGAAAGCTCAAGGTCTTGACCTCACAATTTAAGCCTGGGCCTCGGAAGCTCGGAGGCCTCAGCGAGATCAGCCTCTCCATTTAAGTGAGGCCAACGATCTCACGGCCTCACATCCGGAATCTGACTCCTTAGCGAGGCCGGTCTCGGGCCGAGACTCTCGGCCTCTCTAGTTTCAAAATATAGGCCTCGACCTCAAAATCTTTAAAAAGAGCCGAGGCTTCGGGCCACACAAACTGCGAGGCTTCCCATGACTGTTTAGGCCCATGTATGTATGTACTTGTTCCTTGAGGAATCAATGTTTTCGTACTTCAAATTTATATCTTGGTATATATTTATATTTATATCTACAATTTGAACCAAACGGGAGTATTTCTTCAAAGCAACTGTAAAGCGATAAGTTTATCGTCCCAGTTTTTGCTATGCTATGCTTATTAGCAAAAAACTTTAAAAGTTTTTCATGCCAAAAATCCGTCCTGGGCACAAAATTGGTTTAAGTTCTAACTAAATTCCGTCCAATTAACAAGAGAAAATGTGCTAGCCTAACAAATAGTGCGTCCAAAATCGGAAGTTTTTAAAAAACCGGTTTTCCGATTGTTCGGATTTTTCAAATTGTGGTGAAACCGGTTTTCGAGTAATCGAAGTTTGCAAATGGTGTTCGATTCTTTGCACAAACCAGTTTAAACCGATTTTTAAAATCGGTTTTATTGCAAGTTGTAGAAAGTTGGCAAATATATTAATCAAAGAATGCAAAATCAGAATTAAATGTAAACTTGGGAATAAGGGACTACAGCACAACTACTGAGAGTCAGGCACGTTGGTGAAAACGTTGTTGAGGTTGAATAACCCCGGAACGGTTTGTCGCAGCCGGTCCAAATTTTGAACAAAGGAGCATGTTATCCTCAGATAGTTGTGTGCAAAAATTCAAGTCTCTACTTTCAAAAATGCCTCCCGCACAGCCCACAGAAGGTGAGGCAGTCATAAAAACTCTTTGCAAACTTAAGTCGTCGTACAGCCAAATAACAAAACATGTTAAAAGTGAATGCAAAACGGTATCGAAATCTAGAATCAATAAGGTATTGAAAAATATAGGTGAAAAGCGATAAATTTTGAGTAGAGGGCAACCACCACCTCCTGAAAGAAGCCAAAAAAAGTGTTAATTCCGACGGTGCATAGGAAAACTGACCTCTTGACCTCAAAAGACAATCCACCGACCCAAAAGGAAATTTCCCGTAAGGTTGGGGTGTCTAAGCGTTCAGTGAAAAGAGAAATTAACATTTTGAAGAAACGACTTCGTAGGAATAGTCGTGTGCATCAGCTGACCGGAAAGCAGGGAAAAAATCGCGCCCGTGTTTACAAAAAAATTTTTTCGAATTTTCTGTGAAGAAATCAGAGTGAGTTATTGGTGACATTTCACGAAGCACTAATTTCTCTACAAGTTACTGATTAGGTTCGAAGAGCTTACTACACGACAAATGCCGAAAACAATTCACGCAAATTGGTGCTTCTTTGTAAGGAGAACTTTTTTAAACAGTTTATGATGGTGAGTGCAATGTCGGGTCGTGGTGTCCTCCCACTTACCAAAGTCCCCCAAAAAGTGAAAGCATCTGCAAAGTATTGTATGGACCGTGTATTGAAACCAGTTATAGCAGTACCGTACCAACCGTGGTATATAGTGGTAGGGAATACCAGGCCCGGGGCCCGCAGGGGCGCTGGCCGGATCGAGTGCTATGCACTAGATATAATTGACCTGGCCAATGTAGAATTTTAAATTTTTAAAATAATTTTAAAGACATTTTTATGTATGGTAGAGTTAAAAAACAAATTTTCAGAATTTAGTATATGCGTTGTATTGTTTCGGAGTTTTTGTATTTTATGTGTACCTATAAATGTGTACTCATTTTCAAGTTTCTTACTTGATTACCGTCGCGATCAAACATGTTTGTACTTTCTATTATATATAACACACAAGTTTAGAAGTCACAGTCACAGTGTTAGTTCTAACTCTTATACATAGACCACAACTTTTTCAAAATATTTATTTTTAAATGTTTTAATATTTAATATATATATTTAGATATTCAGACATTAATAAAAATACTGTCTATTATGTATTTCGAAAATATGTGATCATTCTATATATTTTTTAACAAACTGAGATATTTTGTAAATGTGCATTTCAACGAAAATTTTTCAACAAAAATTTGCCACAAAAAAATCCAGATAATTAAATTGAAAATGCTAATTTAATGTTTGTGTAGTATCTAATGTATTTTAGATTTTCCTAGATATTCTTATGTATCTCAGCGATTTTTCTTCAAAATATATCAGGCTTCAATTGATGTATTATGTATTTTAATTTTTGGAATTCGATTCGATATATTAATTTAAATCCGAGATTTCCAAATTTCCACATTATTTGTCTTTGCTGCAAATCATTGTATCTGGGTACCCCGAGCATTAGGCGAAATTGTTATTTAAGCAATGGTGGCATTTGTTTTCCATCTATCCATACTTGGTTTAACCAAGTATGGATAGATGTATTATATTACCGAATTATATTACTGTATTATATTGCCGAATTAAATCAACACCCTTTAGTATTCGCCCAAAATTGCAGTATATATTGCTTTAAACAGAAACTAGTTAGCTCTTTAGACTGCAAGGGCCCAGAGCCCGGGAAGATACCAGGCCTAGGAATTTGGCGGTACGGCTCTGAAAGGGGCCATTTAACGCAAAGAGAAGTGTCACGTGACTCCTAATGTTTGGCTTGATTTTTTGACATAACTCGCTAGTCGATCCCGTTATAGCTTGAAAAAAGGTTCCATTGTAAATAGTATCAATCATACAAAAGGTTCAACTTACGGGTGCAATGAGGCTCAAATTCACCCTAAAATAGTCCGTGTCGAGCCAAATCCTTTTCAATTTCCGGGTACGGACCAGGACCAAGAACTGGCCGTCGTCAAACCCTCTTCCGGCAACATACTCACAGCTGGCAATGAAATACCCACTGGCACCCCCCAATTCAGACCCCTTATTGCAGACCATAAAAATCATGTAGCAATATCCTGCAACCGTGGAAACATCAGAGATCAATCCTCTCACATTCGATAGGACCGGCTGAGACATCGACATGGCGACAAAGTAGGCGCAAAATATGACCCGCGTCACACTATGAGCCATATCGATGACGATGCAAGTTCCAAATAATTGGGCAAAGGTGGAAACATTATTTCTTAATCGGTGAAATAATTGGATTCTCAGCTCCACATGGGCAACGTTAGGGTCACTCAGTCCCGCTAATATTTCTAAGTACCAGTTGAGAAAGTAGACCAGTTGGTAGGGGAAAATGGCGTGGAGGTAGCCCAGTGTGGCGGGAGTGATGGAAAAAAATATGGAGCCGGACGCTACAAGGGAAATCATTATAAACGCTCGTCGGTGTTTCCGTATCAAGAATCGCATTGCGTCATCCGTACGGGATATGATGCGGGGTTTGAGTTTGAATTGTTGCGTCTCAACTTTCCCTTCTCCCATATATTGAAATTTCGATTTTGCAACCTCTTCATAGCCTTTCGTTTTTAACAATGTGAAGATTTTAATGAAGGTTTACAAAGTTACGAAGTTAGAAATTTGATTTTTGTCTTCAGTGAGAAAATACGTTTTAGCTATTTTATATTTATTTTGTCATAGAAGAAAAAAATCAAAATTCTACCCGGGTGTCTTTGAAGACCTAAAAATTATCCACCTAAAGATTTTTAGGTGGATAAAAGCCATCATATTGTAAAAAACGGAAGGCTGTGAAGAAGTTTCAAAATCGGCAATTGAGTACATGCGAGTAGGAAAAGTTGAGACTCAACAATTCAACCTCAAAACCCGCATGCTATTCCACCATAACGAAAGTACTTGCACCACTACGTGCAAGTGTGATTGTACTTCTGTTTCGCACGGATGGCTCGCAATGCGATTTTTGATACGTCCGGATGAGAGTTTTTTGAGTACAGTTATACATAGGAACATTTTACATCAGGGAAACACATAGGGCCCAATTTCGTTGAATAAAATTTTAATAACTGCGACAACTGCAGAAAATATGTGCATAGTTCATATTATTTAGAATGTCAAAAAAATCGCCTGAAAATTTGAACAAAGGCAATTTTAGCATTAATTAGGAACCCCGAATTCAGGTTTTTTGGTTTCTTAATTTACACAAATAATTTAGAACGGGTAAAGAGATTTGAAGGTGTGAAATTTTGTCTGGAAAAAATTTGACATTGCGGCTTAAGTGTGCGGCAAAAATAGAGGTGGGCTTATTTTTGATGCATAAATTAAAATTAGGCCCATCAAAATTGAAGTTTTACCCCGGGTGAAAATCATATGTCGAATTTGTCATAATTCGATACAACTGCCCGGACCAATGTTTTATGCAGAAAAAGTATGAACGATTCTGTATAAAACTTCTGACAGATATATTCTGCAGAAAGGTTTAGCACAATTATATACGCATAATTCTGCACATTTTGTGCACAAATTGTTTCGGCATAAATTTTTCTGCATAAAATTCAGCCGAAATTTATGCATAAATGAAAGCCCTTAAATTTTTCACCCGGGACCCTTCGTGCGTACGCATAGCTTTATCGTAATGTGTGTACCTGGATTGGAGAAATATCTGTCCCACATGTCCCCAATTGAGGCAAGGCAGACACAAACAAGTGTAACCACCTCCAAACTAAATCCACCCTCAAACCTATTCCGGAGTACAGAGCCGATTTTCGTCGCATCCGAAGCACTCGCACTATTCAAAAATATTGAAGCCTGTCCTACCAAAGTGGTAAATTCGTCATAGAACCCACGCAATTTTTCGCACCGTATGAAAATCCCGACTCGAACGAAGACAACCGTGCAAATGTGGGCGGCCGCCTTAAGGTTCCCATGGATGACGGGTTGGCGCGTAATCTCACCAAACCCCTACATCGACATTGTATATCTACCTAGTCGGGTACGAAATTCTTTGATAAACGTTTCTTACTGCAGAAAAATAACGGGTAAGAATTTTTAATTAAAATTTTCCATATGGATGCATAATATACCTGTGTATAATTTAAAAATACTATATAATAATAAAAGTTTCCAAATTTCCTCTCCTGGAGTACACACGCTTGAGAAATCTGATGACGGCCGGTCGCTTGGAGCACGCGCGGTTTCTACCGGAAAATGGTCACAAGCGTTGAGAAACAAAATTCGAGAACTTCTGCACCAGTGGAAGTTTTAGAGCAGGCCATGGTCCTAATTTTAAGCCGCAAGTCATAATCCAGATGATTAAGGTCTGCTATTACCAATAGAATTTTTGTGACCAAATAAAATCGATGAAATGAGATCATAGTCAATTTTGGACAATTTTTGCACAATATGGCTGAGCCGTTACCTTTTAAGAAATTCAGTTTCTATTTTTCAATAGGCCGGACTTCAAAGGTTTTACACTAAGTTTTGCAACTTTGGTAATGTAATTCTTGGCTTGCGCTGCAACCCTTTCTAGAGAAAAAACGGGGTTTCGCTTTTTCCAGGAGATTAATTCAAATCCAAACCATCAAAGACTTAGGGGGATGAGAGTTTTGTATTTGCCAGGGGTATGTATGATTTTTGCTTAGTGCAAATTCTGCAATTTTCCTTGTTAAATTTGCTCAAAGCTTGGATAAGTTTCCACAGTAAAGTGTGCGTAATCCAGGCGATCAGTTTACCATCAGATTTTGTAAGTGTGTGTGCTCCAGAAGAGGAAATTTGGATATTTAGTATTTTTATATTATACACAGGTACATTATGCATCCGTGTGGAAAATTTTAATTAAAAACTCTTACCCGTTTCTGCAGTAAAAAATGTTTATCAAAGAATTTCGTACCCGACTAGGTACAATGTCCCCAATTCAAATTTCTAAAATTGAATCAACTCCACAGTTCAGAGATACATGCAACTTTTAAAATTTTAATGTAAATCCAATTTTTGGTACTAGAAACAAGTTGATTTAAGAAAAATTAGTCGATTAGTTAGCAATTCTTACATACTAAATTTCTTCGCAAATGAATTCGCTATTTTTTTGCAAATAAATGAGGGATTTCATGTCCAGTTCGTAACCTACATAGGTAACTGCGTTAGGTTTGTAAGTTTTCACACTTTCACGTGAGTTTACTTTGCAAACATTTTCATAAACATTTTTTGGTTAAAAAAATGTCGTACATAAAACGACATCAAAATGTTGCTAGCCAATACCTTAGGATTAGCTTAATTATGTTGAATTTTTTGCTTAAAATATCAGTTTTGCAGGAATTACACAGCCATTTCTTATGTCGCAAAATTCTATAAGATACCCAAATGATCGTATGATCAAGACCGATCGATGGATGGAGTGTGGCAATTTAATCCGGATTTGGGGGCCGGGCGGATAGCGACCAATATTTTCGGGTGGCAGCAATTTTTTGTCGAAAAATTAATTTGTCGTCAATGCATATTCACCGGATCACAAAAAATGTACAGTTGATAATTCGTTTCCAAGATAAATTCAACCGAAAATTCAAATATCAAAAAGTCTAATTATTTACGAACTTTTGTTTACGAACCAAAAACATGCGTTTGAAGTGCGTAAGTTTCGTAAAAGATCGTAAGTCAATTTTCCTTAGAAATGTGTGTAAAAGTTTGTAAGCTTACAAACATTACGCAGTTACGAAGGTTACAAACTTTGACGTGAGTTCCCCCAATATGTTTGTAGTATCAAAAATTAGGTTTAGATTAAAATTTTAAAAGTTAATTTATCTCCAAACCCATGGAGTTGATTCGTTTTAGAAATTGTATTTGAAGACATTGGATAAGGATAGAGTGAGATTACGTGTCAACGCGTCACCCATGTGAACCTTAAGGTAGACGGTGGAATACATGGTGCTCGAAAATAGAGGGTGATTATCCTTTTCCTGACTTTTTTGCTGGTTTTTGACTCCTTGTGCCTGAGAGAGGAACATAAATATGTTGCCAAATCCAAGCAAACAGAAGAACAGGGATGGCAGAACGGGGAGAATTTTTCTCGTCCAAACTGACCGACTCCCAGGGGTGATTGAGATTGGAAAATATCCCAAAAATTGAGAAATTCGCAATACTTTTGTGTCCATCCTCCTTGGACGTCTTTGCAATTTGTCTGGGCAACATTCAGTATTGTTGATTTTAAATACTTTACTGGGTACTTTTCAGTATTTTCCTTGGTGCCTTAATAATAATCCATTATTACCTATTATTATTATCCTGGATTGATTTATCCAAGAAAAATCAACTGTGAATGGAAAACGGTAGAATAATTTCGCAAATTTAAATTACGTAAATCCATGTTGCCAATACTTTTTCGAGGTTGATATTTAACTTGTAGGAGCTAAAATCGCGATAAAATACTGTTTCCTTGATTTAACCGAGAAACCTTATTATAATCGTGTACACTAAATTTTCGCGACAATTGGATATGACATGCAAAAGTGATGCGTTGCTGCGGAGTACAATTGCGTCTCCTTTAATTTTTATAAATGTGTAGTTGTGCCACTCTTGCTGACAAGTTTTACGTGTCATTTGCGTCAAACGTTTATTCATTTGAAAACTCTTAAGGATTAAATAGTTGGGGCGATAAAATTGATTAAATGGACACAATTCAGTTGGGAGGAAATTATATAGCACTTCCCCCAATTAGTTTTTTTTAAGCAGGGTTAAAAATAGCTAAAATAGCTAAAAGATTAATATTAATCTTTTAGCTGTGCTCCAAACACGTATTTAGTTAAGTACCTACATACTCGGGCCAGAAGTTCCCACAAATGCATTTCTTTTTGATAAATCAAAAAGTATTAGAGCTATTTGTTAGAAATTTTTATGGATGAACAAGGTATTGTTTAGAAATCATAACGCCCTTTTCAAGATTTCGTACACAGGCTTGCACGCAAGACAAAACTCGTGACGGCCACTGCTCGACCGCAGCACGCGTCGTTTTCATGAGTAAAGTGTTCCACACTTTTCCCCATTGGAGAAAAGTTTAAAACTAAACAATGACCAGATCGTTGCTCTACGGAAGTCTGACATTCATTTAAGTATGCCGAAGTTAATAAGAAGTCATCACGATGGTGTAAATATGAGCAGGTTGTCTGAAAAACGCAAATCCCCGTTTTTTTACCAGCAAAGTTTCAAAGTTTTCAAAAACGTTATTAGGTTTGGAACGATGTGAAGTATTGCAAGAACGGCTCAAACTCAAAATTCATAAGAATTACAGCGTGCACCAAACAATCTTTGACGCATTTTTAATAGATGAACCATAAGCTTATGCAGGATAAATTATGGTCAGGGAGGACACTTGCTCTAGGATTTCAATTATTAATGACTCATTTATCATTGTAAGCAGTGGAACAAATTAATAATTTTGTAAATTGAAATGTCCTGTAAGTTGTTACTCCCCTATGCCAATACCCAACCCGTTCAAAACATACAGGACGAGTGGATTCGGACACCGAAAAACTTTAAACCCGTAGGAGACCACTACCTCATTCAGCTTACTGGCAAAAACTGAGCCAACTCTCCTACCGACGGAACCCCAATCAGTCAAAAGGTTAGGGCATAATCCAACATACACAGTTTCATGAAACTTTGTACGACCTCCAGCAACTACGTAGGAAGACAAGGTCCCACCGCCACCTATTGCTTCAGACGTGGTCATCCACAAAGCATTCGAAAAGTTTTCCAGTATTTCATATCCAACCGCGGACATCCCTTGCTCTCTGCCATTATCGGGGTTAGGTAACCAACAGCTTTCTAGGGTCCCACGAGCTTGCCCAACGAGGATGCTTCCATTGACATACCCCCGACAGATGGCGTTTGTCTCAGAGCTTGGGTTCGATGGGTTCATGGGAAACTGAAATGCTGTGTATTGGTCTAGTTGCGATGGCACCCGGAAACGATGGGATCGTTTCAGAAGCTGAAATCAAAATTTTAAAATTACTTTTCTACATTCATTAGCAAAATTTGCAAGATATACCTGAGCACTGGTACAAGTCATTTAAGTTCTCTGCGTCCAAAACGCTTAGTCCACCTCCCTCAAAATATTGGCCGCAATATGGGACACCAGCTAACTTGGGTGACAGGCAATCGTCACAGCCATAGTGCATCACGCTTAAATAGTTGTAGAGATGGAGGTAAGGTGCGTAGTCTGACTTGCCTCCCAGGCCACCGCAATTTGCTCCTTTCTGATAGACGAAATCATCCCGATCAGAACGTCCTTGTGTGTGACCTAGTCCAGCGACGTGGCACATTTCATGGATGAAAGTGTTGATGCCGCGACAATTTTCAAACACCATGAGGCTCTTTCCGTTACGGAACCCGAGCGTTTGCGAGTATGCGCATCCGGATACGTTTCGGAAAAATTGAACATAGTCGGATTCCGTCGTACGGCGTTTCCAGGTGATACAAGTTTTTGTATGGTAATCCTGAATGGCAATGTCTATCCTGGACAAGTCTAGAGAGTCAAAATCTGGACCGATTTCGTAGGGAATGACGCGATTTGGCCACGTTGGTATACCAGCGACCTATATTTAGTGAGCAAGATTTTTGAATTTGAAAATACCTATATGTTACAAATATATTTTAGGATTTTGGTAGTATTGTAGTGACAAAATAAAATTTCTGGACATGAGTATATTTAATGGAATTTGGTGTGTGGGTTACAAAATGAAACTTCATTATCCGGGACGGTGGAAAACGGGTTAGGAGGAGACAGGTATAAAACCCGTATTAAGACTTACAGGCATAAAACCCGTTCTGACATTCCTGACATTTAGAAATAAAAAGTTTATCCTAATATATGTACATAATTTGATGACGAAGAAATTTTTCAAAAAAATTAGCAAATATCAACAACTTGTATGTAAGTAGGCAAAATATTTGAAAGCATGAAAAATGTGTATTTGAAAAGATTTACTCCGCAGAATTTTTGAAAAATACGATATTTATACAACTGCTGAATGAAGGTTTCCACACCTTTGCTCCAATTTTGTGGATATCATGGATATCATCCCTGGGATCCCCATAGCTGTCTGTTGGCAAAACATAGGTTTTATTCTGTAATGCCGGGGTACTTTGTGTCTACTGGTTGTTGAAGGACACCCTGACCTTAAAAGCTTAGCTTACCAATGGAAGCCCCATTGCCTGTCACGCACCCGGGTATGAATGCCAGACAAAATACCCCCACCAGTCGGCAGACTTTCATGTTCCAAATTTGTGTATGTTGACCGCTCTGTAGAATAGATTCTGTGCCGATACTTTCGATACTGCCGATTATGTCGCGGGGAAATTCCTATTTATATCCACCTTTACCACCAGTCTGGTTGGGCAAATGTTCCTTATCTTCACAAATCCAGCTTAACCTTCATGTCCACTTGATTTGCCAGCTGCATTATGGTGCATTAGATAGGTTGCGAGTTTACGTGAACGTGAGAAATTTCTCAATTTTGCTTCCCGGCAATTTTCGGCGGCGCCCATTTAAGGTTTACGTGAAATTAGTTTACGTTCATGTTATTTTGGACGTTAAATCAGCTCACGTAGCGTGCGTTTATGTAGATTTACGTAAAGGTTTTTCGCCATGCAAATTTAAGAAAAATGAACAACAGGCATGTATTTTTTGCGTTAATTATTGATAAATGCATTAGATATATCTTTATACTTAATTAAAGTGCTATATAATTAATTGTGAAGCATTAAAACAAGAAGTAAACTGATAATTTCTCATGACAGGATTAGAAAATGATGCGGCTTCACGTTAAACTAACTAAATAAATCTTCTGTTCCTTTTGTAGCAAGTTGCAAATTAAGAAATTAATTAGTAGTTATGTAATTTATTATAGTACTACTTATTAAAACAACGTCAAGCTTGGATGGAGGAAAGGAAGTATTGAAAGTGAATGATATTGCACAAAATGAGGAGCTGCAATAACAAAAGCATCATTTCAAATGATTCATTTGATTTAATTAGAAACAAGTAAATTTATTGTTTATACATTACAAGAATAAAGGCTTAGTGCATGGCCTAGATTTCTTATACACACACTTTCATGGAAAATGTAAATGCTCAAGATCTGGTATTGCTTCACAAAAGTTATCCGAAGTTTGGCTGCCGTGAAAAATCCGTGGCTGCAATGAGCAAGAGGAAAAAGTAACATCAAGTCGACATATCTGTTAATGAAATAATTAACTGCTTTAGTGAACTGATTAACTGATTTGCTCTAGATTGATAAAATATGGTCCCCTTACCTGCTGGGATATGCAATCCTCAGAGTAATGCACAAAGGGTCCTCGATGACAAGCAATCGTGCCCCGAAGTTTAAAGGCGCATTTAAGTTTCAAACCTATTTTTGTAAAATCCAAAGTTAAGGAAAAAGAACTTTTGCACCATTGAGTTTAATTTAAAAATTTTAATTCTTTTAATTGATTAATTTCAATTTTTTGAAGGAAGAATGTCCTCTATTTCGATGTCGGTCAATACCAACAGTAAATTTATTAATAATAAATTTACTATTATTAGATAAATTAATTAATCATAATGAGCAAATATTGCATGCAGAATGTAAACAAACCAATGAAATTAAATTCAAATTCAGCGCACAAGTTTACGTTCACGTTAATTCGCACACACGAAATTCGTGCATCCCGTAAACGTAAACGTTAACGCCAAATTTTACGTTTAGGTTAGCGTTGACGTGAAAACCCGTAAACTCGCAACCTACCTATTATGTTAGGTAACATTTTATTGAACCATTCACTACTAAACAAATTACACAATATGACGTGCCGAATTTGTTTTTTATGCCACAATTCCTGGAATTCAGGCTCTGGAAACAATTAAAGTCGGCGGCCGTCCTACATAGGAATTAAATGCTAAAAGCAAGCCAGTGGATCAAATTATTTTGATTACATATCATTTCGCATATTAAAGCGATTAAGCAGGCTCATGTGCAACGAAGCAATAAAATTTTGATTTAATAATCAAAATATTTTACTGTGGCGTTGCACACGAGTCTGCTTAATTACCGTCGTTGATCTTACTGTTTGTAATATCAACGACGGTAATTAAGGTTCACTCGAACTATTCTTTAAAAAATATCGGCATATCCATTATTAATTGGAGCAAATTGTGTCCAATTAAAATTTTAAAAGCTTGTAATTCAACGTATAAAAAATAAATCGTAAATAATTTTAAATATTTTTCCTCTTACGTTCGGCCTGATTCGACATTGCAAAAAATGTAATTGCCCTTACATATTTAGTTAATTCACCACCTTCCGATATGCATGTTACGCAACAATTCATTTTCTGGGGATTGTGGTAAAATAAATTTCAGTAGTTTAGAAAACGGTTAAAGATATGAAACAAAAACCACAATCAAATGTGCAAGCAGTGTTAATTGTCAAGTTGGTCAGTATAAGCAAAATATCTGGACCGAACAATAAAATTAGTATTCATCTGGCAAAAGGAAAGAAATCTGTTAATCTGGTACCACTTGTTTAACCTAGGGCAGCTCTTTAATTACTTTTAATTAATTAAATTAGTCAAAATGTCACAATTTTTGAAACTCCCCTGTATCGATCTGCAAGTCAGAGTGTCTAAAATTTGCAAATATTATCCTATCGATAGTGTAAAAAAGTATTAAGCTGGGGGCAAATACCAGTGAGGGCACAATGTAGGGGGTAAGATCCATAATGTTCGGGGGGTGGATAATTTAATTCCGTCTTATAAATTGCGGGCCATGTCGGTAAATATTTAAAAAGAACATTAAAATGGGCAAGGGTAGAAATAATATCTGTATTCATTTGCTTTATTTATCAATCCCATTATGCGTACTTTAAACACTATTTCTTAATTAATTTTGTAACTAAATAAATTAATAAATTACGAACTGAATTTGAGTTTATAATTGATTACTAATCATGTATTAGTAATGACAAACTACAACTTCACGTTAGCAAGTAATTAATTACTCAATTGGCATCTACATTAATCAGTTGACCAGCAAAATTACAATTATTGCGCAATTACTTAATAACTACTTACATAATTACAAAATCGCAAATGTAAATGTATTGCCGAATTTTATTTAAAAGTTAGCATAAAATTAATCGCTACTCCACTAAATTTTTCTAGAATAGAGTGCGGTTCTTAAATAATGTAACGACTGAAGGGGAGGGGAGAGGTGGTTTAGAGAATTTGCATTTCCAACGTACCATCGAGCTTGTTGTGAAGGTGTGCAGATAAACAACAAGTTTAGAAAAAATTTGCAGTTTTTCGGGAAAATCCATTGCAAAAATCCAGGGAAATTTTTTGCCTCTGCCAAAAGGATTCCGCGTGTACCGCTAGAATGTAGATGTATAGGAAATACTTATATTGAACTCGCGCTGCGCCTAAATTTTACGAGGATCAGGACATTTTGCCATATTTATTTGCCATACTGGTTTCAAGGTTTTCAAAATAAGTGTGCCATTGAGTTGGCCAATGCTTACCTTAAGTTATTTAATTTTGTTAAACCCCAAAAGGACTTTATTACTCTGATTATTTTAATTCACGTTTTTACTTTCACAATTTCAATTAAGCGGTTTCAAACCGCAGTTTTCCTTTACATAGTTGAAAACCAGGCAGCCAACTCTTCAACTTGTAATTTCCCATCCTTATTTGTATCCGCTTTTTTTATTAATTCGTCAAACTTGAATTTCCCCTTTTCCCCAAACAGGCCTGGGTCGAAGGCTTTCATCGCTGCAACGCCAGCTTCGTACTCATCCGCTGAGATAAGTCCGTCGCCATTCTTGTCGAAATGCTTGGCAACGGTGAGGCAGTAGGCTTGGATATCGTGCAGGCTTTCGAACACTTTTATGATATCGCTGACCCGAGCTAGTTCATCTCCGTACGGGACACGGAAGTAATTTTTGTACGCTTCGGCTTGTTCAGGTGTGGTCGGAATACCGGCTGCGTTGCAGAATATGATATATTCAGAATTGTGGATTGTACCGTCTTTGTAGGATGGGAGACTTTGCAGGATCCCTTTGAACTTTTCCAGCTCTTCTGGGGTAAATGGTTTCTCCAGAATGTGGGATTTCCCCATGTCTGCGTTTAATGCTGGATTAGGTGACTCATCGCCTGTGTCGTCAGTCCTTACAAATCTGCACATTTCTCTGTTGTGGGATTTTATTTAAAAATTCTGTCACGTTATTTTGTTCAGCTAGTCAGTACCAATTTATAAATTTGCACTCTAGATTTTAAAAGGTTTTGAAATAAGGGACCCAAAAAGAGGGAGGACCTTCAGAAAAATTCGGTGTAGGTAAATTGATTTGGCTTATCATCTTTAAAAAACTCATTGCCATCCTATTACATAATTAGCTTATTGACTACAAAATGACTTGATTACATTTTTAAATAAAATCCCAGAACGGGGAAATGTGCAGATTTGTAACCACTGACGTCACAGGCGATGAGTCACCTAATCCAACGTTATTGTTCAGATAGATAAGTATGGACAAGTTTTTTTTACTAATTAATTTAAAAGTTCAACTTTTAAATGGAAAGAGAGAGATGTTGGAGCAACAGCTTCAGCACGAAGATTGCGGAAGAAATCAACTCAACGACTAAATCTGTAGTGGTTGGGATATTTCAGTTCATTCTAAATTTTGAGGTTTCGCTTGACAATGAAATGTAATGCGTTGGACCAAAACCTTGCTGACAATGGAGGTCTCCCAACGTATGCTCACAGATTTGGACCAAAGTAGTGACAACCGATCACAAATGTAAGAGTATAAAACTTGCGAATGGAACTATCTCCCACTGCGAAGGTTTGGCGGATATTTGCACTCAAAGCGGGAAAAACATGCAGCAAATTTTGAACATGTAACATTTGCCAAGCCTTGGTGGTGCGTGGCCTTCTTTTTTATGCAAATATCTCCGATAAGGTTGGCCTTTGGCAGATAGTCCCATTTGCAAATTTCCTACTAATTATATTTGTGATCGATTGACGCTACACTCAAAATAAAAATTTGTCGAATCAACACCGCCGGTGTCAATATATGACTTAACCGCCTTGGTTACAATGTTGAACCCGAGTTATGATGATTTTGATACCGGTGGTTATAATTTTATGACCGGACGGAAAAAATTCATTACTACTCGGAATCACAATTGTAACCAAGGCGGTTAAGTCATATATTGACACCGTTTTGTTTTGAGTGTAGTTTGGTCCAAATCTGTGAGCATACATTGGGAGACCTCCATTGTGAGTGTAAACGAGTAACCTATTTACTTAAGAATGACGACTAATTATATGTAACTCTTTGTCAGTAATGAGACACACAAATGAAGTAATTAAGAAACGGAGTAAACCGAATATTTGAGGCAAACAGTGGTGAATTAACTATCAAACAATTCCGTCAGTTTTACTATTTAGTTTCTTAAAGCATTTATGTAGAAACTATGACCGTCCTGAGTATTGCGTACTCACGTCAAATCTCGCATTTCTCGCGAATTTGACACATATTGAGAAGCTTGCGAGTTTGCGTGATTTTTTGCAAACCTTTGCTGAAAAAACTAATGAGTTTTTATCCGAACCTTGCCCAGCAAATGGGAATATTCTCATTAATAAAAAATACTCTACTAAAAAAAGTACGCACAATTTTGCAGAATAAGTTACCATGCTAAATAAGGGGCTGACGTGAGTACTGAAAGAAAGAACGGCGAGATTCTTGCATAATGTAAGTAGGATTAAAGAGCAATTAGAATTTTGGCCAGTGGCCACAAATCAGTCTGCCAAGACTGAGCAATAAACCGAGTTAGAACTTGAGTGCAAAACAACAAGGAAGAGTTTGAAGAAGAATGCATGGATTCCGAGGACATATGTAAGAACGAGGAACCACGTAAATAGTAAATAATTGCAAACCGTTGGATCGACAGGCGCGGCGGAAGATGATTTTGGCCGGGGGGACAACCTCAAAAAAGTTTTCCAAGCCGCTCGCGCCTTCGGCGCTGGCGAACCTATGCCATTGCAAAGTATAATTTCATACTATTCGGGACATAAACAGTGTGTGCAAAAAGTTTGCCTTTTCGCTATTTTTCATCCCTCTATGCTATTTTTCATACCTTTTTGATGCCTTGTTAGTGTCATTTTTGTTTATAGCATAAGTTAGAGTCTTTTACGTATTAGTAACATGCTGTTACAGACTGTATTACTGTCACATGCTGTATTTATGGCGTATTAAAAAAACTACAGAATGTATTTATTGATTCTAACTTTATTGAGGGGTTATAGCCAGTGCTCCGCATTATGTAATCCAATTTTTCTCGGATTTGGATTCGTTCGAATCAGAATTCGCACTGATCCGACTCTCGAGGAGGGGGATTTGGATTTGGATTCGAATGGATCGAATCCCCTGAAACCAGGATTCGGATTCGTAGTGATTCGAATCTGATTCACAACTTCAACAAATCAATTAATCGGCTAAAACAAAAGTGTTTGTATTGTTTCCGATACGTTGTTCAACGCATAATTTATTATAAATTTGAAATTGGTCGAAGACTACGCAGTGTTTCCGAAAATTTTACATCTCACATTTGGTCTCACATCTGATTTTCATCTCGCCTCATAATATAATCAGGGTTTCGATCAGGGTTTAAATTTAGGTCGAGCTTTAGGCATTCTGAAGTTGCCGGATAAGTTTTAACAATGGATACATATACATATGTATATGGATACATATATATATGGATACATAAGGTATCACACATAATATTTTTGGTACAAAACTTTATTCAAAGTAAAAAAAAATCGACTGTGATACCAGCATTATATTTGGCCAATTTTCTCGGTAATTGGTGCGAAAAAATCTTGCTCAAAACTTTACAAAGTTGTTTTGAGAGTTACTGTTATACCAGCACTATCTTCAAGTAATTATCTCGTTAAATATTAAAGTTACAGGTATTTTTCAGGAAAAATCAAAAACGAAATGTCTCTCCTATTCAATGTGGTTTTTGATTTTTCCTGCAAAAATTTATAGCGAACGGAACGGGAATTGATGTTATATTATGATGCAACATATGTTGGTGCATGTGCATGCCAAATTTCGCGTCTCTAGGACAAAGTTTAAAATTTTACATGACTCCGTGCAAAAGTAGGGAAGAGCGCGAGCACGCTCAATGCCCATCAAAACAGGGCTTTTTGGACACGGAGGATCGAGCCAGAACGGCTGTACAACAACAAAATTGAGATATAGAAAACACGGAAAATGGAAGCAACTCTGTTTTGGGCAATCCGAAACAACTAATTTAAAACTAAGATTTTCGAAATTTTAAAAATGGTAACAAATATTCTCCCGTTTTTTCCACTAGCCGGGAGCAAAAATTGTTTTGGACGGGTAAAACAAAACCCTGAATATAAAACTATGCGGATATTGTGCATTAATGAAGGACTTGTTGTATTTGTTTTTGTTGGTCGTATTCGAGCAGAAACGCTGGATTCGTGGTAGGATTCGAATGTATCCAATCCGCCTAATTTAGGATTCGGATTCGGATTAATTTGGAAACAAATTTCATCCAAACCTGGATTTTTTAAAATGCTTTAACTTATCGAGTTTCAACCCGGTTTCAAAAGTTGAGTACGACTTTTCTCACAATTTACTCCCCTGAAATTTTAAAAATTAATTTTCAAGAAACTTTTAATTTACAAAAATTTGTAGTTTTTTACATTTTTCTAAACTCGTAATAAATAGCATTCAAATCTCAAATTTTAAAGACCGAATTTCTACAACTTCAGGGAAGTCTGAGAAAAATTGTCATTAATTTTTGAAATCGGGAAACTCGAAAAGTTACTGCATTTTGAAAATTTTAGTTTGAAAATTTGTCCACGGACGAAAGCATGCGCATTCTGGAAAACGCACCGATTTCTGATATATTTACATACATTATATACCTACCTATGTAAGTTTTTTGAACTTCAAAGCGAGAGATTTTCATGGTAAAGTTATTTTTCGCATTAAATTTGGCCCTTTTTGACATTGTTTTTGAACTTTGTACTTGGTGACCCAACTCACATGCAGCTGACATATTTTAACAACTTTTTCTACTTTGAGTTTGGGTCTGAGTGTTTTCTGGCTTGTCAGAGCGTCGATTTTTCGAGAAACGCTACGCGTTACTTTTCTGATGGAATGTTACCTTAGAGTAAATTAGCTGGATGACAGTCCTGCTAATTTAGGTTATCAAACAATTCCAACCGAATTAGATACCCAAGACTCTGTAGAACGAGAAACACTATGTCCGGATAATTCAACTTCATGTATATTTTTTCTGCGTTGCAAGTTTCCTACGGAAAAAAATTTTATGAGATGTTCGACTTCTGAAGGGAACTTCTTCGCATGGCTTGACCAATTTTTTAAACCAAACGTTTTATGCACGCTAAACAAGTACGTTTCGAAAATAAAATTACATAAATAACGAAAATCCTTCTCGCAACTAACTTGCTCAGTTTTGGTTTGACCAGAATAGCAAAATTAACCCTACATATATGGAGTTATATATTTATTCTCAAATTGACAAAGAAGTCATTGGGCAACAGGAGAGTAGGCGTCGTTATTGTTCCTAAGTTCTTCTATGTAGAAATTTTAACTTAACAAAACAACTAAACTGCTCTTTAGAATTGATATCTCTTATGTATTCCTTATTGTTAGGTCAAAGATCCTAGCTAAATCCGTCAACAAAATTAAGGAAATCAGTGGCAAAATTTAACCTTCTCAAAATAATAATGCCGAAAAAGATTTTGGAGGTATTTATGTGCACTATAAGCTAATTTTGCTTCAGCTTCATACTAGTTTCGATTCTTTGAAATAGAAAATAATTTGTGAAGGTCTTTTCATTATTTAAGTAAACGGAAAATAATATTTTTGCTTTTTTGTCCGATTAAATGGTTATGTACACTCTAAGAAACTGGGTGATAGCCGTTATCACCGCGCGAGTGGAAATAGCGGGCATCACCGACATGGTGATAAAGCTATCACCGCTGCTGGTGATAGCCGCTACCACCGTGTCACAGTGGTAGAGGAAGCTTCTCTGCACGTGACTCACAGACTGGCGTACGTGGCGGTGAGTTCGTCTTTCTCCACGCACCAAACACCAATAAAGCTGCCGAAGAGCAGAGAGGTTGAAATGTCAAAATTACTTCGTGTTTCGAACCTTTTAAGAGGAAAAAAATTAATGCTTTGCCCAGATAGTTATGATGAATTTATTAACACAGGTAAAAAAATAAAACTTTTTCTAGTCATAGTTAATCAATGCGAGCCAATTTTAACCAATTTTATTTCTTTTCATTTCTAGTTCGAGAGAAATTTAAGCTGGATGTCGACGCTGAGATTCGCTTACAGGACGAAGAAGGAGCAGAAATTGACGAAGAAGTATTCCCAGCCCTTTTGGAACAGACGGTCATCCCCATGATAATTTTTAAGATTGAAGGGGAGTTAGAATCTCCATCAGTCTCACCTAAGGTTGATTATGGTAAAAAAACTTTATTTCCATTAACGACTAGTTTCTCAGCTCTATGATTAAGTCGTAATGAATTTAATTCTATGTTTTAATAGCCATTGGTGAATCATCTGTAGTAATTTCCCGTCAAAGTAACACAAATTTGCCCGTCTCAGCGCAGGAGGTTGATTATTATAAGCAGGTAAAATTTGCATAAAATCTAGTTGCTTATTATTTGGAGCTAATAATTAATTAATTAACATTTTTTCCAACAGGTTCTCCATGCTTTAATCGATCTCAGCCCAGAACTGACGAACGTGGTTGCCGAGTGTACTTCAAAAAAATTTGTGGATAGCACGGCTGCCTCGGTACTCGTAAAAGAGTTCGTGGCAAAGTTGGTCCAATTGAAAGGGTAAATGAAAACTTGCATGATTTTTGCGGTAATCTAAAACATAGTAATTTATTTCAAACATTCATTAATTGCAGTCAGTGTCCTACATCTCGTGACCAGAAACTATTCGCAACCGCAATTGTTGGCGTAATTCCACAATGGCGATATCCAGGAACACCTGACGGCATCGTAAGTCGGAATTTAAAAAAAATTCTGCCAGGTAAATCAGTAAAATGTGGTATTATTCGCAGGACATTTTATTTGATAATGTTAACCGTGCTGGATTGATCCAAGCTAGACTCCGCTTACTTCATAAAAATTTGAAGACCAATGATGCTTCACCTTCAAAGAAACGTGTACCGACAGACACTGGTGGTCCAAATCCGAAGTCTGGTAGGACGGGGACCGAGGACGAGTCTTATGACGAAGGTATACAAACCACAATTGATGAATTGAATAGATTGAGTCCGAAAGAAGGGAAGCAGGGAATAATGAGATTAATGGCGGAAACATTTACACACCGAAACCATCTGAGAAGCACAAATAATCTTTCCATTATAAATCTGTATCGTAAGTTTACAGAGTGTGACTACTTGGTGAGTGAAATTTCATTTTACTGTATTTAATTATAAAAGTTCTAATAACTTTAATGCGGTGTTTGTAACAAATTCAATATGAATTCGAGTTAATGTTTGGACAAGCTTCATCAAATCTTGTGAGTATTTGGCCGTCATTTGCTGCTAAACTTATCGACCATACAAAACTACTGAAGTCAACCCCAAGTTTACAAAAATTTCTAGCTGATGTGCCAGGTAAGATTCTTTTGTTGCCATTCTTTTCTTCAAATGTATTTTGGCGCTATTGTTGAATTAATAAAGAAATTATGGCGCAGGAAAGTGGGACACTGGAATTGCGGCACTATTTGCGTTGCTACAATTAATTCCTCCAGCTCCTCAAGGGAAAGGACGCGGCCATCGTGCGAGGATCGAGGATGCCAGGGATCTGTTAGTGTCGTTTTATAAAGTAAATGGATTTTTTAGTTCACAATTTAATTATTCAATGTAATTCAATTAATGGCGTTAAATGCACTATGAGTAATCAATTTTTATGAAAATTTAATTCTTTAGGATTTTATACTACACGAATTTAAGGTACAATGTATAAATTCGAACGAAAGAAAAAAATGCAGTTCTGGGCAAAATTTTTCACAATTCTTTTACGGCGGATTTCTAGCTCACTTACAGCTTATTATAATTTCGTCAAAATCTAAAAAGTCAAAATTCTTGTTTTTATTTGAAACTTGTACCATTTATCCCAAATTTATCAAGTAGTCCAAAAATGGCTAAAAATTCAATTTTGCACTGGTTGGGATTATTTATATTGCATTTAAGGCCAACTAATCTTCAACCCAATTACAACTCTGATTATGATAACTATTTCACAATTATTTATTCAGAGCGGGACCCCATATCAATCGATTATAGACACGTGGAAGCCTGAGAAATGTCAGCCAAACCTGGTCTGCATTGGTGATACACCGTCGAGCCTGTCAACCTACTTCATCGTTTGTGATCGACATATCGTCGTACTAATTCTAAAAAGGCCTAAGTGCAGAAAATAATAAATTTTAGAAAGGCCTATCTGCAGTCAATGCTAAATTTTAGAAAGGCCTATGTGCAGTCAATGTTTAATTTTAAAAAGGCCTAAGTGCACAATAAAAACTAGAAAAAGGCCTAACTGCAATTCCAAAATTATAAATGGTTAATTAATTATGTAAAATCATACTGTAACCTGAAATGTGAGTATAATATTCGGACGAGGCCAGTCCTGATATAATACTTGAATTTCAAAACCACACCCTCGAGGGGTGTGGTTCTGCTGACCTAAATTTGCTTAATAAAATCCTAGCGTGCAATATGTCGTATTACTCAAATTAATGAGGCAATTCCAAAAAGAATATTACAAATTTGAAAAACACACCCCCAGGGGGTGTGGTCATCGGCATCAAATTTAATTTAATAAAATCCTGACATGCAATACTTCATTTTTATCAGCCCAATAAAGCAATCCGAAAGGAATATTGCACATTTGAAAAACACACCCCCAGGGGGTGTGGTCATCGGCATCAAACTTAATTTTAAAAAATCCTGGCATGTGATACTTCATTTTTATCAGCCCAATAAAGCAATCCGAAAGGAATATTGCACATTTGAAAACCACACCCCCTGGGGGTGTGTTCATTAGCAGCAAATTGAAGTTATATGTAATCATCATTTGTCTCACTCAAGTGAAACATTCTCGAAGCGACGTTTGAAACTCTATAGCTAAACAAAAGTTTGGAGTACTGGACACTTTTTTCTCCACGATGAAGCTATACCGTCAAACATGAAACATTTAAAAACCGCACCGTTGGGTGGTGTTTTTTTGGCCGCTCACCACCTGCAATTTATACGCTATGGTTGTCTTGCGCATTTTTTTCATTCATCTGTAATCCAAGATTTTGACTGCTGGGGATGCTGTGATGCCCGATTTAGATTTGACCACATTAATTGAGTATGTATATAGCATTCCTTCAGTAAGTAACTAGCCTTACTGCAGAAGTATATACGTACATAGTTAGATAAGTTGTTAAACTCATTTGTGGAGATTTTTCACAGTGTTAAGTTTGAAAGATGATATAATAAAGTTATAATGTGCCCGTGAAATGTTCCCGGGAAAGATTTATAAAAACGAAATTTGCCAACCACCTCATAATTTCGATTGGTTGAATCATCTACATAACTCCACATAATTTGTTCAAAATCGGACCGAGGTCTCTGGCGTGGTCCCGTTGTATTAGCATTAGGAACCCATATACAAACCTGTAATTCCATATACTAAACTGCAACAAACGAAATGTATCAAAGGGGTGAAACCACAGGGAATTGACCTTATGGCGCACCCACTTCGTTCCCACACTTCTCCGTCAGTTTCGAACATATCGCATATCGCGCTACTCACGTAGCAGTATGGCTCGCTTTGACACCCCACATTGTTGCAACTCGAATCTGTTCCGCATTTTTAGTGGATTTAGAGGTTCCGACGGACAATGTATTTCAATAAAGAGATTCTGCCTCTCTTAACCCCGTAATAACGGATCAATTATTCATTCAGGCCGAAGGATTATAATGTGTAAATACGAATATCTTGGGGTGATTATCATACTCGTAAATTGAAAAAAAACTCAAGCATTGCAAGTCATAGTTGGTACATGAATTAAGTATCAAAAATTGCTGGTTTTATTAGATGACAATGAAAATACTAGTCAGTAAACCTACATTACACATTTTTCGCACATTTTTTACGCATTTCACATGTTTTATTTTGGCAAATTGATATAAAAATCATGAAATTGCTGAGGAATTACTTGAAGAAGATCCTGAAGGTCGTCGTATTTTCGTTTTGGAATTTTTAATCTGCATTCGTACAGGGCCGGGAAAACAATGTCTTCCAGAGTTCTTGGATTTCTTGGTAGGTTTAGCCAGGCTGAACGATAGTCAAGCTTATATTCCACTATGCCACTTGGATTGTATTTCAATTGTCTGATGTCTGTGACGCAAGGATCCCCGGGTTTTGATCCAGGCCGGATGCTGTGATACCTTTGCCTCTCATGACCGGAATAGTTGTTGAAGTATTCATGGTTCAAATATACCACATCGTATGGAGATGGCTTTGTCCTTGCTTCGACGCAAATTTGTTTGTAGTCAGTTGGTAAATAAATAATTTTCTTCTTCAACTTGCACTCTATGGCGCTGTGAACTGAATCGACCTCCATTTGCGTGTGACCTTTTTCCAAGAACTTTTGAATAATAATTTTGTTATTTTTGATTGCGTAGTCCAGTAGCGCAGTCGACATCATGGCATTCCGGTTTTGGTTGGTGCATCCATCGCTATAAATCACGATTGGGAGGTCATCGGTAAACTTTTCTTCTATGTATTTCACTAAGCATGTTGCGAACACCGAAGCCACTAATTCTCCTTCTGACTCGTCCCAAAGGCAACATCTCGCATCGTGACTCTTAAGGTCGTAAATGGTGAAATTATGGACTACTAGCTTGGTCTTGTAGTAACATGCACTGGCGTTGAGTAGGGGGGCGATTTTTACGGCTTGTACGTCCATGACCAATGCGTGGCAATTTCCGTTTTGTGCATCTCGCTTATCGGCTGCCTTAGCATCACGTGCGTCGTCTTTGTTCTGGAGATGAATCTTCCAAATTTCGTCGCTTAAATTTCCAACTTCATGAGCACAGCATGTGTCGCATTGATCCTTCTTGGGCTGGTATAATCCAATATTCATCTCCTCGAAAATTGAAGTGAATTTTGGCATTGAAAGTGTTGGCATATTACAATTTTTGATATGTCTTGAATATTCTGAATAAAGTTGACTCTTGGATGTGAAGATTGGCTCGAGATACAATTTTGAAGTAGTTTGTCGACAATAGTGGGAAGGAAGTTTTGGCAGGTTATCCAAAAATTCTCGAGCAGCTTGAACTTTATCTGTGACAATCTTATTGTACGGTCCTCTTTTCCTTTTCGTTTGACCCTCTTGCTCCAGTTTTAGCCAGTAACGTAATTGAGTATATTTAATTCCCAGTGTATTCAGGAACATGGTCCGGCAAACTTGGTGCTTCTCCCCATCTAAGTTTTTGTAGAAAAACTAGAATTATTATTTTAATCTACTTTTTAAATTACATTAATTATGTGAAAACATGAAATTGTACCACTATAAATGCCGCGGCCGCATTAATCAACCTTAATAAATGCCTACCTAATTTTAAGTAAAAAATGTACGTATTTGCTCTACGAGACCCTCCCCCTTTCTTGACCTCCCTTTTCGGCGATGTCTTGTCAGCTAGCGATAAAACATAGGCATGCTTTTGACCCCAGTCCATTTCTTTCCAAAATTTTTCAAATAGATAAAGACGGCGAGATTCTGAAAATTTCTCGCAGTGCCGCGTCTTGCATTTCTTGCATTTTTCTGATTCGCAGGTTGGCCCGATTGCTCTTGGAGGTCTTTGCTTGTGGCACTTTGATGACAATGGGCTGTTCTTGATAGTACCAATTCCCAGATAAGCCTCTCCTTTCATTCTCTTCAATTTGTCCTGCTCGACTTTCCAGTTGCGTTTATCTGCCTTCTTTGATCGTTTCCTAGCCAGTGTAAGGTCCCCGTGGAACTCCCTGTCCTGGCCATGAAAATCTGGAACCTAAACAACATGACAAAATAAAGCACTCCAAAATTTACAAAGTTCATGTTATTATTTACTTGTGTATCGGAAGGCGAAGTCTCTGTGAGGGTTGCATCGGCGACGTGTGAGGAAGTCTAAAATAGTACGATACATACATACATATTGTGTTTAATTGCTTTTAGTGGCCGGACATAAATATTAATTTTGGAATTGATAAATATGTTTCCGCATAGATGTCAAACATTAAGGTTTCCGCAGGAATTATTGCTACCTGTTCGGACTCATCCTCCGTTGGTTGAAATCCTTCCAAGTTCTGCAAATCTTCTGTAATTGTAACACATAAGTGTTAGTAATGGTAATTTTTTTGTACGTATTAAAAATTTACCGAAATCAACACCCGTGGCTGCCACAACTTCGTCTACTGAAAATACGTCGTCCCCTTCACTTTCTTCTTCTTCAGTCGTCCCTTGGTACGACCAGTCAGATGAATCCGTCTCTATTTCGGAGTCTGACATTGATGATAACTTTGATTTTTACAAAATTTCACAAAAAATGCAACAACAACACATGCGAATTTCTAGAACACTCCAAAGTAATCCTAGTTGACTCTCCCAACAAACCCGCTAAAAAATGTCCTTTCGTGCCCCAAAGCATTCTCAATTACGCGACGAAAATTTCAATTCCATGCGTGACTCAACTTGTCCAGATATGATTGCACTGATTAATGATATTTTGTAATTTTGTAGTTTAACTTGGGCTTATCTCAAGATACAATTGGTTTATAATTAGGCCAACTTATTTGCACCCTATCAGTATTAGAATTATAATTGCATAGCAAAGCGGCTTATACCTACATAGTTTGCCAAATTAATAATTTACATAAGTAAAATAATCATTTTATCTGTAATTATCATAACCGTATTCTGTCAAAATACGCACGCTTTTATGAATATTTCGTTGGCACCTATAATATTTCGATCATTTGCCATTTTAGGTTGCCATTTGCAACACACGACTGAAATAAAATTTCATAAGCATTTCCTCCTGAAAACTACGAAACTGCTTCCCCTGTTCATTCTTCGCAACACTGTCATGATGTGGAATAGTAAATAGTTCTTGTTTATAATTCTAAATGCAGTTTTGTTTTTGAACTTGTTTTAATTACACATTTAAACACACACTTCATGCCTTCGATGGCTGTATTCAGCTAAATTTATGTAGGTAGGTGTAAAGAACACTCTCCTACAGAGGGGAGGTTCTTCAATTGCTGTAGACTCTGCCACAATTTCGTAATCGGGCAAAGATAAGTGGCATGGCATATTACAGGATGTTATTAACTTTATTTAGGCGTCAGGAACCACGCACCACCAAGTTTTTCAGATTGATTTGTTTGGCGGATAAAAATGAAGTATCACATGCCAGGCTTTTTTAAAATTAAATTTGATGCCGATGACCACACCCCCTGGGGGTGTGTTTTTCAAATGTGCAATATTCCTTTCGGATTGCTTTATTGGGCTGATAAAAATGAAGTATTGCATGTCAGGATTTTATTAAATTAAATTTGATGCCGATGACCACACCCCCTGGGGGTGTGTTTTTCAAATTTGTAATATTCTTTTTGGAATTGCCTCATTAATTTGAGTAATACGACATATTGCACGCTAGGATTTTATTAAGCAAATTTAGGTCAGCAGAACCACACCCCTCGAGGGTGTGGTTTTGAAATTCAAGTATTATATCAGGACTGGCCTCGTCCGAATATTATACTCACATTTCAGGTTACAGTATGATTTTACATAATTAATTAACCATTTATAATTTTGGAATTGCAGTTAGGCCTTTTTCTAGTTTTTATTGTGCACTTAGGCCTTTTTAAAATTAAACATTGACTGCACATAGGCCTTTCTAAAATTTAGCATTGACTGCAGATAGGCCTTTCTAAAATTTATTATTTTCTGCACTTAGGCCTTTTTAGAATTAGTACGACGATTAGGCATATGTATGTCTGCAACTCTGCTAGGGTACGACATAGAGAAGTCGTACCCTTTTTTGAGTGTTGCAAGTTAATTTGCACCAAGTTCACACTTTTGGTTGTCATATTAAAAGATGACAACCCAGTTCGAAGAGATGTAGATGAGTGTGATGGTGTAATATTAGTGATGTTAGTGTTAGTCATTGTGAGTGAGGGTTATGACGCGAAGTTAATTTTGAGGGGGTGTTTCAGTTACCCGAAACACCAACTCATCAAAATAATAATTAAATTCGGCGGGCGGTTCTAAGGCCGCCACGCCAGATTTAGGAATACGACAAAAACAGACAAAACCTTGACCTGACCTTATAGAATGGGTCATCCTCCATGTGGTCGTGTCCATGCCCTGGTTGAGTCGAGAGATAGTGGGGAAGAGTACCTTGGCCAAAGGTGGTGTCGCCTCCCTGACCCAAAAACTCACTTTTGCTTCCGCTTCCGGTGGTTTGGGGTCACTGGTGGCGAATTTCCCCCCTTCAAGCTTGTCCACCTCCGCTTCAGCCCACAGTTTGGTGGTGGGGTCACGGCATGTGAGAACCATGCTACCACCCCGGGTCACAAGTCCACCAAACTTGAGCAGGGTTGTCGCTGCTGCCGCATCGATAGCAGAGCGAAGTCCTACCTGGATGGCCTCTTGGTCTTTTTTAGAAAGAGGGCGGTGAGGGTCATCTTTATAAGTGATGACCACTTCACTACCCTCAATCACGACCTCCCGGTAGGTAGAGGGCCTCTTCTTCTCCCTCGGATTGTTGGAGGTTGGGGTCTCCCTGCCTCTCTTGTTGTTGGTGGTAGTGGAGGAGGAAGACCCAGCGTCTTTTTTGAGTGTGGGGTCAATTTCGTGAAGATTGACCCTCTTCACTCTGTCCCCCCCCCTCCGAGTGGTTGGGGTAGAGGGGAAAACCCTGCTTCCAGTCGCAGCGGCGCTGGTGGCAGTTGTTGTTGTAGTGGTTGGAGCCGTGATGTTGGTGGTGGTTGTGGCGGTGGCAGTGACGTCATCGTTGGATTTGGGGGCAGAAGGCACACCCCCAGCCCGCAGCTCCTTCGCGCGCCGCCTCCTCGCCCTCTTCCTCACCGTACGGTTGTTGGCACTGGTGGCGATTTGGGGTGGTGGCAATGGTCCATCTCCATCGCCCCCCATTTCCATCGCCTCCCCCTGGCCTCCACTCACTGCATCCGCAGAGGGGAGATGCGCCTCATCAGAGAGGAGTGACTCCTCAACCTCGGAGGGGAGAAGTAAGTCTCCCTCTTCGCCTCAGGTTTGAGGATCTCCTCCTCCATCTCCTCCTCTCCTGCTGATTTCCTGGAGAGAGAGGTGAGTAAAATAATGTAGAACAGCTATAAGCCCACAAAATTTGGGCTTATGGCTGTCCATATAATTAAAATTATATAATTAATATAAATATATGGGTTGCAAAAGGGAGGAGGTCGGAAGTGAGGACTCTCTCCACACATTTCGTGTGGAGAAAGTTCTCCCTCGCTCCCACTCTCCCTCCCCCACAACCCAATACTTTCCTGGGAGCAGGCACTTCCTCCCATGTCAGGGTGGGTGTAGCACACTTCACTCACCTCGACATGGTGTCCAAAATTGGTGAATTAATTTTTGTAAAATAACAAAAAAACTGGGCAGAATTTCCAGATGCTGCTCCTTTGAGCTTCGCGGTGTATCCTTATTATATTCTACCTCTAGTTCCCTAATAAGAAATAAACAAATCGTGTCTGACAGAACAACAAATTCTGCAATTAATCCAAATTTGGGAAATACAGAACCAACATCATAACAAACAACATAATTACTCCGATAATTGTAATTTCTATACCAAATCTGGTTTGTGGTGAATACTTTAGTGTCCAAGTTACAATTTAAAAAATCAGGATAATTTCTTAAACATTCAATTATATCATATGATTCAGCAAATTGGGACAGTTTGAGCGAAAGAATTTTGTCAGTCTTAATTAGATCATTAATGTCAATATTATTATATACATGAGAACTGTACTGCTGATGTCGCATGGCCAGTGAGTAACAAATATTTCTGTAATTTTTTATATGATCTGCTAACTGAGAGAAATAATTATGTTTGCCTTCGAAACGCATTGTCCAAAGAGAAATCAATGGCCCAGTTTGGCGAATGACATGCGCATAATGGCACATAAAGTGATGTTTCGGGATGAGTTTCCTATCTGGAAAGAATTTCTTGAATAATTGGTGATGTTCTACGATATTAGTATTTAGGCACTCTATTGTTGACTCGGAAAACTTTCTGCAAAATATAAGATTCATGCATTCAAGTAATTTTAAAATTAAACTCCAATATTTTAGCTGTTCAGTTGTTATTATTAAATCACCTAAAATTACGGGTAAAAATCTAACCAGGCACCAAGCCTGTGCCGCCTTGAGTCCAATTTTATTTCCTGATCCATCTAATCTAATTGGACCAGGTCGGTTTTTCGACTCCAAATGCCCAAAATTATGGGCCAAAATCCTTAAATTAAGCGTCTCTAAACTAAAACTTCCTAGCTCAATTAATTTAAGTATAACGAGCTTGATTTCGTATGGAACTACACCTTCCAATAAATCATGCATAACGTCAACAGTCGGCGAGTCTAAAAAATTAAAATATTTCAATCTATTCAACTCGCAACTTGTTTGAACGCCAAATACTTTAGAATTTAGGTGATCCGAATAATTTACCCTGTCTCTAATTAACATTTTGCTATGATCAAAAACATCCTGCGCCTCTGACTTCGAAGTACAACAAATACTGCAATAGTAGGTCGAATTAAAAGATTCCTGGAAACCAAGAATTGAATTTCCCCCTAAATTATCATGTACCAGGGTACATACGGTTCCAAAGATCTGAGTGCCCTTAACTTGAATACCTTGATTTTCTAAAATTTGAATATCGGGAATAATTTGCTTTAAAATAGAACTAATTCCATATTTTTTGCATCCTCAGTGTAAAATAAAGCTAATAAATGAATTTGAGCTAATTGAGAATTTAAGTAATCCGGAAAATTTCGTAATGTAAAATACAGGCCACCAATTTTGTGCACACCTCGCTTTGATCCTAGAGGATTGACAGTTTCGAAGTCGTCATAGAATAATTGGATTTGAATGGCATTGGGATACTTCAAAAACAGCTTGTTTTGTTTGAAACTATTTGAATCTTTATAATGTTGATAGACATAAAGTGGCGAGGAGGAAGGATTTATACCTGTGAAAAAATACTTTGCAAATTCCTTTGATGCAACAATTTTTTCTAAGGATTTAAGTATTGGAACGTACATGAAGGTATCAGAAACAATAACTTGCTCTCTTTTAAAATTTTTAACTCGAAGTTCAGTTCTGCTACCTAAACTTTTCTCCACAGGTAAAATTAGTTTGTCGTTTGCCTCAAAATATTGCTGCCTCATGTAACTCGATCGCATTTTCTTGAAGCCTTGCAACAATCCTTTAATTTGCATACTAAATATTTCCGTATTATCATTAAGCAGTGGCTTAGCTAATTTAATAATTAAACAAAATACCTCGGAGAAGCTATATTCTACTTCCCTCATAATTAAATCAAGGGTTGAATTGTTGATCCCACTTGCTAAAAGAGTGCCAGAGAAATTTCCTAAAATATTATTAATTATTTTGATCCCTAAATCTACTGTAAATTCTTCAGAGTGATTTATTTCTACAAATTCGTCCTCGGCGCTCTGGTCGCTTAGTAAAGGTTCAAAATTTCTACAATCTAAAGTATCAATTAAATTAACCGGACAACAATTGTGAGACTTTATGTGGCGCAAAAATCCACTCCAGGTACCTAGTTTAGTCCCATCACCCTGACTAGGACATGCAACTTCTGAAAAATTGACGTGTCCGTAATTATGTATATATTTTACATGTTTTATAAGTTCAGACCCCCTAATTGTAAGCTGACTACACACGGGACAGGAAAACATTGCTGCTAATTTTCATTAAAAAAACTACTCAACTGGCCATATACTTCCTTAGCTTTTCTAGGTAAGATGGAAGTATCAACGTCTAACTTATATATGTACACCTGAATAAATTTCCACACACCCACAAGATTTTTGTCATACTCTGTGCCTAGGACGTAATGACATTTGAAAAGAGTATCGATGGCTTCCGAGGAATTTTTGGAGTCGATGGGAATTATATTATAATTCCCATCGACTCCAAAAATTCCTCGGAAGCCATCGATACTCTTTTCAAATGTCATTACGTCCTAGGCACAGAGTATGACAAAAATCTTGTGGGTGTGTGGAAATTTATTCAGGTGTACATATATAAGTTAGACGTTGATACTTCCATCTTACCTAGAAAAGCTAAGGAAGTATATGGCCAGTTGAGTAGTTTTTTTAATGAAAATTAGCAGCAATGTTTTCCTGTCCCGTGTGTAGTCAGCTTACAATTAGGGGGTCTGAACTTATAAAACATGTAAAATATATACATAATTACGGACACGTCAATTTTTCAGAAGTTGCATGTCCTAGTCAGGGTGATGGGACTAAACTAGGTACCTGGAGTGGATTTTTGCGCCACATAAAGTCTCACAATTGTTGTCCGGTTAATTTAATTGATACTTTAGATTGTAGAAATTTTGAACCTTTACTAAGCGACCAGAGCGCCGAGGACGAATTTGTAGAAATAAATCACTCTGAAGAATTTACAGTAGATTTAGGGATCAAAATAATTAATAATATTTTAGGAAATTTCTCTGGCACTCTTTTAGCAAGTGGGATCAACAATTCAACCCTTGATTTAATTATGAGGGAAGTAGAATATAGCTTCTCCGAGGTATTTTGTTTAATTATTAAATTAGCTAAGCCACTGCTTAATGATAATACGGAAATATTTAGTATGCAAATTAAAGGATTGTTGCAAGGCTTCAAGAAAATGCGATCGAGTTACATGAGGCAGCAATATTTTGAGGCAAACGACAAACTAATTTTACCTGTGGAGAAAAGTTTAGGTAGCAGAACTGAACTTCGAGTTAAAAATTTTAAAAGAGAGCAAGTTATTGTTTCTGATACCTTCATGTACGTTCCAATACTTAAATCCTTAGAAAAAATTGTTGCATCAAAGGAATTTGCAAAGTATTTTTTCACAGGTATAAATCCTTCCTCCTCGCCACTTTATGTCTATCAACATTATAAAGATTCAAATAGTTTCAAACAAAACAAGCTGTTTTTGAAGTATCCCAATGCCATTCAAATCCAATTATTCTATGACGACTTCGAAACTGTCAATCCTCTAGGATCAAAGCGAGGTGTGCACAAAATTGGTGGCCTGTATTTTACATTACGAAATTTTCCGGATTACTTAAATTCTCAATTAGCTCAAATTCATTTATTAGCTTTATTTTACACTGAGGATGCAAAAAATATGGAATTAGTTCTATTTTAAAGCAAATTATTCCCGATATTCAAATTTTAGAAAATCAAGGTATTCAAGTTAAGGGCACTCAGATCTTTGGAACCGTATGTACCCTGGTACATGATAATTTAGGGGGAAATTCAATTCTTGGTTTCCAGGAATCTTTTAATTCGACCTACTATTGCAGTATTTGTTGTACTTCGAAGTCAGAGGCGCAGGATGTTTTTGATCATAGCAAAATGTTAATTAGAGACAGGGTAAATTATTCGGATCACCTAAATTCTAAAGTATTTGGCGTTCAAACAAGTTGCGAGTTGAATAGATTGAAATATTTTAATTTTTTAGACTCGCCGACTGTTGACGTTATGCATGATTTATTGGAAGGTGTAGTTCCATACGAAATCAAGCTCGTTATACTTAAATTAATTGAGCTAGGAAGTTTTAGTTTAGAGACGCTTAATTTAAGGATTTTGGCCCATAATTTTGGGCATTTGGAGTCGAAAAACCGACCTGGTCCAATTAGATTAGATGGATCAGGAAATAAAATTGGACTCAAGGCGGCACAGGCTTGGTGCCTGGTTAGATTTTTACCCGTAATTTTAGGTGATTTAATAATAACAACTGAACAGCTAAAATATTGGAGTTTAATTTTAAAATTACTTGAATGCATGAATCTTATATTTTGCAGAAAGTTTTCCGAGTCAACAATAGAGTGCCTAAATACTAATATCGTAGAACATCACCAATTATTCAAGAAATTCTTTCCAGATAGGAAACTCATCCCGAAACATCACTTTATGTGCCATTATGCGCATGTCATTCGCCAAACTGGGCCATTGATTTCTCTTTGGACAATGCGTTTCGAAGGCAAACATAATTATTTCTCTCAGTTAGCAGATCATATAAAAAATTACAGAAATATTTGTTACTCACTGGCCATGCGACATCAGCAGTACAGTTCTCATGTATATAATAATATTGACATTAATGATCTAATTAAGACTGACAAAATTCTTTCGCTCAAACTGTCCCAATTTGCTGAATCATATGATATAATTGAATGTTTAAGAAATTATCCTGATTTTTTAAATTGTAACTTGGACACTAAAGTATTCACCACAAACCAGATTTGGTATAGAAATTACAATTATCGGAGTAATTATGTTGTTTGTTATGATGTTGGTTCTGTATTTCCCAAATTTGGATTAATTGCAGAATTTGTTGTTCTGTCAGACACGATTTGTTTATTTCTTATTAGGGAACTAGAGGTAGAATATAATAAGGATACACCGCGAAGCTCAAAGGAGCAGCATCTGGAAATTCTGCCCAGTTTTTTTGTTATTTTACAAAAATTAATTCACCAATTTTGGACACCATGTCGAGGTGAGTGAAGTGTGCTACACCCACCCTGACATGGGAGGAAGTGCCTGCTCCCAGGAAAGTATTGGGTTGTGGGGGAGGGAGAGTGGGAGCGAGGGAGAACTTTCTCCACACGAAATGTGTGGAGAGAGTCCTCACTTCCGACCTCCTCCCTTTTGCAACCCATATATTTATATTAATTATATAATTTTAATTATATGGACAGCCATAGGCCCAAATTTTGTGGGCTTATAGCTGTTCTACATTATTTTACTCACCTCTCTCTCCAGGAAATCAGCAGGAGAGGAGGAGATGGAGGAGGAGATCCTCAAACCTGAGGCGAAGAGGGAGACTTACTTCTCCCCTCCGAGGTTGAGGAGTCACTCCTCTCTGATGAGGCGCATCTCCCCTCTGCGGATGCAGTGAGTGGAGGCCAGGGGGAGGCGATGGAAATGGGGGGCGATGGAGATGGACCATTGCCACCACCCCAAATCGCCACCAGTGCCAACAACCGTACGGTGAGGAAGAGGGCGAGGAGGCGGCGCGCGAAGGAGCTGCGGGCTGGGGGTGTGCCTTCTGCCCCCAAATCCAACGATGACGTCACTGCCACCGCCACAACCACCACCAACATCACGGCTCCAACCACTACAACAACAACTGCCACCAGCGCCGCTGCGACTGGAAGCAGGGTTTTCCCCTCTACCCCAACCACTCGGAGGGGGGGGGACAGAGTGAAGAGGGTCAATCTTCACGAAATTGACCCCACACTCAAAAAAGACGCTGGGTCTTCCTCCTCCACTACCACCAACAACAAGAGAGGCAGGGAGACCCCAACCTCCAACAATCCGAGGGAGAAGAAGAGGCCCTCTACCTACCGGGAGGTCGTGATTGAGGGTAGTGAAGTGGTCATCACTTATAAAGATGACCCTCACCGCCCTCTTTCTAAAAAAGACCAAGAGGCCATCCAGGTAGGACTTCGCTCTGCTATCGATGCGGCAGCAGCGACAACCCTGCTCAAGTTTGGTGGACTTGTGACCCGGGGTGGTAGCATGGTTCTCACATGCCGTGACCCCACCACCAAACTGTGGGCTGAAGCGGAGGTGGACAAGCTTGAAGGGGGGAAATTCGCCACCAGTGACCCCAAACCACCGGAAGCGGAAGCAAAAGTGAGTTTTTGGGTCAGGGAGGCGACACCACCTTTGGCCAAGGTACTCTTCCCCACTATCTCTCGACTCAACCAGGGCATGGACACGACCACATGGAGGATGACCCATTCTATAAGGTCAGGTCAAGGTTTTGTCTGTTTTTGTCGTATTCCTAAATCTGGCGTGGCGGCCTTAGAACCGCCCGCCGAATTTAATTATTATTTTGATGAGTTGGTGTTTCGGGTAACTGAAACACCCCCTCAAAATTAACTTCGCGTCATAACCCTCACTCACAATGACTAACACTAACATCACTAATATTACACCATCACACTCATCTACATCTCTTCGAACTGGGTTGTCATCTTTTAATATGACAACCAAAAGTGTGAACTTGGTGCAAATTAACTTGCAACACTCAAAAAAGGGTACGACTTCTCTATGTCGTACCCTAGCAGAGTTGCAGACATACATATGCCTAATACAAGAACCGTACTGGTATAAAGGCAAAATACGTGGTCTGGGGGGTTGTGGCAACCTACATTATTTTTGTCGGGATGCCCACTCCCGCAGATCATGTATTATTACTAGTAGGGACATCAAAGTGTGGCCCTTGCTTGACTTATGCTGTAGAGATGTCACAGCCATCCGTACCCAGTGGGGGGGTATTGGAGAGGTAGTGATATCCTCAGCATACATGGATAGAAACTATGCATGCCCCCCAGAGGAGATGCGTCAGTTGGTCTCATACTGTGAGACCAATGGTCTACCTCTGGTGATAGGGAGTGATACCAACGCACACCACACCATGTGGGGTAGCACCAATATCAACAGCAGAGGTGCACAACTATTGGATTACATTGCACAGGTGGATCTGCACCCCATTAATAGGGGACACAGAGCCACCTTTGTTGTATCGAATAAGAAAGAAGTGTTAGATGTTACATTTGTATCCTCCCATTTGCTGGACCGGATAAAGGCCTGGTGGGTCGACGACAACGAAAGTTGCTCTGACCACAGGTATATTCGGACCAGCCTAAGCCTTGGTCCACCTGACCCTATCATCTATAGGGACAGGAAGAGAACAAGGTGGGACCTATACAAATCAGTATTAAAAGGACTAATGGCACTTGACCCTGCTAGGGCGTGCCCAATGTCATCTACGGAGGAGATTGAGGCGAGCGCTAGTAGGGTCAGTAACTCTATCCATAAATCATACGATGTGGCCTACCCTGAAAAAGTACTCAAATCCAGGAGGAAGAGGGTACCTTGGTGGAGCCGTGAGCTGACTTCTCTTCGGAAGGAGGCTCGCAGGCTTTATCGGGTTGCCCGCTTCGGAGGAGAGGAGGCATGGGCGGAATACAAAGCTGCTCGTAACTACTACTCCTACGAAATGAGGAGGAGGAAAACTGCCTCGTGGAGAAGGTTTTGTGAGAGTGTCGAGGAGGCACCTGTTGCTGCCCGACTCTCGCGCATCCTTCGCAACGATGGCACAATCAAACTGGGATCACTGGACAAGGGTGATGGTGTTTACACCAGGACCCTTTCTGAGACCTATGAATTATTATTGGACCAGTCGTTCCCGAGGGACCCTCAACGGGTTCCATGGGAACCTGATCATAGTAAAGTAGATGATGAATCTATTAATCTGATGATTACATCTTCAAAAATCAGTAACATAATTAACTCGTTTGGCCCACTAAAAGCGGCTGGAAAGGATGGTATCTTTCCAGCCCTTTTACAGCATGGGTTAGCCGAGTTAATTCCGTATTTGGTTCCTCTGATGAGGGGGTGCCTGACCTTTGGTTATACACCTCTGAAGTGGAGAGAGTCCAGAGTGGTATTCTTACCAAAGCCAGGAAAGGAGAGTTACGAACGGGCGTCCGCTTGGAGGCCCATCTGCTTAACATCCTTCCTGCTCAAAACACTTGAGAAACTGGTAGATGGCTGGGTCCGCACGCCTGATCTTGTTGATAGGCTGCAGAGACACAGTCAGTATGCCTATATGAAGGGCGTTTCCACGGAGGCTGCCCTTCATCAGATCGTTAGCCTTGTTGAGGGGGCCCTTGACTCTGGCGAGTACTGTATTGCAGTGATGTTGGATGTTAAGGGCGCTTTTAATGAGGTTAGATCTGATACCATTATCCGCAGCCTTACGAGGTTTGGCGTCAACGAGGTATGTGTTCGATATATTGAGCACATGCTTCGGACACGAACCACTTGGGTAACTGATTCTACTTACGAGATTGGGAGGGTGGTGGAGAGAGGGTGCCCTCAAGGGGGTGTCCTCTCACCGCTTCTCTGGGATCTGGTCGTAAGTGAAATTCTGGAAAAACTGCATCATCGGTTCCCTCAACTGTACTCACAGGGCTTTGCCGACGATCTCACAACAGTGGGACGGGGCATTGACCTCGGTACAGTGGGGAGTCATGTGCAGAGAGCAGTAAATCTTGTTAGTGATTGGTGCAAAGAGGTGAGCTTGTCAGTCAATGATAAGCTTGCCCTGGTACTATTCACTAAGAAATACAAATTCATTGCTCCTGTGATTAAGTTGGATGGTATTCCCATCCCTTATCAAAAACAGGTAAGATATCTTGGGGTCTTATTGGATCACAAGTTGAACTGGGGCCCACTGTGCAGGGCTAGGGCACTAAAAGGTATGCGTGCCCTGGCCCAGTGCAGGAGGGCCATTGGTAAAACTTGGGGTCTTTCCCCCAAAATTACAAATTGGATCTACAAATCCATAATTCGCCCGGCCATGGAATATGGGTCACTCTTGTGGGCTCCGGCCACAAAGGTGAAGTCCCACATGGCCCAGTTGCAAAGAGTACAGAGGTGTGCCATGCTTGGTACAACCGGTGTAATGTCTAGCACTCCTACTGCAGCCCTGGAGTGTCTACTGGGACTTGTCCCAGTGGACATCCGGGTTCAGCAAGTTGCACTACGAACGTACCATCGCCTCGCTCACCACGGCCAATGGAAAAAATGGGCCGGGGGTGATCGTACGAGGGCGTTAAAGCACAACAAGTTTGTCGAAATCATGGCGTCTGGTATTGATGAATTCCAGATGCCGTGTGAGAAACTTGTTAATCCGCCAGCAGAGAGGTATTTCGAAACCTCTATCTGTTCGGTGAAAGATTGGGAGGATGGTAGCGTGCCCATGAATGCCTCCGACGTGAACTGTTTCACTGACGGTTCACGGATGGGTGAGTGTTCGGGTGCGGCTTACTACTTCACATACAACAACCTTGTCCAGGAAGCTGTGAGGTGCTCTATTCCTCTGGGATGGGCACCCACAGTTTTCCAAGCAGAAATTATGGGTATTATCAGGGCTTCTGAAACGTTGACCGACAATACTCATAACTATAGCACCGTTGACTTCTTCATTGACAGTCAGGGTGCCATCAAAGCGCTCACTAGCCCATGGCCAGTTTCATCACTGACTGCTGAGGCTATTGAGATGCTTAATCATATTGGGGAGACTAAGAAGGTAACACTTCATTGGATCCCTTCTCACCATGGATTTGAAGGAAATGAAGTGGCTGACCTGTTGGCCAAGGAAGGTACTCTTACTGGGTACCTTGGCCCGCAGCCCTCTATTCCTCTATCCAGAAGCACTGTAATCTCCAGCATTGTAAACTGGGCAAGATGGCAGCATACCAAATCTTGGGAAAGCAGCAAGGGTTGTTTAACTTCTAAAGCTTTTCTCTCTGCCCCTTCATCGGGGCTTAGCAGTAAGCTTTTAACCCTAAATCGGAAGAATCTCCGATCAGTAACACAAACCTTAACCGGGCATTGTACTTTAAACGGGCACCTCAGAACAATGGGATTAGTTGATGAGGCTATGTGCCTATGTGGCCGTGGCCCTGAGACTGTATTTCATTTTCTTGGGTCCTGCGACAAGTATTGTGCCCTAAGGTCAGAACTCTTTGGGAGGCATGAGTTGCCACCAGAGCAAATAGTGACTATGTCTCTGCCCGATCTAATTCAATTCATAATCAGATCAGGGCGGTTTGTAGGTCAAGTTAGATCTGTAAATCGTGAGAGTCATGACTTAGCACAGTAAAGCGGTGTATACGGGGTGACTGCAATAAGCCTTTAGTGCTTGCGCAGCTGACGGTCCTGTCCAACAATGGCAGGATCGTCACCCCACCAATACATACATACATAGAGGTAGAATATTTTGAAAGCAAGTTATTTGCCTATAAAATAAAGTTAGATCTGGAGCGTTTTAAGCTAGTTGATGTAAAAAATTTGATTGTGCACGAATGCTTAGAAATTCAGCAGAATATTATATTAGATGGATGTTATTTAGTTACACGGCATCACTTGTAATTATTTGCTTAGTTTTACATATACAAAATATGTAATGATCTGTTAAATAATTAAAACAATACATTATGATAAAAAATGTGATTTTTGTGTAAGTAATAGCGAAATTATTGTTACTCATCCATCACCAGACAGTGGCAAGGCGAACTAAACAAGGTGATAGCACATCACCGCACGGTGATCGAAAATTTTCATACTTGACCACCATCCGGTAGAGGCACATCACCACGATGGTGGTGGTACTTTCCACCACCGCGCGGTGGTGGGTAACCACCATTGCGGTAGAGTCACATATAGTCACCGCTTGGTGACAGTCCGGTGGTAAATTTCTTAGAGTGTATAATGTAGATTAGATAATCTTATTCTCAATTTTTTTCGGGGGGACATTAACATTACTTGTCCCCCCGACACATTTTCTGGGGGGACAATATCCCCCTGTTCCCCTGCTTCCGCCGCCACTGTGGATCGGATTATGGAAATTTATGTTACCGACCGACTTTGTATCAGCATCAGATCGATCGAGATGGCGGAAAAAATGCGTAGTATCGACATGGAAATTTCTGCAGTGGAGCCATGTAAACGGTTCATGACATGTGTAGACCATGGAGCCTGTCTTTGGTGTAGATTAGAGAAAAAATAGTTGTGTTTCAACTGCAGCGACGGTAGCCCACTTAATGGCGCACATGTTTTTTGGTAGAATTAGTCATAATATTTTTAAACTTTATTAATATGCTTAATTAATTTTAACTTTGGTGTATATGAATATATTTATTTCAATGTTTTTTATTGAAAACCAGAACGAAATCCTTCCCACGATTCCCTTGTCCACTGGGTATTTGTCTTGGATTTGGCCTGGAGTGTAGTGGAGACCGTACTATTAGTAATATTACAAGCTAAATTAATTATGTATTGATTGCGCACTTCGCACTTTTTAGAATTAGTACGACGATATACACTTTTAGACACTAGGTTAAAATTATCACCTGAAGTTATGAGTAACTTATAACTACGAATCTACCGTCATGGTTGCAAAGCTGTCACCGACTTGTTACACATTTTTTAGCAATTGAAAACATTACACAGCGCTAACGAGGGAAACTCTTATAGTGCCCGGAGCTCCCAGCATAACCATCATACACATTAGACGTAGTTTTCAATACTAGTCCAATGATGTGACAAAATCTCCGTGTCAAAATGACATTTGGTCAAGCGGTGACGATTTTAGTGACGCGCGGAACGGTCATCTTCGCCATGCTTTTAGTAGTGGAGGTACCCGTTCACCACCCGCTCCTCATTCATCTCAATGAAATCTCAACCCATTTGCTCATCGAGGACACTGGCACCTAATTTAACTGTATTTACAATATAATTGCAATTTATTTATTATTTATAGCTTGTCAATATTACTCTTTTCCTTTAAAGTATGAGTTTAAAAATTATGTAGAAAAAAATTCCACAACTTTTATGAATCTAAGCAAGTGGAGGGATTTGTTCACAGATTTCGGAGTGGGGGTCAGAATGTTATAATCTTTAAACCGAAAAAAATATTGACAAGGCATAAATAGTAAATTGTAATGATATTGCAAGTGTGGTTAAATTAAGTACCAATGTGCTCAGTGAGTAAATGGGTTGAAATTTTAGAAGTGAAGTGAGATTAGAAGCGTGTGATGAAAAGAGTATCTGCGCTATTGAAATCATGGGCGAAAATGACCGTTCCGCGCGTCACTAAAATCGTCACCGCTTTACCAAATGTCATTTTGACACGGAAATTTTGTCACATCATTGGACTAGTATTAAAAACTGCGTCTAATGTATATAGTGAATATGCTGGGAGCTCCGGGCACTATAAAAGGTTCCCTCGTAAGCCATGCTTTACTAGCTTAAAAGCCCATCTTAAAAACGGGCTACATTTATAAGAATGTCCAAAACTTTCAAACAAATGATGTATGCACATATAGGGGTAGGAAAAAAATCTGAATTTGAAGATTATTTTTATTATAATCTAATGAATATTTTATTCACATTGAGAAGGAATTTGAACAGCGGTAACCTAATTCATGGAAAGCTCCTCAGAACACTAATGTAATATTTAAAATTAATATGTTCACCCTTATCATGTTGGAGCTCCTTAAACAACTCTCAAATAATTCGCTTGGTTTAAAATTTCGCTGGGTTAAGCAAATAAGCCATGCAAATCTGCCTATTCGCTTAATAATTCACCGCAATAATTTGCTCCGGTGTGAGATAAAGTGAGATTGTGCGCGAACTTTAAAATGTACCACAAAACCAGATGATGAGCTCAAAAATAAGCGATACCAACTCCACTCTGGAGCCCCGCTTGCTTTCCCCGATTTTCGCAAGGTTAGAATGGCAAGCTCTGATTGGTTGTCACGGTGACGGTGGCACCTTCGCTAACATAAGCGAAATTGGTAACCAAACGAAACATTTGACGTGAGACGTATTATGGGAAATGTTCCATTCTACGTTGCATCGATTTCTTGGAATTAAATATAAAAACTTGCAAGTAGAGTTCCGGGTGAAACCGTTAATTCAACATAGCTATTTTTGAATTATATTCAACCAGCCCCCTTTTAAAAATTGAGAAAAGAAACTTGAAAAAATGAGAAATCCAATGCACACTCGGTACAACAAGAATTAGACCCCAACTTGCATTTGCAATTCGAATTTACCCATGAATACGGACATTTTGATGCATCAAAAGTTTCAAAATTCGAAAATTGGCGGCTCTTTGACTTACACATAAATCGTTAAAAAAGTCATGGTCCTACCCATTTCGAGTCTGACAACCTGATGCCAGAATTTTCTCCATTTGAACAGCTAACTTTTCAGCTTTTGTTGCCCGACTGAAAATGCGTCGGACCATGAGATTTTTTGGGTCAAAGTTTGTGTGGGGGCCATCTTATATCGCAAGAGCCGTAACAAACTCTGGCCACTAATGAGTGTATAGAGAGAGAAACAAAGTGAGAAAAAGGATCGCGCATACGACCCTAACGCACGATGGTGGTGGATACCCACCGCCATCCATTTTTCTCACTCTGTCTCACCTTCTCCTGCCAAATATGGGAAATTATTTTGTGGAACATTTGACCTGGTTTTTATCACGTGTCTGAGGAGCCCAATTACAAAGAAGTTAGGTAAAGCGGAAGATTTCCCACCCGTATAATATACATAATTCCACATTTAGAATTCCGAAAATTAGGAAAATTTTCACGCCATCAGTGAAGTTGTTTAACATTGCAGGTTAGCTGATTAAAATTAAAAACGGACATAAAAGTCGTCTGTGAAATTGGAACCAGTTATGGGAAAAATTTAGACTCGAAATGATACAGTTTGGCCGCCTCCAGCATAGCGAAAATTTTAGGTCATTTTAAGGTAACTGGATACATAGCGACATTTTTTGGTCATTTTAAGGTCACTGTAGCCATGGCGACAAATTTAGGTCGTTTCTAGGTCACTGGAGACATGGCTATAATTTGTAGGCCACTGTTAGGTCATATAACGCATGGCAACATTTATTCCTTAATTTACGGTATCCGATATAAACCGAATTTGTGCGGTGCAAATAATGCATGAGGACACTGTATTATTTCGAGTCTCAATTTTTCCCATACCCAGTTCCAACTTCACAGACGTAAGAAAACACATGTTTTGGCACTTGTTTTGTTGATGCAAATCCACAAATATTCCAGTAGTACGTACATAATTTAAACTTGTCAAAGAATTAATTGATTTTGAAATATCGGTTTTAGATAAAAGTCCTTGTTTGTTCTAACAATGCAAGTCTTTTACATCTTTAAGTCTTTTAATTAATAAGCAAGCGATAAAGGTAAATGATTTGTTAAGTAAGTGTAACCTCTTGACAATACGTGAGCGTCGCGATTTATTTCTGTATAAGTACGCTTTTAAACACCTCCAAGACCAAATAAGTTCCTCCGCAATTAGACGTTCTTGGCCACTCTTAACTGTAACATCATGTAACTTTGCTCAAAAATCTATAAATTATCGTGCGACCAAGATATGGAACAAACTCCCACGCGATTGGGACCCAAACTTGAGTTATAACAAATTTGTACAAGC
Organism: Folsomia candida; assembly: GCF_002217175.1. Classification (NCBI taxonomy): domain Eukaryota; kingdom Metazoa; phylum Arthropoda; class Collembola; order Entomobryomorpha; family Isotomidae; genus Folsomia; species Folsomia candida. The sequence continues at coordinate 95,400 of NW_019091221.1, read as the reverse complement.
CGTCCGTGAACACATCATTAATGCACATGACGACCAATATTGTTATTGAGTCCATTAGATATTTTTTAGGTTAAGTATATAGTTTTATCTACTTGTGTCATAGTTTTTAAACCAGTTTTGTAAACTGATAACTATTAACACGTGAATAAAGGTTTAAATCAAATCAAATCAAATACGTGTACAACTCAGATCTGGTTGGGACCAATTTTATTTTGTTCACCACAAAAAATAAGCATACCCGTATTTTTTCATTTTTCATAATGCGCTAATTTGAGCGCGAGGCGCGAATTTTAAAACATTTTTCAGCCAAAACCTCGGTTTTTAAAAATTCTGTAAATTTTCGAATTTTAGCGCGAATCCAAAAATTCGAAAACATGTCTCTTCAGAATGATCTACTTGACTTATAAAAAATCCACATGCATTATTTTTCGAAAAATTTATAATTTGAAATAGTTTGTAATTTTAATGAATTTCAAAAACTGGCAAAAAAATTTTAAATTCGAATTTCGAGACAATTGGATTTTTCATAAGGCAGGTAAGTCATTCTGAAGAGACATGTTTTCGAATTTTTGGATTCGCGCTAAAATTCGAAAATCTACAGAATTTTTAAAAACCGAAATTTTGGCTGAAAAATGTTTTAAAATCCGCGCCTCGCGCTCAAATTAGCGCATTATGAAAAATGAAAAAATATGTGCATGCCTATTTTTTGTGGCGAACAAAATAAAATTGGTCCCGACCAGATCTGAGTTGTACACGTAAAAGACTTGCATTGTAAGTGCTTGCTTTTCCAGTTACTCTGACGACGGGAGGTTAATTTTGATCAGTTGTAAAGTTTTTGCGATTTTTAGGTGAAGAATTATTCAATATTTTAACTAAGGTTTAATTAAGCGTTATTAGAAAATCAATAGGACTAACTTTTTGTTGATTTACAATCTAGAAAATGGAATCGTTCCTCCAACCGGAAGTGAATTGTGTATTTTGCGATGTACCTTTTGTCAAGAAGAAAGCGGAAAACAATTCCCAAATTTTTTAAATCTGGTCAAGCCGTTGCGTTGAATCAATTTCTTGCCTTTTCAAAATTCCTGGAGATCATCCCATCCGACATATTTTAATGGGTGGAAATTTCTGTCCTAAATGTCACCAAACAGTTCGCGAGGTCGACTTTACGCTACGTAATTTTTCCAGATTGTTCACAAAGGTGGAGAAATTACAGAAGGATATTTTGCAGAAAGTAGCGACTAAGGAGGATGGAGACATCGTGAAAAGTATGGAAATCCTCTAATTATTTGTACGAATTTAAAGTTAACAGTATCTAATATTTTATTTCTTTTACGCGACATAATTTAGCATTTCGCCAGGCCAGCGCCGAAATAAATGTGGGAATTGAACAGTTCAGGAATTTAATGGGTTTGAAAAATCTGGATTCGTCCCTGATAAAAGTTGAAATTGATTCTAAAATGGAAGGAATAGGAAGAACAAATGAAAAATATTTCTACGAGCTTCCATCCCGCAGCAAGGACAGGAATAAGAGAAGGCGACAAAGCGATCTGCTACAGACTCAAAAAAGTGTAACTGAAGAGGATGATTTTGACCCCGGCGTGTCGAGATTTTTTTGCGATGTTGCCGAAGAGGATAATGATGATGAGGACTATGAGATAAAAAGACCTCCTAAGAAACGACAAAAGGAGAAAGGGCCGAGGTCGACAGAAATTTTAAAACCGTTCAAATGCTCGCGATGTTCGACACGGTATTCTTGCCTACTCACGTTTAACGCTCATAAGAGAAAGGTGCACAAAAGTGAGTAAAATTAATAATTTGTCCGACTGTAATTAAATCAGAGATGTACTTTTTATTTCTGAAGTTTTGAATTTATAGCAGTTTGATAGACTTATAAACATTTTGTGTTTTTTTGTATAGGAGATCCACTTCCATATCATTGTGACCAATGTCCAAAGAAATTAAGACAACTTAAATCCTTAAGAATTCACAAGAGGAATTGTCCGGGTCAATCGGCTGGTCCTCCCAAACCAACCATATTACCGACATCGGAGAACGATGTGGAGCACGATTCTGAAAATAATTCCCAGGATAGGAAAGAGGACGACATAACTTCGTCCGATTCTCGTGACCGTTCCTCAGACGAAGAAGTAGCGAAGACACAAACTCACAATAAGACGATACCCTGCCCCCTGTGTCCTATCAGATTCAGCTTTCTCCTCGCGATGGAGGGACACCGGGGGAGAATGCATGAAGGTATTTTGATCAGTGACTCCGAAGTTAGGGGGACATGGTCCCGACATAAATTAAAAAAATCATATCTTGTTCAAAATTTCCCCACATGTCCCCCTAACTTCCGCTGCTACGGACGCTGATAAGAAATCACAGGCTGTGGACATTTCTCATTTTTTTGAAAATTTGAACTTATTTCCTGCTTTCAGCCGACCCTTTCCCTTACCAGTGTTCTTCGTGCCCTAAAAAATTCAAAATCGCCAAATCCCTCCGTATCCACCTATCTCACCCTTGCCATAGTGGTGACGGTGCTCCACCCCCAAAACCTTTACCGTGTCCCCTCTGCCTGAAAAAGTTTAGTTCGGACTCGTCCCTGGAGCGCCACACCGCCAACCTGCACCCCCTCCACTCCTGCACTTTCTGCTCGCTGGCCTTCCCCTCCCCCGAAGAGACGGTCACCCACGAGCTCCTCCACCAAAATTCTGATCAGCCCTTCGCCTGCACGACTTGCCCCGGGGCCGCATTCCCAAACTCGGCCAGGCTCAAGGAACACGTGGCGGTTGCGCATCTCAACAAATTTTCCATCTGCGACTTCTGCGGCCTGAAATTTAAAAGTGTGACAGGTCTGAAGAAACATCAGAAACTTCATGACGAGTCGTTCGTCGGGTGTCGGTGTGACGTTTGCGGCGCCACGTTCGTTACCAAGTCGACCCTCGCGACGCACATGTTCAAACACGTGACAGACAAGGGGTTCACGTGCGAAATTTGCGGGAAGGGTTTCATTCATCCAGCCAGTTTGAAGCGACATCGGATCGGTCACGAGGAAAGGTTGCCGATCGAGTGCAAAATCTGTGGGAAGAGGTTTGCCACCAAACAGTTTTTGTTGGTTCATGAGGAAACGCATTCGGGAACGTTGAGCAACGAGTGTGACGTTTGCGGGAAGAAGTTTCAGACGAGGCAAGGCCGTCGTCGCACGTGGTGGGAGTGCACGGACCGAAGGGGACAAAGAAGAGGAGGGGAAGGAGAAGGAATAAGATAGAATTAAGAGATAACGACAATGAGAGTGATGAAGAGGAGGATGAGTTTCTTTGATTTTGAAATGTTTGGATGATGTGAAACTTTTGTGTGTAAAACGTTTTGCATATTTAAGACAATAAAATAGTCCGTATTTATTACATTCATTAACGTCTTTGTACAATTCGGAGATTTTTTGTACTTCAATTGTTAAGGTTTGCCGCAGTCCAAAACGTGGGAAGAACTCAGGGTAAGACAGAACAGTCACATTTGCAAAACTGATAAAATCAGTCTAAAATTGACTTGTTTGGCTTTACAGTTTTGTCAGAGAGTGAACATATTTAAAAATTATTTGCCAATTTATAAATCATATTAATGGTTTTAATAATAATAATTTTTATTTAAATTTGTATTTGCATACATTTACATATTCAGCATGTTTTTAAGAACAATTATTTTTGAGGTTGTACAAACTTGCTAAGAAAATTATCTGATTTGCAAACTGATTTTGTAAATCTATGTTTCGGGTAACCACAAACCTGGTTTAGATATTTTGACAGTGCCAGTAAACCTTGTAACACCATAAAATTATGGTATGACCAACGTATTTTGCCCCAACTATGAGGCTCTTCGAATTTTCTGCGGCAAATACCATGCCCCCGAGACCTAACACGACACCACAAATGATAAAGCTAGGTTGAATCAGTTTTACAGATACTTGCGTCGACTCGTGAAATCGTGCAATCTCCTTCACATTTCCAAAAGAGTTTTGAACAGCCTTAAAATATGTCTGTTTCCCAACGTGACGAATTCCCTTGAGTATCTTACCAATCATAATATATTTCTGCCAGATTAGCGCCATTCCTGTTTCGTGCAAGCGCCTCCAATCATTTGCGATAAAAGGGTACATCAAATTCTTAAACCCTACCGTAAATTCTATAACACGAAACGGCGATTCTTCCCTGCTCGGGGCTAAGTGCCGATTTACCCGTAGCCTAGTGGTTTTGAGGAAGAAGGCAAACATGTTTTCCGGCAGTATAATGGCGATCGTGGGTTGAGTTTGGGTAGAATTGTCGAGTATTAGTTTTCCCACCTTGGCTAACACGACCTGATCAGCTGCGAGAATCTTTTGTTGCAATTTTATTAAAACTTTAGTGAATTGTGGGCTATTTTCATGACTCAAAAGTAGTTAAGGGATAAGGAATTGAAGTAGGAATGATTCGTAACCACCGGTTTTAGGGTTATAACCTAAATCCGTTGCTATTATTGGGATGTCCGAGCTAACTAAATCGTTAAATCCGTGCGGAGTTTTGGCCGGAAAGAGGACCGTAAGACATGAATAGATTGATCCTTGATATACATTAGCCGTTAGGACGAGGTACCCGAATAGCCAGAGGATAATAAGAATCATGGCTGCTTTTCCGGTGCGATAAGTCTTTCCTGTAGTTTCGCCGACTTGGCCGAGAAAAATGGATGTTACGGTGATCACCTTTTCCGCCGTGAGCACAAGGATAAATCTGTTATGCATGGCTGTCTCGTTGAGCCCCAGCCACAAGAAAAATCCTATTACGGCAATCATGCTGATCAAAAGGAAAGTCCAAGTCGTCGGGTCCAAAGGGGAAACAAAGGTTTCCACGCCGCCAGCATGAGACGGCGGGTTGCTGATTGTTAGAAAGTTGAGGGGCGCAAAGTTGGTTTGACAAATAGAATCATTTAACCCGTTATAGGACTTGGTATCGTGCAACTGGCGGCCAAAGCTTTGAGTTACCGTATGATTTCTGTCATCCAGCTGATTTATCTTTACTTGCGATAAGGTTAGATTATACTTTGCTGCAATTGTTTTTATGAGACAGAAATATGAATCGTCTATATTACCGAAGGCATGGTAAAGTAAGCCACAACTTCCTGTGGCTTCTTCGATGACTGCGTAGTAAAGAACATATTTGTGCATATTTTTGTTCCAGGTGTTCCAAGCTTGTCGAACACGCAAGAGGGATGTAGCGTACAGTTGTGGAAATCTCATCGGGTTGCAGTTAAACAAGGAATGAAGAAGTTAAAGGAACCGGAACAATATTCAAAAAGTAGAAGCTTCGCGGTGCCAATTAGTTCAGCTGCGCGTGCGTAGCATACCGCATCAAGACTAATGGCGGTATGACTAAAAATAAACTCTGGTCGAAATACTCGCGCACTGTGAGAGATTAGACGTTCACACTTGAAATATGTTTCACTAGTGGGGCCTATTGATTTGCCTAAGGGAATGAAAATAGCGTGAGGCCGGGACGATTTTTGCAAGTTGGGATTCCCTAAATTGTTCTTTAGCATATGGGGTAATTGAATATCCCTTGAAGTGTGGCACAGGACTAGATGGCGGAGCGGAGTGTAGGAGTTCGCCCTTCGTATTGGGTGAAAATAAGGGACATCAAGCACTTCAGAATTTATCAAGTCGGAGCACGACGAGGTGAAAATGAACGTGAGATCAGCCTCCTGGAAAATATTGTTTTTCCAAATACTCGCTGAAACAGTTGAGAGTGCAACATAGATAATCAAAGTCAAGTATCTTGACGTCATGGTGATTTTTAAAGGCTAATGTCTAATTGCAGTCCCTCAGAGAGATCCTTCGAGTGGTTGGTAAATGTTCGGAATATAATTTATTAAAAACTACGAGCTCTTCAAAGTAGGATACAAAAATTTTCTTGGCAACTTAAAACTAATGTAAAGTGTTAAAATTATATTCGGCTTATCTCAACATTCTCAACCTGGTTTCTCAATTCTATGACCTTGAAGTTGACGGTGGCCGGAACTAGTAATATGAAATATGTGGTTGAACGCAATTAATTCCCGTAACACAAAAAAATTGTTAATATTTTGATTCCATAATTTCGTTTTTGACCAAACAGCAGATAAATGTTTTGTGGTTTAATCCCAACAACTTTAAGTCCCAGACAGGATTAATCTTTTGCTTGAAATTGGTTTCGGCAAGAATATTGATATCCTAATAAGGTAATTTAATATTGTTTGTTGCACTCTAAATAATTTTTTTATGAAATATTACTGAGCGGGGTTCAGATATTTATCTATGACTCCACTGTGGGTCGAAATATTATATTACTGCATAGTATTGAACTTCAAATGTCACGGACCAATTTCCGCAATTAAAAAGACTTATTATTATAAATAGTAGGCATTTCGGTAGGATACGTGTATAAATTATGGTCCAAAAAATCATCCCTGGTAATAAATATAAATATGTTACCGAGAGTTGTTCTAAATTTGAACTACGTTGGTAAAAAATGTAGTCACCGTGTGGAAATGGATATTGGCGGATGATTTTTAGTGTGCAATACTTTACGGATCTATAACACTTATAGAAGAAATAGACTAATATGTAGTGGATTTACATAATTTGTTTTCTTACATGAGGCTCTAGGCAACTGTCACCTTACATACATAATCACGAGGCATATAAATATGTAAATGATCCTGTGCTTCATAAATATTTATAACGGATATTCTGTGTGGGCCAAATCTGCCTTTGTTCTTACATAATTTTTCTTGTTTATTATTTTTCTATTACAACACGTAAAACTTGTCATGTAAAGAAACATGACAAGTTTTAAGTAGTAAGTCCCAAAAAAGGACACTAAGGAAAGTGACATTTTTTGGAACTTACTCCTTAGAAAAACCGTATGACCCTACGAACAAACAAGAAAATGTTTAAATTGAGCCATGATTTTCATAATTACATGGGGAAAACATATGTGTTTGTAGTTATTGAGTGACTAATTTTGTTCTCCATCTTCACAAAATCGACTGGATCCTTTAATTAATTACTTCAATTGAAAAGACCAATAAGCAAAATCTGACAGAGAAGAGATAATAAAATAAGAATACTTACGAATGAAACTTATCTGTGCCATTGACATTCGACAAAAGTTATGCAAACCAAAGTAATTATTTACATATTGTAATACCCAAACATAGTTTCAAAGATGCACCCAGATATTATTTTTGAGTCATAATATCTGACAAAGAAAAACAATGTTAGTTCTGGATATGTAGATTTGGTCCTGGTACATGCTTGAGGTTCTCATGTATTAAACATATGTACATGTACATAAATATCTTACAACAGGGTATAGTTTGCATGGGAAATTAATATGTAGTTATGCAATTGCATGCAAGGTACATGGACAAAGTGGTGGTGGTGGTATCAAAGTAATTTAAGGACAGTGACACTCAGTTCACAACTGTTTATTTCCAGAAGTAAACGGACATACACAATTTTTATGTAGAATTTGTTTAATTTCGAAAGATATTGTAGAGAAGTTTTAATAAGTGTATTTAGTTAATACATTCACTCAAAATAAGCTAGTAACTAGTATTACTGGTCTAATTTCTTGTTACCAATTGGACATTTATTACCACGCCGTGATTAACTTATCTATACAGCAAAAAATATTATCAGTAAATTGATTTATATACTTTCAATAAAAAATTGTTATCATGGCGGTAATATTTTTACTCTATAGATTAGTTATGTATGTGTTCACGCTAAGTAATAAATATCCAATTGGCAACAAATTTATAACCATGGCGATATATCGCCGTCTAGTAATACTTGTTACAATTGGATATTTATTACTTGGCCGTGAATAACTCATCTATATTATGCAGTGGAGAAATTTTCACCGCGTGGTAATAAATTTATTCCCAGTCGAAAACAGTTGTTATCATAAAGGCACAGTCTCACCTAAGGTACCGAATATTTGGAGTGTTAATTTTTTTCGCCGTTAACTGATAATGCTGAAGGAGGACGTGTGTGAAGTCAGTGGCTAGAGGTCTAATTAATTTTTATATTTTTATAGCAATTGAATTGTGTATGTCCACATCTTTTCTCAGGGAGGAAATTTAGTGACGTGTCATGATGACGACGATGCCACTGCCAGCCTGCCGTGTGGATTTATTCCAGATGTACATAATTTCATTATGTCTTAATTTTTGCGGGTTAACAATTCATATGGACCAGGCGCATATCACGAAAACCATCTTGCATCTTGCCAATTTAGAAAAATTTGCACAATTTTATTAGATACGTTAGATTAATGTAAAAATTCAGAGTAATCAATGGGATTATGTTTCGAAAATTTACCCAGAAAATGGACATTTGTTAAGTAGCGTCAGCTATATATTGCGATCGTAGGGACTAGGGAATTACGACGAAATACGACTTTATTAATGAATTGATAACGGTACGAAGCGTAAAATTAGGATGTTAGTACACACATGCAAGAGTGTGGAGAAGCCGTAGTTATGTATGTACATAAATTGAGAGAGATGTGATGTTTTAGATTTTTGGAGCATTAAATTGATTCGCATTCGTTGGGGTTATGTAACTCATACCGTAAAGACTCTATTTATAGACGGGTCTAAAGGCGTCACAAATCCGACTACACTTTCAAACCGGGTATAATTAGAGACCCGGGCAAATTATTTTTCGTTTATGCATAACTTGAAGCATCTAAAAACGGACATTAAAGGAATGTCATAATTAAAGACAAGCTTATTAAACTTTTCAAAATTGTGCTCAAGACCCGGCTATAAATAATCTTTACGGTATAACAAAAAATACGATCTACATCTGTATGCTACGTGATCATGTACATAATACCTAAGAAGAATTTTTTTAAGCATTTTGTCAATACAATCTAAATTAGTCGTACCTTCATTACGGGACCTGAGCTCGGTTATACGGTGTCTAAAAAGTAATGTTTTGATGGCCAAATGGACCGTGCAGGCGCACATTTGCACGGCGTCATGTGAAATTTTAAAATTTGACCTAGAGATGTGAAATTTGGCATGCACATGCACCAACATACATATGCTACATCATACTTAATATAAGATCAATTCCCTGTCCGTTCGCTATTAATTTTTCAGGGAAAATCAAAAACCAAAGGTAATCCATATTAGGTATTAGGACTGTATTAGGATATTGTATTAGGATCTCACCATCACCGTTCAATAAGAAATGCGATGATTACAAAGGCAATTTCGCTGAAGCCCACCATCATAAATACCTGCATTTAAATAGGTTTACGTAGTTGAAATTTTTTATTACGTGTTTTAATATGTATATGTAATATGTATAATGGCCGGAAAAATAGAACGATTCACCTAAAACATGTAATTAAATCCTACATATTATATTGCTCGATCGATCTGTTGGTTAAAGCATTTTTTAGTATTTCCATATCCAGCCGTAAGTTAGATATACTTATTTAAGCACTTCTGAATTTTATAGCTATGGCAAAATAGCTGGAGAATCTCAAAACTTTGGCGATTCAGTTTCCCTAATTGACTTGTACATCTATCATTTAAGAATTTTAACTGAGTGATAAGCACATCATGTCACAAGTGCGGCGAAAGATCATATCCTATTTCATATTATTATATGGAATCACAGTCGTTCCACTTTCAGGAGCGTTAGATACCGATAACTTCCTGGAAACCGTTCCATTTCACAAATTACTGGAAAGCATTCAAAATTGTCACGTAATAATTGGACACGGTGGAGGTTTATCTTCGAAGAGCCTGCAATCCACATACCCCATCGCAATTATCCTTTTGCATTTACCGCCATTCACCAAATTCAATTCTCTCATCTCAAACCCGTTTCAAATAAATGTTCTAAAGATGCGGCCTCTCATCCGTAAATTAATCCTAATTCACTATCCCAAGAAGGAGATTGGAAGACACGAAATACTTAGAGAAGAAGAAAAGTTGTCATATTGGATCTTTCTGTTGAAGACGTCACATTTCTATTTTCTCAAAGAATTTGGACACTTTCAGGGTTACGGGAAACACAGAGAATATATTTCTTTCTCGTTGTCCTTTCAACATGTATACATTGTCGTGTTGGTTAAAAATTATAAGAAATACTACATCGAATCTAACAGGCAAAACCTGGTATTCGACTTCATGACGCCCTGGAACCCGGAAAATTTTGCAATATTGTTTCCAATTGATGGAGTAACTTATTAGTTGTGTACCCTGCCGGGGGGACGATATCCCCAGCCTTCCACCATGGTTTGCGATATTATCTCGAAGCTGCGTGTTCAGCATTTAGTACAACCAACGCCACCACAGTTGTGGGGAGATGAACGGATGTTTTTTCAGTATGAAAGATATCGTTTACCGGCGACGGTAAGTCCATTCAAACGTTCTGCTAATGTCTCGATACACAATTACTTGACGCAATTAGTGTTCCGAAAGGCGAATGCTACCATTTCAATCCGAAATGTAGACACGGAGTTCCGCCTAGCCTCAGTTTCTGATTTAGAGGCCCCATTCTTAAAGCCAGGAAGCATGAATATTGTACTAACTAGTTTCAGTGGTTTTGAGTTCCTTACTTGCTATTCACCAAAGTCTTTAGACTTCATGTTTTATTTCAAGCCATTTGAACCCTCACTCTGGTTAACGATCGGGGTGGCATTGGTATTAATGGGGTGTGTTACATCATTATTTGTTAAGTATTACGTAAGAGGGAAAAAGATCACGTTTTCCTGTTGGGTTTACCTTGCCGCAACCTGCTTGGAAGAAACATCTTCGGTGCCATCTGCCGTTGCTAATAAGTACTATTTTCGGCTAACCCTTGGAATTTGGGCATTGGTTTCTACGTTCCTCACGAATTGCTATAGCGGTCTTATGATCACGGATTTGAACTCCCCGCTCCCTGGTGCTATATTCGAAAGTTTTGAAGATCTTCAATGTTCTCACCATGGTGAGCAAAAGTTGCCGACACCTATCAACCGAGTGTGGATGGAAGAGTATCAGGGTAATCATACCCAATTGCAGAAAACTAATTTTGACATCCTTGACTGGTGGTTTGAACGAGTTCAGCAAAATCGAAGCCATGCGAGAGAGAACCCACTGCAATCTGTGGACTGTTTTCAGTTTCTCAGTCCCATCGAGATCGGGGATTTTGGAGTTCACCTAAGTTTTCTTGCATTATTGCTAACAGAGTACCGAAGATTTAGGGATGAGCTTAAAACATATTTTAAAACGTATGTACTATCCCGTGAGTCTGGAATCTTGCTACAACTATTCAACCCTAAACATGGAATATTTCCCACCGGTATGAAACGCCATAAGAATGTAAACCTTATCAAATATCAGCACCTTGTCTAGGCCGATGTGGTTAACTGTAGAAGCAAGACCGCCTTTGTTGCACGTTCCACACTATTGGAAGAAGAGTACATATATCTTTCAAAAACTTATTTCTGGTTGGACTTTCGTAAAGGGAAACATGTTTTGTATGCTATGCCACAGGGTTATGCTTTCCAAAATGAGGGAAAATCCAAAGTCCCAGTATATTTTCGGTCAATCTATGAAAGTGGGATATACAATCGACTTCTAATAGAGGATGCTGCAAATAGGGTGAGCTCGAGAAGACGAGATGATGAAAGTGTACCAAATTTGTCAATGGCACAAACTTTAAATGGCAGCCTTGCCACGTTGTTTGCGGTGTATGGGGGTTTAATAACTCTGGGGGTGGTTGCGTTTGCGGTGGAATCACAGCAACTGCTGCGCCATCGATGTAGGATGGTCGGAATTGGTTTAAGGAAAAAATGTTAAAAACTTTTGCGTTGTTATTTATATACATTAATGTAGAAATGCTTATGTAAATGCGTGATGTTAGCTCTGAAATGTGCTCTCATGTAAATTACATGATATAATGTAAATGTTTGACATTCAAAATTCTGTTGGATGAGATGTAAATGTATGACACTGATGGACGTAACAGGCAGCACATTAAACTCTAAATTGCATGCATAACTACAGACTTAGAACTCGTTGCTGTTCGAAAAGTAAAATCCTCGGTTTATCAATTTATAGGATTGACTATATTATTTATATCAAAACATGCGTGCCTTTAAAAAAGCAAGTCAAGCCGCTACATTTAAACAAAGGACAAATCGGACTTGCTTCAAAATATATCAAGCCTAACTGCAAGTGATGCATGCCGAAATCCGAACCACTCTGCTTTGAGCATAGTCCCAGAAAAATAAGTTTTTGATCATTCATATATAGTTAAAATTTTAGCGGACTAACCGGATGAGAGAGAACCTTTCTTATTTCTAACGGTTACACTCGTTGTATGCTAGATGCAGGATCGCTCTCTTTTATTGTTCCAATATTATCATTTCAATTTAACAGTTTCAAATCCACTTATTACTTACATCTTGGAAGATTCTCAGGAGGTGAAGCAATTATTCCAAAATATTGAGCTTGGTAAGTACTTGGCAACATTGAAGGGAAGAAAGGAGGTCAAATTCACGCAACAGCGCGATGACCTAGTTCTGATTAAATATTTTTCTACTTTTTTCAGAAAATACAATCAACGACCAGTCACGCCTTGTAGTTGAGAAAGGGGATTTGAAATAATTGATTCCTACCGTTGGAGATCGTGCTCAAGCTTGGCATGCAATTCATTAGTTAAAAACTGGAGAGGTGTACCTATGTTTTTTATACCCTACTCGTTTTCGAAGTTTGAAGTCCTTTTCGGTACATTTAATAGCTGATGTCGTATAAGAACTGATACCGTATAATTAGTACTTAGGAAGAACTTATGCAAATATGGGGAATGCATAATTATAAATATAAATTAATATTTTAATATTTATTGCAATCTACATATGTATTTATGTTCAATGGTTTTTCCAAGGAATATTTGTATCCAATTATTTTGCGTATGTATGTACATATTTGGTAAATAGCGCATTTGGTTTCAACCTCCAACTTATTATTTAGCTACATGTATATGTTTTACTGCACGTATCTAAATATGTATTAACGCTAAGGATGCTTTACCCCGGAATAGTCGTGGAAGTATTCCAAATTTTCCATTCGCAGAAATTCGCTTTTCTCTGGTCTACTCAAATTGTCATGTTGCTCTCCTGCTTGTGCCTGCCGTCAATCCGCTGCAACAAATATGGGGAATGGTGGACTTCGAAGAAGACCCATATTATGTAGTAATGATTGACCTCTACCCTCGCTATATACATTGGCAATTTAATCATTATTTCCTTACTAGTGCCAACTTTAGAGTGACATCCATCATTTTGTACTACAATATGACGTAAACTATCTTATCAATCTTGTGCCATACTTGCACTCCGCCGTAAAACATACCGGATCAGAATGATAGGAGCGTTCTACTAAAAAAAATGTTTCCCGTTAATGACTGGGATTTTCTAGAATTCTACAAAAAATTGATGTCCAATATGAATCGACATCCTGTTCAATTGATCACGAACCGAACCTTTTGGAAAATATCTTGCAGTTTAAGACCCTGTGGATTGAATACGCCTCGGACATCTTCCCCAGTAACCGAACTTATACTTCGATTAAACTTTACATCTAAAGATTCATTTCAAAACGTCATAGGACATGTTGTTTCAAATCAGATGTACAGAGACAGCGAATTGGAAGACAGATTTTACACTCCAGGAGTGCTCGTTAGAGACATCTGGGTCAAGCATGGCACTGAATATAAGAAATATGGGTACACAATATTTACCCTGCTAGCTGGGCTAGATGGAACATCATTGTTAAAGATTTTTGATTTTTTATCTTGTTCCATACTAATATTTTACTATTAAAGAAATCATGATACCTGAAATGGTTAAACGGGCCAAGAACTCACCCGATTATCTCCAAACATTAAAGAACCTCAAATAGCAAAAGTAATGTGGTTAGGTAATTCCAATAACTTTGGTTTTGTGTGAAGTATTTCGTTAAATAAACCGCTGCCATTTAATAAAATGCCAAAACCCACGATTTTTTCTGCGATTGACCGCCAATTAATACTGCAAAATATGGAAGCCTTCTTTGACATTTCTAAAAAGTATTTTCGGATATTCTACTTTCGATAACCACAATTCCAGCACGATGATGTTTCCTTCTATGTATTACTACTTTATCACAAAAAATGCGTTGAGAAATTTGCTCAAAATCATGAACACAGCTTTTAAGCAAGCAAATTAATTATTGTTGAAGGTAAATAAACATTTCAAATTCGCATTTGCTGTTGCCCTCTTTTGTAGAATATTGGGGCGAAATGAGACGGAGTTGGGTTGGGTCGGGTTGAGTCGGGTTGGGTTGGGTCATTTTTTGTTCTGGTTTAGTCGGGTTTGGGCGGGTTTGGCAAACAAATGCTAAAGTTGGGTTGGGTTGGGTCGAACTGCAAACTGTCGGGTTGGGTTGGGTTTTTTTAGTGCTCAGGAAAGTCGGGCTTGGGCGGGTCGGGTTTTCAAAAACCTTGACCCATCTCACCTCTGAAGTGCAGTCGTATCTTAATTCGAAAAAGACGTAAGTGCACAATACAATCTTGTAAAAGGACGTAAGTGCAATTATGTTAGTATAAACTTTAACATTAGAACTACCAGTGTGATATTCGACTATTAAGTTGCAGGTGTTCTCAGGTTCAACAGGACTGCATTCAGTTTCATTTGCAATTTTCAAAACTTGACGAAATACAAATTTTGCAAGGTTCGTCAAGTTTTCCATCCAATCGAAAGGGTTGTAGGTGGGTTCTTATCTTTCATGAAGTTCGCGATCCGCGTACATATGCCCCATTGTCCAACAACGGGTATTAGCCGGTAGGGCGATGAAATTAGCGTTTGCCAAACGCTGCCTTTCCTTCTTGGTGCAGACATGTGGAGCCAAGAAGTTTGTACATCGCATCCAACACAGGTCAAATTCGTCCCCCGCCAGGGGAAAAGCAATGACAAATGTGGGAATCTCATAATGGAATAGATAGCATAAGTATAAGAATAAGTCAAAGCTATCGCTTTCCAATTTTTGAATCCATTTGGAGTGCTCTACAACCACGATTAAGTTGGAGAGAAAAACTAGACGGAATATCAAACCAGTACCTGTCCTGTACTATGCCCGTGTCAATATAGTGAGCAACGTTCCAGTGTCTGTTGAAAATCAGGCTGATCCTGCATCCTCCTATCCGAACTTGTAGTACGTCCAAGGCGAAAGTAGCCCGCTGCGTTCTAAACTCTGGGATATCTTGATAAGCCGGCAATAAAACCGTGGTTGTTGGGTAGATGTAAGAAGCGGAAAATTCCAAGTTTGCCAAACCATCGTGTAGAACTTGAACGTCACAATTGGTATCCTCGTTTAGGAGGCGGTCAAGCGAAAATGGTTTGGCATGAGATAAACCACGGCTTAATAGCAGTACGATTAGAAAAAGGGGTGCTAAAAATTTAAACATGTTTTGGGACCAATGGAGACCAAGCTGTAGCAGTTATTTGAAACGTTTTAAATAGGTTAAATTTGCAAAAAATTTTGATTTATTTTATGTGAATTGCAAAAATTTATCTCCTTAAACTACCACAAATCCTGTATATCACCAAAGGACTGCATTTTTACTGCATACTGAAGTTTATTAAAATGTCGCAAATCAACAGACAAAAGTCGGTTTTTCAGATCAAGACACATAAAATAAAGAATTTGCTGAAATGAATTGAATAAAGAAACCAACGCTACTGAACCATTATAAAGTGACTTATGAGAAAGTTGCTTTTAAGAAGACGTGACAAAATTCCTATTGTTTATGTACGAAGTACGTAAGTATTAATTATTGGATGGATGTCCACCATAAAACATTTTATTGATTATAGGATTTTTTCTTCGCCGTGTCCCAAACTTCGTGTTGGAAAGACCAACATTCAAATACTCATAATCAAATACTTTAGAATTGAAATACGTTAACTCACGCGAACTCTTTCCATCAATTCTAATGCACAGCTGTACATGACCGCTGTAAAAATCAATATCAAGTTTTCGCAACTGAATTAATTAGTAGTCTCAACGGTTCTTGGTTGTGCCCGGACTTAATCAGAACCGGACATAACCGACATTTTTCGGGCCGGTCCTCTATGTTTAATGAACCGAACCGAACCGAAAGTTTTTGTTATCAATAGTCAATGAAAGACGTATTAGCAACACGAAGGTGAGCTGCATAAAATTGGTTATAACTTTGGCACGCATCATCAAATTAACATGAAACTTTGCGCGTACTACGAACAAATTATTTTTCTAATTTTCCTTCTCATTTCGTCAATAAAAGTTAATTAGATAACAGAATATGATTTTTGTTACTTCAGTCTAGATTTAGGTTGTCTAGGGCCAAAAACGGCTGCGAATGGAGGCGAACTTATTTTCACAAATGTTAAGGTCAGTTAATTCATAGCAATTTCCATGGGTTGACAAAAGCTTCATAAAGTTGTGAAGAAGCCAGCTTGCAACCCTGTTTCACCGGAGGTGGGGCCTTTAGAAATGAAACGTGCATATTTGTTTTGGGCGTGAGCTGTCTGCTCATTGGGGGATACCTCATTTTGACCTCAGGAACTTATTTGATGGCGATGGGGGTGGCTCCGTCTTTTTATGCCGAGTTCGACTTTATATCGACATTAAAATTGAGACCTTTAGTTATTTAAAATGTCGAAAACGTGTTGAAAAGTTGACTATTAGTTTGAAGGTAAGTTTCCTCATCTTCGGCTCGATCCATATATGAGAGATCTTGAGAGATCTTCATATTGAGATCTCATATTGAGAGATCTTCCTAAGTATTTCTCTTCCATGCGGCTCGATCGGGTCTGAATTCTTTCCCTGACTAAAAACTCCTCTTTCTTGATGCCACATCATCACATACATTTACATTCATTGGCTAAAATAGTGGCCCGAGTTTTAAGTACATACGGCTTTGTCTTGACTTTTGTTACACAAGCATTTTCCAGCATACATACATACATACGAGAATCTCATATTCATAAAACTGTTTCATAACGTGTCATTGTCCATGCCCAATAATCTCAAATCATTAATTTACATATAGTTAAAACCTTAAAATTATCAGATAAAAATCATGTCATTATTCAAAATCAGGAAAATTATTCACGGCGACAACAATATTTCTAATAAATTTGCAACGATTTTGTCCACAATATCGGCGACCGGAGTTTTTAAAGAAATTCCCAGAGCAGAGAAATATTTTGTAATGCTAATTTTCGGCCTGTGACATCATAGGAAATAAATCAAGGAACATGCTCTTATCCGACAGTCCAATACCAAGCATGAAAGTCAACACAATTTAATGGCTACGAAAAATATCGCCACAGCCGAAACACGAGCCTTCAAGAAAACGTAGAAATACGGGTCGGGTTATCAACTTAAAATCGGAGAAAACCGCTTTACCGTGCATTTTAAGTTATGAAAAAGTTATGATGGAATCCGCGAGAATCTGTGTTGTTCCCGCTCGGAAGAAAAATGTCACGGTCAAAATGCAAATTCTCGCTTTAGGATTGCGTCACAATTTCGTTTAAACTCAGCATTTTAAAGAATCCTGAAACACGTGCTTAATTATTTTTCTAATGATATCGTGATATCATTATATGATATCTAATAATTATCGTGGTATCCGACAAAATTGCTGGCGTGGCCGCATTGGTATGGGATCTTCGGTGCATGTTTTAGTAATTTTGGAAAATAATTACGCTAATCTTCCAAATATACTTAAAAACTGTGTGTTGTGAATTGGAAGCACAGATTTGGAGTATACTTACTTAGATACACAGACGGATAGGCCTGCATGTACAAATGTGGAGGCTGTCATGTTCATAGTTATTAAGATTGCAATACTCAAAATGCTTAAAAAGTTCCAGTCACCCTCCAGTCACTGTATTACTGGCGAACGTAGTCTACATACAGTGACTGGAGGGTGACTGGAACTTTTTAAGCATTTTGAGCTGCAGGTCTATCCGTGTGGGCTAACTAATAACATAATAGACCTGGTGCGCTTGATTGGAAGCGAATTTTAAGTAATAAACTTCTTCTTTATCAAGCACAGGGATACGGTTTGGTTGATGCAAAAATTTTGCATAACCAGTGGCGTTCCATTATCGATATAATTTGAGCCAAATTTTATTTTCAGGTGGCAGCAGGCTCTCAATTCTCTTCGTCGGAGACCGCTTTTCCGATTCTGCAATGCCACGCTTTGGTGACCCTTAGTGTGAAGCACCCTCTGCGACCAGTTGTTGATCAAGGAAGCCAGAGTAATCACAAAAATGCTGCTTGTAATTGCACTTATTTCCAGGATTGGGAATAATGCGAATCCTGGAAGAGCAATTTCTCCACGATTTGTAATGCCGACGTATAGCGAGAGTAATGGAATTGCTGGAATAATGGATACCATAGTTGGAAAGATTCGTTTCGTAACAACGGCATTGAATGAGTTCTCCAAAATTTGAATGTGGCGGTAGAATTGAATGCAAGTGAATCGGTATCCTTCTTGGTTTTAGAGACTTCCCTAAATTTGAATCAGAACAATTTAGGTAACCCTACAAAGATTGGACTTTAAATGTAACAAGGGAACATACCGAGATGTCCAACGAGTTAAGGGTCGTATACCAAAATGACCACGATACATGACTCATTAAAGAAACTGAAGAATTTCCGTGTAAAACTCACTTTTCGCCACGTTGTGACGATGTTTGTGATGAGCGTATGACCATCGGTTTGCAGTCGGAAGAGGTCGCCCGCCTAACGTTCAGGTCGAACTCATATTGTCTTTAGACATTTAAATTTTTTTCGAGTTTCAACAAATTAACAAACCTCTATTTTTTTAATTCCAGATAAGTTGATCAAAATTTCAATTAAAAAAATTCTTATTTTTATAAAACTTTCACAATTTGTTCAAACTTTCCTAAGAATTTTTTCGAAAATCTAAAAAATTGAAATGTCTGAATGTCTTCGACATGAACATTTACCGGCCGACCTCTTCCGATTGAAACCCGATGGACATACGCTCGTCGCAAATATCGTTACAACTTGAAAAGTGCATTTCACACGGGAATTCGTTCAGTTGGTTGAACAGGTCATGTATCGTGGTCATTTTGGTATAGGTGTCGACCCTTAACTCGTTGGACCACTCGATATGGGCACTTGTAAACTACGAGTGTCTCCAGTCAGTAGACTAAAATAATTGCTATTATTGCTTTGGTGGCGATAATGTTGTGATAATTAATTAATTTACCTGCGAAGAAGTTTGAGACAACGAAGGAGGAAATTAATTCCTACAAAAAGAAAATATATGTAAAATCCAAGTAGTTCCCGAGTACGTTCCATGACAGGTCATCCAAGTCTCAAACATTTTGACCGCACATCTGGCCACGTTGTTTAGGGAACATGCGCGTTCTGCATCTGGGCACCCACAATCCGCTAGCATTGAAAGGATGAATTGCGGAGTGCAAGGAAGGAATCGCAATATTAGGAATACAACAATTTGGAATACGAAGGTACCAACTTTACACCAAACTATAAACATCTTGATTGCCTTTGTTCGCAAGGAGACTGAAATTCTTGGTAGATCTGTAATTATGTGGGAATGAATTGTAAAATATACTTAAGATAAGTTTTGGGTCATAAAATGACATTCCTATCCATGCTCGTAATTTAAGATTTTATTGTTTCGACAAGTACTTCTGGATATCCTCCAGTAATAAATTTCTGGAGCGTAGCGTTCATGTGAAATTTATAGTCTAAACAATTGACTAAATGGTATTGAATTAATTAATTGTTTTCGATGATTGGATGTGTAGTGTAAAACAGGGTACTTCCGGTTGAGTTATTACTCTGCTATCAAAACCCTACTTCCATAACTTGCCTAAATAAATAAACTTGATCTTCATCCACAGAGCAGGCCAAATTATGACAATCTTATTTTCCGTGACAAACACGGTGCCACTGAGTAACAATATGACCCCACAGATGAGAAAGACTGGCCGTATGAGTCCCAACGAGACTGGGGTGGACTCATGGAATCGGACTTTCTCTTTCACTTTTCCCAAATACCTTTGCACCATCTCAAAATATTTCTGTCTTCCGTGTCGAAAATTCCTTTTCTCCAGTAGCGAACCAATCCTAACCAATTTCTCCCACATCACCACAAGTCCGGATTCTTGCAGGCGTCCCCATTCTTTTGCGACGTAAGGAAATATCAGATTCTTAAACCCTACACGTACTTCTGCAACTCTAAATGGCGATTCCGCCTTACATATGAGTACATATCGATTTCCGGCGAGTGTAATCAAGCTAGCATAATGTTGAAGCATTTTATTAACAAGTAATACCGCAATGGCTGGCGCTGTTCCAGTGAAGTTTTCATGACTGTATTTCTTCAACGTGAGAAATATCGAACCATTCCCGATGGACGAAATCTTTTCCTGCAGTTTGATTAAAACCTTCGCAAATTCTGAATTTTCTTTTATACTCGAGAGTAATTGTGGAATAAGTATTTTCTTTAGGTAAGAATTGTGCAATCGGGTTTCTGATGAATATATGGTATCCATCCCTACAATCTCAATGTCGCTCTTAGCCAGATCGTTAAACCCTTGCGGAGTTTGTGGAGGGAATAGGACCGCCAAACAGGAGTAGATTGATCCTTGATATAAATTTGCAGTGAGGACGAAGTTCCCGAACAGCCAGAGGATGACGAGAATCAAGGCTACTTTTCCCTTACAATACGCCTTTCCTGTAGTATCGCCAACCTGACCGAGAAACATGGAGGTGGCGGTGATCAACTTTTCTGCCATTGAAATAAATATTCGCAAATCGCTTCGAATTATCCCGTCTTGTTCTAGCTGCGCGAAATATGCAGCCACTGAGATGACACTAATCAAGAGGAAGGTCCAAGATTCTGTGTCGAATGGAGAGATAAAAGTGGCCACGCCACTAGCATGGGACGGTGGGTTGGTTATAGTCAAAAAGTTAATATAACCAAATTGGACTTCATAAACTTCATCTGTGATGCTGTTCGGCAGGTCATCCCTGATACCCAGAACACGTTCAAAACTTTCATCCACGTGACGACTTCTGCTACTCACTTGCATCATGGTTAGATTATATTTTGTTGAAATGGTTCTTATGAGACAGAAATTAAATTCATCTATATCTCCTAGTTTGCTATACATTAGGCCACATCTTCCCCTCCGAACGAATTTCTTTGCACGAAGGTAGTAAATATTGTATTTGTGCATGTTTCTATTAACAGTGTCCCAAGCCTGTCGTATACTAAAGAGGGAAATGCCCCTCAGGCGTAAATACTTGATCGGTTTGCATGTCAAACATGGGAGGAAGTAACGGATTGATTTCACGCTATCTTCAAAAACCACAAGTTTGGCGAGACCAATCAGTTCGGCAGCGCGTGCGTAGCATTCCAAATCCCGCCTATGGAGGGTGAGACTAAAGATGACGAATGGGCGAAAGACCCGATAAGTGTAGTAGATAAGATCTTCACACGCCAAATAAACGTCACTGGTTTGGCCTACTGAACGGTCAATGCGAATGAAGACAACAACTGGTCTTGAACATTTATCATTATTGAGATTCCAATCAATGTTGACTAGCACTTTAGGGAAGAGAATGCCACTTCCGGTGTAACAGAGCACATGGTATCGTAGCGGAGTGTAGGGATTGGCATTCTGGATAGTGTGAAAATGCCGGACTTCAATTTTGTCCAGGATCATTGAGTTTGAACAAGCTGGTACGCTCACGAAGGTTAAATCAGCCTCGTGAAAAACTTCTTGGAACGAGGTACTTAAAGCGGAGCACGTCCAGAGTGAGGCACAGAGGAAAAAAACTAAGAGGCCGAGTGACATGGTAAATTTAGCGATGAAGTCGTATACAAAGCCCCAATAACGTGTCACCAACCAGATAAAGGTACATACCTCACAGTAAATTAATAACTACGATCTGTAAACATCTGTAAACAGAGGATTCTTCGAATCTTGCCTGCATTGAGAATAAATATCTGTATGTATTTGGATATAAGTAAGGTCCGTTAAAATTAGAATTCTTCCAATTTCCTCGAACTTATGGAAACCTTAAGTACTTGTTTTGTTCGTCGAATTATTTTATCGCTTCGTGCTAGCTATTATTTCCGTTGTCACGCACACACGGAAAACTTAATTAAACCATGCGCCCAATATGTATGTCATGATTAATTTTGTAAAGCTATAAAATATACCAATTTATCTTAAATGTGCAAAAATTGTATTTAATATTTCCCATGTGTAAGCTTAATACCGGAAATAAATTATCCACATATTTCAAGAGGGGTTGATTTTGTGAAGCATGCATACATACATCTATATTATAAGCTGGAAATGTTTGTCTGCAACGGAAGTGAAAGTAATTTTCCGTGACGGAAGTGAAAGTGGAGAAAGTTAAGTTTCGAATGGCGCGAAAATTCAAAATAAATTAAATTCAAAAAATTAAATGACAGAAGGGGTATGGGCCTCTTTGTATGGGCTTATGGGGGTGGTGGTTATTTAGGGTTATCTGAGGGATGGTGGTTATCTGGGGGTGGTGGTTATCTTGGGGTGGTGGTTATCTGGGTGTGGTGGTTATCTGGGGGTGGTGGTTATCTGAGGGGTGGTGGTTATTTAGGTAAGATAAGTGGGCGGCGAGTAGTACTGTGCCCAAGCCCTGCCCAGCCATAGCCCAATCACTCCTTAGAGTGAAGTAGCGAGTAGTACTGTGCCCAAGCCCAGCCCAAGCCCAGCCCTAGCCCAATCACTCCTTACAGTGAAATATCGAGTAGCACTGTGCCCAAGCCCAGCCCACACCAGCCCTAGCCCAATCACTCCTTAGAGTTATATTGAAAACCACAGAAACTACCCCCGTACAAGAGACGGACTTATACCCTAGGAATGAGTGGTCACTCCGCTGCGGATTGGAGTAGGAGTGGAGTGGGAGTGAGTCGCGAGCACACCGAAATGTCACTCGAGTGGATGAAGTGGGAGTAAGGTCCCGTTACATTAATTGAGTACGACACCGCATCGTGGTTCATAGTTTGAAGACGGAGGTTTGGGGTTTTACTTAATGCAATTGTACCTCCAATTTAATTTAACAAACACCGTGAATAAAGAAAAACAGGGAAATATTCTGACGAAGGCACTAGACAGTCAGAATATTATTTATTTTACTTCGACGTGCTATTGTACTCAGTGAGTCTACATGAACCTCCCACATCGCAGCGAAATGGTCAAGATAACCACCCAATATAACCACCATTTTACGACCATCCCAACATAACTACTATCAGACATTGATTTTTTAAATTTAATTTGTTTTTACTTTTCGCGCCATTCGAAACTTGACTTTCTTTACTCTCCCTTGCGTTGCAGATTATTTTCTTTCACTTCCGTTGCCGACAGATATTTCCAGCTTATAATTTTCACTCGCCCGGCGGGAGACGGGCTTATACGCTAGTATAATATACAAATATTTACGATACTCATCATCCAGGGTTGCAAAATATGAAACACTACACTGCTGGAATGCGTTCAGCGACCTTCATCAACATTTTAATGTTTTTTAAGCTATGTTATATCAAATACATAATAGCTCTTATATCATAACATATCTTACTAATCCAAAATCGGAGATATTTTCAAGAAAAATTCAATTAATGAGAGAACGTCGGCCGACCCTCAGGCGAAACTCGTTGTCAGAAATGGCCTCCCCGGTGCCGACGAGGGAACATCACTATAGTTCATCTCAGAGGTGGGCAATATACATCAAAATGTATATTGAATATACTTTGCCAATATACTCAAATTTTCGTCTCAATATACTATACTATATACAATATACTACAAAAGTGAAATATACAATATACAAATATACGTATATAATATACATGATTTTAGTTTCAATATACTATACATGTATATTGAATATACAATTCCAATATACTTTGGAAAAAATGAGATACAAAGCGTAATTTAGTGTTTTCAGTTAAAAATTGTCCGTTGAACCTTAACGTATTTTAAGACGGTGACTGGCAAAAGTCGCTAGCACAAAATTAAATTGAATTTTCACTTATCGTTAGATAGTCATGCATATTTGGAAAACTTAAGAGTGTGGAAAGTTTCTAGGTTTCTCTTATTGTGGGATGCCAATTTTTGTTACCAGTTGCACAATGCATTAAACAATAAACCGTCGCAAACGCGCATACGGAAGTAGCTTCAGACGTACTTCACCCCAAACGGTCCCACCACAACTCGGGAACACTTAATTTCACTCTATTTCACCTATAGATTAATTTTTTGTAAAAATCTCATTTTGCCCCGACCACACCCCCTGGCGACGAGGGGGTGTGGAACAACTCGGGAACACTTAATTTCACTCTATTTCATCTATAGATTAATTTTTTATAAAAATCTCATTTTGCCCCAACCACACCCCTGGCGCCTAGGGGGTGTGGCACAACTCCGGAACACATAATTTTACTCTATTTCACCTATAGATTAAATTGCACTAAAAATCTCATTTTGCCCCAACCACACCCGCTGGCGCCGAAGGGGGTGTGGTCCGGTTGCCCCCAAAAGTTGATAGGATCCTCCCCCTGGGGTCTTATGTATGATGGCGAAAACCGATTTCGATTATCTCGATCCGTTCTCCTGATATCCTGCTGACAGACAGACGGACAGACAGACAGACAGACAGACAGACAGACAGACAGACAGACAGACAGACAAAGTCTTCACATAAAGTAGCTGAAGCTACTTAATAATGCAATTGCACTTAACTATAATTAAAAAAACATTAAAAACTGAAAAATATTGACAAAAATTGGTTAATATGAAAATGTAGACGTCGGGCTTTGTTATAATGGACGTTCCTACCACATTTTTTTTACATGCAGAATTCAACACATTTTTACTATTATTTTCTACTATTTTTTTAAATTAAATCAAAATAACTTTTAGTTCAAAGCCTAGACCACTACCCAAACATCACTCATTTATAAATTGCCTCAAAATTAAAAGTTCGCCCTTTCCAATAGCAGAATCATTGTACAGGTTTAAGGACCTTTAATCCATCGATTCCAATATGGAAAATGGGAGAGTTTTGTATGATATACATAATTTAAAAAATCGGTGGTTTTTTGTGTACTGGTGTTGAGCTAAGAATTATTTGTATTTTCTAAATATGTTGAACTATATAAATATGTGACAACAATCTAAGATAGGACCAAGGAAGCCTGACGTACTTATTGTTAGAGCAACCGCAAACGGATATAACGATTCTATAACTTCGACGTTTAACATATACCCCAGCACAACTTTAAAATATGCATTCTTGTCATTCGCCACGCATTTTACACCTAATTGTATATTGTATATTTACTGGACAGTTTTTTGTCCAATATACAATATACTTTTTTTCAATAGATGAACTTCATCTATTAAAAATCCATTCATGCGTCATTTTTTATATATCTATGTTACATATTTTGTTGATTTTCCTATCAACGGGCCTGGTGCGTGAAAACGGTTGAAAGTTTGCAAAACGTTATTAGTTTTGAAAATATGTGAAGAATTGCAAGAACGGCTCAAACTCAAAATTCATAAGAATTACAGCGTACACCAAATAATCTTGTAGAAAAAAAGATGAATTTTTAACAAATGAACCATACCAGTGGTTCATTTCATTTGGCTATTTTTATATGACAGTCTTAGTTAGATAATTTGTACCTATTTCATTCAAATTTATTGGATAGTTGATCTGTAGCCTGTCATCCTGGATACGAATGCTATTGGAAAACAATGATTGACACAGGATACATATTTGTTGTTGGGACCATGTTATGGGATAATCACTTAAATAACTTTGTCCTTCGTTAAGGTAAAAAGTTCGTATAATTCTCAGAATTAACGAGACGAGGTGCATTATAAAAGATAGATTACAATCGGACTACCTAGTACTGCCATAAGTTTTGACCACTACACAAATTAATGTGGCGGACTCAGTTTATTGAATTTTAAAAAAATAACGATATAACGAGAAAGCCAATTAAATTCCCTACAAAACATACCAACCAGATTTTAAAATTTCCTCCCTTCGAAGCTACAAGAGCCCAAAGTCTACATAGGTATCCACATCTCACTCGTGGTACGCACTCATTCCAAGGAATATTAGTCTCATTTCTAAGCGACAGATTTTTTCTCGGATTTTAAACTTGTATGTGGTTTAGCACATGTATCTAGCTTCAGTTTGGACCACATGTCATATTCCAGAAGATTGAGGTTCGGCCACAATGAATTTTATCCTTGATCCGACCTGGAGTCAGAAATTTTGGAATTTTACCTCATTTTTAATATGTTGCCCTTATGAGGAGGACCTGAGCCTTGCTCGTACATCTAGTGGCTATTTTTTAATAGGGTGTGGTCCAGTGGTTCTCCTATCCACTCGATAATTTCAAAAAATATTATTTGACAAGAAATTTCACCCCAGAGGAAAAAAATTCACTTATTTGACCAAATCCAATCTACGCCTAATAAAAAAATCACAGAATCTGGATGGTGGGTCTGATTACTATTTTTAAAATTTTTATGAATAATATGGACTGGTGGGGTGTCGACAAAGTGCTTTTGCTGATTTTATATAGCCTCAATTGTGAAAGTTTACTAATTTTTCAAAAATACTTATTTCCGTTTTTCGAGCGCGTACCGCATGATCAGTGCCCGGCATTTGAGGGCCCTATTTTTACTTGGCGTGGAGTTAGGAAGTGTTTCCTTTCATATCTTAAAAACATAAGTCCAGGGTCGAGTTTAGGGGGCTGGGACATAGTTTTACTTGGCCCGTTCTTTTGTAGGGGAATTTTTCTTAGGGTCCGGCATGAATTCGGCCGAATTCAGGTTTTGCGCGCCTTCGTGATTTTTTGTGACCTTTTTGACCATTCCCTTCAACTCGGTTTTCGGCTATAAAAACCACCAATATTAGTGGATCATTTTATGGTATGGTCGACCACCTTGCGTTTAGTTCCGATTTTTAATGAGCCATTGAAAAATGCCGGATTTTTATGTTTACCAAAATGTTTCTAAAAAATTGCAACACGTCGATTTGTCCGATCTGTCATTTTAGCACCTTGTATCACAAATAATTTCGGAACATGGTTTCTGATGGACAATTGCATGGGGAATTCAATAAAAAATAGTACAACTGGCTAACGTAACTTCTACCGATGTTTTTGAAGCGCGGAATGGGTGAGACATTATATATGGCAGTAGTAGGTATGATGGGGATCATTATTTACTGATAAGGTATAAGAAAATTTGCAATTTGTAATTTGCAATTTAGGATATTTGCAATTTGCAAAGTAATTTTTTAGAGATTAAGTTAACAAATTTTAAAAATGAATTGTTTAAATCAGCGCTACCGGATTTGTGATATTAAAAACACACGATCTTATTTATAAATAAGTCAAGAACGAATTTCATGCACCGTATCATGACAGTGAAATGCTTACCGTTTACATAAAAATTAATGTTTTACGCAGTTGTAAGGATACACTTTTTAGAATTTTTTAACGTGATTATCACCATATTTACCGGTGTGGATAATAACTATTTGGATTTATCTTGACAGGTTAATAAAAGGACTAATGGTGGTGGGATGTGGAAATTCTATAAATTACCTAGGAAAAAAAAGATATCAATATACGTTTATAATTGGATATTTCGTCACTTCAAGAAAATACATGGTTAAATCTAGTCAAGCAAATACCCCTCTTCTTACATTGTTCCACAAAGTGGCCCGTCTAAAATTAAGTTAGACTGAAATTAGTACTTGGATTTACGCTCATTACAAATATTTTAGTGATGCACAATCCTTAATTAATTAATGTTTTCATCCGCACAGTAAATCTCACTAAGAATCTGTTGCGCACAATTTCTCCGAATAAAGCTAAAATTGAAATTACAATGCAAATGCCCCAAAGGTAGAACCCGGTGGAAATTTTGGAGTTAAAATCTAACTTCGAAACCGCTGGAACAACTGGGTGCGTCCAATTTGCGTAATAATCCATCAGTTTGGACGGTTTCCATAACTTGTAAATAAAGTTCCAGTGGGCCAAGATCCCTGAAGAAATCATCACCTTGATACGTTTGTCGGCATAACTTTCTTGCGCCGGAGTAACCGTCCACCCCGTAAATTCGGTAAAGAAGATGTCTCCATTTCCACTAACAAAACCTATTTTTTCGGTATTGTCATTTAAAAAACTGGTTATTCTACCAATATTTTCTTTTGTATCCATCAGAGAAACTTTTTTTCTACAATTAGACAACGTTCTCCTGATCCCGTACTTGTCCCCGGAAGAATATTGTATGGGCTGTATGAGGTGATCAGGTAAAGGGTTCTTGGTATTGTTGCTTCGCCGGTCTTTAAATGCCCCTTTCTTGAAATTCGAGTCATAGCCAAAGTGATGCCACAGTTCTTGAAACAAACTGTTAGCCCTGTTCCTATACTTGTCAAGTCCTTTGTATTTTGTAGTTTGTCTTGCTAGCCCCATACAGCGAACGAGAATTCCCCAGTAGAAAGACTGGTATTGCTTATAGCCTATTCTTTGGTCCACATAAAAACCACCATCTTCCAGAAGGAAGACAGGCAACATAACTTGAAACCCGTCATCGTCCATTACACTCTCCAATGGGGAGTGGTACTTTGTGGGGATAATCATTTCCATTGTGAACCACGTTTTATACCAATTCGTTAAAACCGTTCCTATTAAAATCATCCAAAGTGCGTGAATGCCATAAAGGCCTAAGGACTGGTGTTTCTTTTGTATAAACGTTGCCTCTGTAGCAAATGTTGATAGGACTGAGTTTTCTAACGACAGTCCCACAACTATGAGTACTCCGTCAGAAATAATTTGTGGACGCAAAATCGTTAAAATTATAACCACCGCAGCGAAACTTATCGCAAGCATGGTCCAACATGTCAAATCAAACGGAGTTGTTAGTGCCAACGCAACGTCGAAATTAGACCTTGTGTTATAGCATGATACAAAACTGAAGCTTTGAACTTCATGCAAAACAAAACCATCGCCCTTTTCTTTACCTCTTGTATTGCCTAGACGTAGAATAGGTGAGATGAAGTGATGTGCCGTTATATTTCTTAGGTCATAAACTAATACATCTTGTAGTATCAGGAAATTTAAGAATCCGTTGAAATTGGTTGAACCCGCTATGGCACGATAGACATCATGGGATTGATTAATGAAGCCCGAAAAGTCACGAATGTCTTCTACAGTTTGGGTAAATCTCACTAGCGAAGACCAGAAATACTTGTTTCGTTTGAATACTTCCCTACTTAGTTGGGATACCCTATGTAAGCAATTGGGTGGCATGCAGTCTATTATATACCACGCTTCAGACCTTTCAATTCCGATTGGAGGTTTTTCAATGTGGTACCGATTATAATAACTCATTCGAAGGTGTGTCATGTCATCGGTTAATTTTGTCATATCCACTACTATAACTTCTCGAGAACCGAGACCATGCCAAGGTAATAATCCCATTATGTATTTTTGAATTTCTTGAGTAGCGGCTGTCATCCAAATGAAGAACTGGTATGGATAACTGCCATCAATAAAGCAACCTAATTTCATGAAACTAAAGTATTTACGAAAGTAGTTACTTTTCTCTGGGGACACTGCAAACGTTGCCCAACAATGAGCAGCATAATTTCGTCGTGTTATTAGGGAAAATTTGTCAAAAATGGTTACACCTATTTCGATCTTAGGAGGGCTTTCGTCTTGGTAATTAAGAATCATTACAGGTGCGAAGATAGGTTTGTTGTGAGCTGACCAATCAATATTTTCTGGAGTTAAAATCATGGTTGTACAGTTTTCGAAAAGGTTGAAGTATTCGATACCTATGATGGGTAATATTCCTTTCGAATTTGTTGCTTCAAAAGTGACCTCAGTATCACTAAGCACGTATGTGATGGTGGAAATTGCAACAAGATAGGTAATTATGACACAAGGATTAGTCTGAAGGAATGACATTTTGCTTTACAAGTTGAACCAATTTTGAAATTACTTGAAAGTCAACCTAATGTTTCCCTATAGCTACGCTGCTGCAAAGTCCTCTGACATACGGTACAACAAATATGAACTTCATTAAAGAGAAACAGGTATTCAAGCTATTTCACAATGATAGAACGCCGTATGGTGGACAGGGTATTCCGCCCCAGGTTGTAATTGGGTTTTTATGAATTTTAATGCGTGCCGAATGAATAACGCCCCCTGGGTTTTACTACGTTCAATGGGTTTTTTCGGGTCTTAATGGGTTTAATTTGGGTTTTAAAGATATTTTACGTTAAAGCATACTCTAAACGTTAAATACGTCTATCACACGTTAGACGAAGTTATTTCGTTTATTTGCTGATAATTGGGTTTTTTGAAAATCTAAAAAATTGACATCCTTCATTGCCACAAGTTTCAGTTGATTGACGCAATTTATTTGTGAACCTAAATAATAACTAGCCTGGACAGGGAGATGTCAAATATGTATGATTATGAATGCATTTGCAATAGTTGAGAAATTTTTTCATTGCTTAAAACTTGGCCATGTAATCTCAATAACGGTTTCGGTATTTCAATACCAAAAATAGAATATTGCAGTTTGAATTGATTTTATTAATGCCTCGCTTTCGGGAATGTCAATAATTTGAACTTTGGGGGTGGGAACAATTGAAAAATCAGTTTAGGAAGTTTCCGGGGTGTACCCAAATCAAAATTTTATTAGGTGCAACCATGGCCAAGTCAAAGTTCGGTATTATGACTATGAAATTTTGATTTAGTTACACCCCCAAAGTTACCAAAATTGATTTTTGACTTGGTTACACCCCAAAGTTTGAACTCAAGAGTGCTGTATTAATTAAATAAATTCATAAATTGATAAGATTGATAGGAATGACAAGAATTGATGACATAATATTTCAATTTTGGTATTGTAACATAGAAATATCGGGATTACGTGCCCTACTTAAAACCCATCAACTCAATAAAACCCCCCAAAAAAACCTTGAAAACTTGGGGTTTTGCGAACCCTGGTGGTGAAATTTATGAAAAAAACAAAATAGCAATCATCCTTTACTTAATTCTAATAATTGTCTAATCACTTTATAAATGACTGAATACCTACAATGATGGAGAAAGAGATTAAAGTGAACAAAAACAACTTAACTACCGGATACGAGTATACATAGAAAACAGGATGCTTCAAATTTGCAAATTGATGCACACGAAAGTTTAAAATCAATATAGAGAATGTAAGACATTTATTCTTGATCCCATTGTAATATGTAAATTGCTATATACCTGCACACTCCTAAATGTGGTAATGAATAAAAACGGAGCATTACTGTTCGGAATATACTTACATGCACATATGACACTACCGAGTCTGCTAATATAATTAATGTAAAAAATTATTTAAAAAAATACGCATGAGCCAAGTATGAGAAAGCATCAGCCATTCACAGTGGGGAAAGTGGTCAGAACGAAAGGTTGACGGTTCGATTCTTGCCAGCTCGCAACTTTTTTCTCATTCTTGGTTCAATTGGCTTTTCAAAAATTCAATGAGTTTTCTTAACATCTTACTCAATATAATTAATATAGGCAGTGGCCGCGGAAGATGATTTTGACCGTGGGGACATACTTTTCAAAAAAACAGGTTCTTGATTTCGTAATACACTGAGATTTTAGCCGCTCTCATTTTCCTGACTTACGCTCAATTTCTTGCAAAAAGCCTTTATCCATCATTCGAGAGTTCAATAGTAAATTTTTGGTATTTTCAATTTTGCATAAGATAAAACTTGTATTTCCAAGAACTGTAATGTTTCCAAAATCACCTCTGATTTGAGGTGCTCCATGTAGGAATAGTCGTTCCGAGGTGTTGAAAAAACTTCAGCTTGAATAAAGTAACTTGATCACCTTCTTGACTTTAAAGACTTAATAATAAGAAAGAATAATAAATATTGCAATATTGCAATATTTTATTCTCAAGTTTCTTGCAATGTTACTTTCCTTCCTTCCGTTGACTAGATCATGTTTGAGATCGTAAGATCATAGGGTAGGTTTTGATGATTACTAATTTTCGAGATTTTCGATTGTTGAGAGGAGGCTGCGGATTCTTTTCAACGAATGGAATAATGATTTGTCCAGTACAATTTATTAAAATATTTTATATCGAAATTTTCGTTTGCGGGTTATTCTGCGTTTTTTTCGAAGTGTCTTCGTAAATGGTATACACGGAACTCTAACTTTGAGGTCAATTAGCATCAATACTTTTGTGTTTTGACAATTTTAAAAAATACTATGGCAGGTGTATAATTTATGTTAATAAATTGGAAGAAAATTGAAAATTCATCAATAAATACCGAAACCATGTGGGTTTTAGTCTGCCAAAATTATACATGTTAACCCTCAGCCCTTAGTACTACTTAATTAATTGCAAAGTACAATATTTTGATTTTAGTGAATAAATTTTTTCTAAAACTCCAGAAAATGTTGCCGTCCTCTAGGGCGGTAATTTTGATACACAATTCGATGTAACTATTTATTTCGAAGGCAATTGTACTAGCAGCACAATTGAAATGTTGAGGAAAGGAACATTACGATTTATTTTCAGTGCAATAAAATTACTTGATTCTCATTAAAACCAAGATAAAGCTTTAAAACCACACACAGAAGTGCGCCGGCTTAATTAAATACTTGCCCAGAAAAACTCGCTGCTAACCCATAGCAATATTTTTCACGATGAGACTAGCGAATAATTTTATCTAAATCAGCGTCGACTACCAAGTCAGGCATATGTGGCGAGAGTGCATACATTTTTCAATCATTGTTGATCTCACATAAACAGCGCCGGGAAAATCCTTTGGAATTGGTAAATTGGTAATCCGGACTGGGATTAGTTAATCCCTAACCCCAGCCTTGAAAATAATGAGAATAATTCACCAATCCAGAAACTGACTTCACTCAAATCAGTTCTAAAGCCAACAAAATATTGCCAATCTTCAATCTGATTTGGTCTTACACAGATCTTGGATTAGTACTTTGTATTCTGAGCTCTTTGTAGATATTTCACATTTCCCTTAAAATTAGCTAATTCAATGGACTTTTGACATATGTTTACACGAAATTATAATTTAAATTTATTAGAACGTACAGATTTATAGTTACTTAAATATACTTTTAAATTTCTGAGAGAAAGTGAGAGTTCCTCGAGGTCACAGCGTAGTTTCCCACTCCTTAAAGTGCCAAGTGTTCGCACTTGGCACTTAAATTAAAAAATTCAATCAATTTTTGTGCCATAAAATTATGGAATTCTCTTCCACGTAGTTGGGAAAGTAATGTAACTTTTCCTAAATTCGTCCAGCAATGTAAAGAATTACTTTTGACAAGAAACAATAACTGTTACATTTATTATAAAATTATAGATGATTAGATTAGTGCTTTTAAATTATGGCAATTCTGTCATGAATTGGAAAACAGCTTATATTAGCTGATATTTGTTGACAGTTGAATAAGGGATTACAATACAATACAATACACAAAAACGAACCATTTTGTCCTGTTAACTACTTAATGTGTTGTTACTATTATAGCCCTAAAATGTTTTCAATCGTTTGCTTTTATTTATTTTTTGAAGGGAAATAATACAAACATTGTTGAAAATGAATTTAGAACCAAACATTTGTAAAAAATTCTTAAAAATACACGTTATTCTTTGGTTTCACAACAATTTTGAGTGCCGAAACATAATTACTGATTTGGGTATTGGTGGGAAATGCCCGACGCGACTTCAATTTTTGAGGAAGCCTTCGAAATCCAATCCCCAACCGTTAGTAGCTTATTTAATTTGGCAAAATCCTTACAGATTTCTGATGTGGAAATAATTTTTTCGTGATAGATCAAAGGCAACGTTTCCCCTCCTAATCTCGCGTTGTTTTTTGTCGTGCAACAAATTATTAGACTATTTCCTGTTTTCGAATTAAGAGCTGATATTTGCTAAATCACCCCAAAAAAATCAAGCGGTGGAAAAAGTACGAAAATGTTACTCTGGAACAAAGATTATGTATGTACATATATTACACAATCCTGCATATTATATACGTCCATACTTACGTATATTTGTACATTGTATATGTCAATTTGGTATTATATGGCATATACATACATAGTATAGCATATTTCGAATAATGTTTGAGTATATTGGCGAGGTATATTCATTATGCGTTTTTATTTAAATACATATATTGGCCACCTCTGCAAACGGGATTGAATATAGACATAATTTTCAAATTCTAGTCTTCTAGGGTCTATGTCCTTTATCTATGTACCTGGCCCTCACGAGACCGTGGGGACAAATGCATTGCCTGTCCCCATGGCAAAATTTCCGTGGGGACATTGTCCCCGTGTCCTTACGCTTCCGCGGCCACTGGGTTCCAGTACTGATCCTAAAGGACCCAGAAAGTGGAATTATCACAAAAATTCTAACCTAATGAAATTAAAATGAGCCGAACATTTTTTTCATGTAAAATGTACTCCGTGGTTTGACAGATGCATATATGTATATATATGTAGGGCTAAATGGCACTTAATTTTGCGACACAGTATGAAGCAAGATACATACAATGTCGTAATGACTAGATAATTTACTCCATTTTTGAAAAGGCCGTACTCAATATGTGCTCCAGGCCGTCCCAATCCAAGGAACGCCACTGTGGGCCACACCGTGTGGCATTTCATCAGGCTTCATGTGAAACAAATCCGGCATTGATGGGTCGAAAAACGAAAAAGTTTTACTGGTGGCACCTATTTCTACTTTCTACTACCTCTTACAACTAAGGTTAACTATGGTTGGTAACCAACAAATAAGTAAATATGCAAACAAATGCTTGTATAACGAACATCACACATACAACGCTCACTAAGTTAGTGTGTGGTATAATAAGTATGCAAGATTTTGGCAGAATGAAAGAATTATATTTGAAAAGTTAGAAGAATTAAATAGCTAATTTGTACTGGTAATCCAGAGAATGAAATCTCGTGCTCATTTACATCAAATTTTTATGTATTTCTTAAATTCGTCAAAAAATATTACATGTCAACATCAATATACCAAATTCCATCATACGTGGATCCCAGCCCAGTTGTTAGGTTGCGACTTGCCCCACCAAAAACATAGACGCGCTTCAATTTCGGCACCAGTGCTATTCCTGTCCCACCAAGGAATTGATCAACCTTTCCAGGGAGCCCCGACACTGGACAATACTTTCCATCCCCGGTCTGCAATTGGTACCAAAATAAACTATCGGTCCTCTTAAGTCCTCCAACGATGAATCCATTACGCTCGTCATTGCTCACAGCGGAATATTCAAGGTCGTCGTTTGGAATGTTAAAGTGCTCAATCTGAGCATGGTCTGGTCTCACATAGTACCCCACGTGGTCATAGGGCCGATTAGCGTGTGCATTTCCCAGCCCGAAGAGGTAAGCTTTTTCTTTTGACTTGTCCCAAAATCCAAATGCGGAGGATATAGGGTCGGAAGGTCGGAAATCTTGCTCCATGTGTAAGTCTGCATATCAAATTTGATGACCCCGTTCTGGAAATAATTCCCGGAAATTACATACGCAGTAGATTGATTGTAGGCAAAGGATGTACTGTACTGGAAAATGTACGGAATCTGGGCGACCGGTGTGATCCAGTTGGTGTTTGAGTCAAACTTGAATACATAATTTGAATCTCCTAGGGAATAGGCATCACCGAAGTAGAAGTAGTTCCCAAGCCCGTCAGCTGTCACAGTGCCGAGGAAGAGGCCAAGCGGAAGATGTGCGACGAGTTTAATGGTGTCTGTGGAAATGGCGTACTTTAGAATTTCGTTGGAGTAAACGCTAGGATATGGGAGATATGATCGCGCCCCGCCGAACACGTATATCGCGTCGTCCCCATCATAAACCACAACTGGAGTACTTGTTGGGTTTGGGAGCTTGGCGAGGCATTTTGTGGCGTGAAGTTGAGAACAATCAGCCGCGCCAACTTGGCGGTGGATGTTTCCCAAGAAGGAGAGAATTGCAAGTGTTAAGATGATTAGAGTTGAAACCATTTTTTAATCGGCAACTTTAATTTCTAAGGTGTTGTTTTTAAGGGAATTGCAGAAGTTGGAAATGTTGGATAGAAATGGTAACAAAATTTAGCAGGATACTGGCTTTGTAACGATAGGCCTATGTCTGAACCTACCTCACGATTGCCCTTTATACCCGAGAATTAGTAATTTATGTAGAAGATTAAATGTGTATTGGAACGTGAAAATTATGTACGTTTCAAAACTACCACGTGCTTTGATTCTTGGAAATGCTGAATTTTAATTGCCATGAGCAGGATACCATGAAAAACGGGCAACCATATACATACATACCTAACCGATTATGAAACACTAATTCTGAAAACTTGAAAATCTGGCGATGTGTAAATTCTGCTGAATTAATATTTATTTGGTACTCTTTTGTTTGCTTTTTGTATGTACAACCCCCTTTGTCCGATAGTCAATGCAACAGAGAAATTTTTTCATTTCATGCTTACCCCAATTCGTTTAATTCCAGTAATAAATTATCTAACAAAAAATTATTTTCCAGAAGAATATGATAAAAGCCATAACTTCAGCGAATTTAGCTGTATAAATTACCACATTTTAAGCTCCCTAAAACCAATACACAAAACTACCTGAACGTTATTGACAATTACCTTGCAATCTATTTTAAAGAAATAAACTCATTCCTGAGTATATAAATATATTCCAGAACAATCCTACTCTTGTTAAGAGGTTTCATCAATTATCCAAAAAAGTGTCGTATTTAAGTGGAAGTCACCAACGGGACGAACTAATAAAATTCGTACACAGTTTTAAAACTTTTAGAAGGTTGTCGACATCTAGAAATGAATCAATCGAAACAAGTAAAACATTCGCAATTATGGATGACGCTGCACATTTGAAAGTCTACGCTAAGATTGTTCAATGGTATGGCAACCGTCTAGTAATTCAAGCCAAGCAGGACACACCTTTTTCCGAAATATATTTTGGACTAGCAAGCAGGAACTTTCTCCTCCCAATGTTTCTGAACAGATTCGGACAGTTTTTAAGTTTTGGGCTAGAGGACAGATGGAGGAAGCTGGAAGACACTTATGTTCCAATAAAAGCAGCGTATCGAATGGATAGTGCAACATAAAAAAAGTACTTTTCAAGAGCTATGTCAAATTCGAGAGAACCAAGATACATTTCACGATTCAGATCCTGTTTTACTGAAATCGGTCAAAGGAATTTTCGCACTGTGTGGCGTGATTCATACGATTTCTTTTGTAATGTTTTTTAAAGAGATTGCATATGGTAAGGGTATGCATTGTTAGATCTAAGGGATCAATTTTTCAGACGGAAATTAATCAGTGTCAGCGGTATTATCCGAGAACGTGTAGAAATAATTATGTTTAACAATAATCTTGTGCTTAATATCAAAAATATAAGCTACGCATTTCAGCGAAATAAAACATATTGAAAGTCTGCACACCGTCTTTCTGTTGGAGGTAATGAGAATTCGAATTAAAATTTAGAAACCTTCTGAACCCAATTTGTAATTATCATACATACGCAGCTATATAACCACCCCCATCCTTTCCGATTTTCTTCACAGTGTCACCCAGGGACCGAACAATACCTTCTGCCCATGTGTCATTCCATAACTAGAGAAAATGTTTTTATCTCTACACGAATTATGTAACTTGAAAATTAATTCATCTACAACTTCAATCCTGAAATCAAAGAGCAGGATGCAATATACAAGAAATTTAACATATTTATTTCCAATTTATTTTGATGTGCAATTAAACAGACAATTGTTTTCATAAATTCGTACACTGATTTGGCAGGATTATATAGGAAGTAAGTTCATTTAGGGGCATCCGTAGCAGAAGCAACAACTCCACCCTGCATTATGACAACTTCCGCAGTAGCCACCATCGTTTCAATCCCCTCGGCAGCTCAGGTTGCATTCCGGACTACTTTTTCAGTTCACATGAGAGTGATTTGGATTTTTGGGCCAGCACAAGCAGCCTGTCTTTGATTTACATTGGAGAGAAATAGTTGTGTCTCAACTGGAGCGACGGTGGTGCACATACCCATCTGTGTATTAAATTGCTCGAGACAACCACCCATGGCGCTGGTGTGCAATACACCAGTGTATTATTTAGTTTGGTTGAGAAGCACTCCGGGCGCTCATAACGTGACTAGTATCGCTCGTCCTGTACACCTTCTAGATATAATAGTATAGTTCTGTGGTCCAGCATTATCCCTCTATTTCAGGGAAACATAGAAATTTTTTAACAATCTTGTGGTGCATACTATCCTCGCACTCAGCCCTTGCACCTCATTTGCGTATTTTAACTCATTTGCGAGAGCCACAGAGTTTATTCAACATGGAAAGCTCGTATCGCCGAAAATGGGCTATTGAGATTTATGCAAATGAGGTGCAAAGCCTAAGTACGGGGATAGTGCATACATATGTGAAAAGAATCTAAATAAAATATGGAGCCTACGTTTCATTGTCTCTACTTCTGGCTTTGCAAAAGCCATGGCGACAACGGCAAGTAAAATATGTAATTGAAGTTTCATGTTAGTTGTTGAATTGTGGCAGTTTTCGTTTGCTTTCTATGTCTGTAGTAGTCGAATGATTTCAGAGGCCATCGGGAAGGCTTTTTATATCGCTCAAAGTTCAATAAAAATTGTCGGTTTCTATGAGTAATTGCTATTTTCTGGCAACCATTTTATTATTTAATTGGAGTTACAAGCAGTGTTTCTGCTGTTAAATAACACCTGCACGAAACTAGTGCACGAAAATGTTTTAAAACGTTTAATAACACCCACTAGAAATCCGAGAAAGTGTATGAAAATGCACGAAAATGCACGAAAATAATTTACATGCAAATAATATTGGAATAATGCAATTTTTCTAAACATTCGATTAATTGAGATTCTATGTGATACTTACGATATTTTCCTCACCATTTTAGTATTTTTTAGTATACCTAAACATATTTTTCATTTTTCAATACAAAAAATGAACGGCTGAATACGGGCTTGTATTTTATAGCAAAAAATACGTGTCATTTGTTTGAAATTTTCTTGCCGAATAATAATTCCGTGTTACTCGATATGTGTACCAAATTCCAAATACCTAGATAGGATAAGTTTTACTAGCGCATTCAATGACAACTATGTATGATGGATACATAAGCCGCGACTCGGGCTACCAAGTGGGTGGTGTGGTAAGGTTTCAAACCAGTGTAAAGGTTCAGATAACTAAATCTTACCCCCATTTGACAGGGTAGGAAAATATAAAATTTCTTCAAAATATGAAATTTCCTGCATAAATTGCATTTTATGTATTATTATGCATTTTCATGCATTTTCGTGCACCATGCATGCATAAAAATAATTTTGTGCGCACAAAAGGAAACACTGGTTACAAGTATGATTACTTTATTGTAATATCTTTAGAAGATTAATCGCTATTTAAGTGTACACTAGGGTCACAATGGTAATTATATAACTGTGTTTCTTTGCACATAGACCAACTGCTTTTGAGCGCTTTATTGCTTTGTGGTTTTCTACTCATGTCTGATTTAATCTATTACGTAAAGGATAAAACCAGAAAATGTAAAATTACACGTCCACCAGTAATTTATTGTTCTATTAAAACTCGTTGCATAACACCTGCCAAGTCGTGGATTCCAAGTATTCCAGAACCGACATAATATACGTGCTATGAAGGACTCGCTAAAGCAAAGATAATCGCCGTGTTTCTGTGTATTGCGACCATTTATATAACTAGGAACTAATTACATAGAATACATATGCAACAATTTCCTCATGATTGTGCAATTTTTCATTTTCAGATAATTATTGCACAATATGTCCAGTCACGTATTGCTAGAAGCCACAAGGCCTTATACTGCTCTAAAACATTTGGCCTGTCGTGAACACATTTAATTACTATTGAGTCCTTCAAAAAAATACGTGCCCATCAATGGTTGCCAGCAAATAGCAATTATTCTTAGAAACTGACAATTTTTAGTGAACTTTGAGCGATATAAAAAGCTTGCCTGATTAATCTGAAATTTGAAAAAGATATTATTTGATAAGTAATTTCGATTTGTTTCCTGATATAGAGGGACAGTGCTGGCCCAAGAATCCAAATAACTCTGAGGTGAACTGCAAAAGTAGTCCGGAATGCAACCTGAGCTGCCGAGGGGATTGAAACGATGGTGGCTACTGCGGAAGTTGTCATAATGCAGGGTGGAGTTGTTGCTTCTGCTACGGATGCCCCTAAATGAACTTACTTCCTATATAATCCTGCCAAATCAGTGTACGAATTTATGAAAACAATTGTCTGTTTAATTGCACATCAAAATAAATTGGAAATAAATATGTTAAATTTCTTGTATATTGCATCCTGCTCTTTGATTTCAGGATTGAAGTTGTAGATGAATTAATTTTCAAGTTACATAATTC
The DNA here is from genome assembly GCF_002217175.1 of Folsomia candida. NCBI lineage: Eukaryota > Metazoa > Arthropoda > Collembola > Entomobryomorpha > Isotomidae > Folsomia > Folsomia candida. Next base: position 54,669 of record NW_019091221.1, on the reverse strand, counting down.
GTGTAGAGATAAAAACATTTTCTCTAGTTATGGAATGACACATGGGCAGAAGGTATTGTTCGGTCCCTGGGTGACACTGTGAAGAAAATCGGAAAGGATGGGGGTGGTTATATAGCTGCGTATGTATGATAATTACAAATTGGGTTCAGAAGGTTTCTAAATTTTAATTCGAATTCTCATTACCTCCAACAGAAAGACGGTGTGCAGACTTTCAATATGTTTTATTTCGCTGAAATGCGTAGCTTATATTTTTGATATTAAGCACAAGATTATTGTTAAACATAATTATTTCTACACGTTCTCGGATAATACCGCTGACACTGATTAATTTCCGTCTGAAAAATTGATCCCTTAGATCTAACAATGCATACCCTTACCATATGCAATCTCTTTAAAAAACATTACAAAAGAAATCGTATGAATCACGCCACACAGTGCGAAAATTCCTTTGACCGATTTCAGTAAAACAGGATCTGAATCGTGAAATGTATCTTGGTTCTCTCGAATTTGACATAGCTCTTGAAAAGTACTTTTTTTATGTTGCACTATCCATTCGATACGCTGCTTTTATTGGAACATAAGTGTCTTCCAGCTTCCTCCATCTGTCCTCTAGCCCAAAACTTAAAAACTGTCCGAATCTGTTCAGAAACATTGGGAGGAGAAAGTTCCTGCTTGCTAGTCCAAAATATATTTCGGAAAAAGGTGTGTCCTGCTTGGTTTGAATTACTAGACGGTTGCCATACCATTGAACAATCTTAGCGTAGACTTTCAAATGTGCAGCGTCATCCATAATTGCGAATGTTTTACTTGTTTCGATTGATTCATTTCTAGATGTCGACAACCTTCTAAAAGTTTTAAAACTGTGTACGAATTTTATTAGTTCGTCCCGTTGGTGACTTCCACTTAAATACGGCACTTTTTTGGATAATTGATGAAACCTCTTAACAAGAGTAGGATTGTTCTGGAATATATTTATATACTCAGGAATGAGTTTATTTCTTAGAACGGATTGAGCCAACTTCGACGTTGCAGCGTAATAGTAATAATGGGGATTTTAGAATCGAGCATTGACTTCCAATTTGGTGGAAAAACAGGTGTCTGAATTGCACTTAAACAAGATTGATCCAATGTATAAATTCTCCATAATTATGAAATAGGCACCGAAGAACCAAACAATTAGTATCGGTGTGGCCACTGTTCTTTTGTTATAGAACATTTTAAAACTGTCACCATCCACATGGCCAAGAAGGATTACACTAACATTTAGGAAATCTCGGGTGAAATGGTTCACATGTTTTCCGCTGCCTTGATTTCGTGCTTCTAAATTTGCCACACATTGGATAATTAACGTTATAATTAGGCAACAAGTTATCAACGAAACCCAGACGAGGGAATTGAAAGGTGATAAAAATGAAATGAATCCTTCAAAAGCGGTAGGAAGTGGGGCGAAATATACAAATTGTACTGGATTATGCTTAGCTTTATAGATAACAAATGTTTGCCTAATTTGGCAAAGTGCTTTTGAAGTTAACATATAATCAGGTATAAAATAATAAACAGCTGGCTCCATATTGCCCTGAGTGAGGGTGAAATTAAATGTTTGTGAAAGTAATTCAATGGAACAAAATTTGAAATTTGTCAAATCCAGTTTAGCATGGGGCATAGCCGTATCGCATTGATTCACATTTATGGGAACGGCTACAATGATTTGGACAGGTTTTTGGTGAAGATTGCTGTTTAAGGCGAACCACATCGTTTCGATGGTAGACATGGAAATGTTGCGCCCGATTGTTGAAACTCTTACCGGTGGTTTGGTGTCACAGGCAATGCACAGAAGAAATATTTGATCGGGAAACTTTACACTAAATAAGACCAAGGGAGCCACAATAGTTCCGGTAGGAGGATAATTGATCGTATTCCACAAGGTATTGTGAACATGTTGGAAAACGAAGCGTTCAGGGAGGAAATATTTTACGATTAACTGCTGTATGTATCTGTACATTTCCCTCCGTATGTCTGACTGCAGGTCGAAAAATATGATGGATTTCCTGTTACGACCGAAGGGTGGTGGTCTTACAAAGAGGTCTTGATGTTTTAAATTAATGTGAAACTGAGTTAAGATTCGGGGTGAATAAAGGTTTGAATTTCGTATTTGGGTAAAATATGGTAATATGTTTCCTTTAGGACTTCTTCCACCTAGCTTGGGTTTGTGCATGAGAAACGTAACGTCACAATTTTCAAATAATCCGGCTGTATTCCATGACCTGCTTGTCAGAGGAATAGTTAAAAGATATGCGACCACCGAATGAAATAGAGTCCCAGGCATGTTTAGGGAAGGGGGACTCAATGGAGAAAACCGGGTATTAAAGACGTGAATCGAAAGGTAAGTTCCCGATTACTAGAGCAAATTGGTATAAAAGAGATTGTTTAATGCATATATTTGTGTCCTTAGAGACTGCGGTTTTTAACCCGACGTTGGGAACCTATTTTGCTCTTTTCCCCGTTCTCCGACATGTTACACCTTTAACTGTCCTTAAATTTGCATGATGGAATTAAACTCCTGACCACAGTTAAGTACATAGGTCATGTCTTTAGTATGTGGACTTGAGTTCTAGGATGTTCTTGGTCGGTCAAGTGGTTGAACCTGTGCAGGTAATAAATACGGGAAATACTTTTAAAATACTTTAGAACGCTTAGAGTTCATTAACGGGATATATAGGTAATGACCTTTACATTTTGGATGAATATTAACTGAAATTGGAGAAACTTTCACCTGGGTGGACCCTATGGGATAAAGAACAATTTTGATAAAAAATTAAACGCGAGTAATTTTACAATCAAACCGTGGTCGGGCTCCGCCAGGATGCACTGAAAGTTATAATCTGTATTTTTTGTTCGAACCCTCCAATTATAAGTTTATTTGGGTACCAATTACATGTTTCGCGTGATCAAGAACACATTCATGAAGACGGACATCAATGGTCATGTACACCATTCAGGTATGTACATAGGGTGACCATATTTGTCCTGACTAAAACCGGGACATTTTTGGGCCAAAATTTTTTTCCATAATATCCGGTGCTTGGCGAAAAAATTTGCCATAATATCTAGTGCTTGACGAAAAAATTTGCCATAATATCTAGTGCTTGGCGAAAAAATTTGCCATAATATCTAGTGCTTGGCGATTCAGATGTCACCGAATTTTGAGAATGAGCCAGGAGAGGAAATTAAAGTAAATATTGCGTGCATGTTACTAGCATTTATGTACTAAAATGTACTTTTTCATCAATATTTTGGCGAAAAAGTGAAATAATTTAATTTTTCTCGACGATTTAAAAAACCGGGACACTTTATCAAAACCGGGACGTTTTCGGGACGCCGGGACAGGGTTTGAAAAGCGGGACATGTCCCGGCTAAACCGGGACGGATGGTCACCCATATATGTACATATCTATGTATGTATTACTTTCCAAGTGGATCAACATGTTACCAACAACTATTTTCAAAACAACTAACCAGGGAAAATACTGAGGTGTCCAACAAGTTCAGCATTGAGTTGAGTCGAAACCTATACCAAACAGACCACAGCACAGGACTTATTAAACAAACTGATGGAATTTCCGTGTAAAATTCACTCTTCGTCAGGTTGTGACGATACATATATGTGACGAGCGCATGACCAACGGGTTGCCAGTGGGAGAGAGGTCAGCCGTGGAACAATCAAATGTTGTCTTCAGAGACTTAAATTTTCTCGAACTTCAAACATTTGCACACCTTTAAATATTTCTCAAAATTCGCTTAATTCCAAAATTTGCATTTTATTTAATTTCATAATTTGTTTTAATTTTTCAGAAGTTCAATGCTTTTCAGCATTTCAGAATTTTTTTTTTCAAAACTTGAAAAAATGACCTCTTAAAACAACATGGGTTCGACCTGATCCGTCAGCGGCTGATCTGTCTCCTAACCCGACGGTCATCGCTCCTCATAAATTTCGTCACAACTTGACGAATTTTACACGCAAATTCCGTCCGTTTGTTGAATAAGTCATGTATGTGGTCATTTTGGTATAGGTGTCGACCAGTCGACCCTCAACTTGTTGACACCTCGGTACGTTCCCTTGTAAGTATTTACTTTGTTTCAAGAATGCAAATCATAGGGAAGGAATCTAAACGATAGAAGTAACTAAAAATATGATGTGAACGAATATACATAAATGTCTAATAAACGATATTGCGGACAAGGTAGGAAAAAATACGTATGTATTGTGAAATGTTCCCGATGTGAGATTAACGATAAAGATATGTTTGTTTGAAATACTACATTTGCAGGTCCTAGATAATGGATTAGTAGATTGCAAAACTTTACAAATATTAGTCAACTTGCTTTATACGTAATTAAAGTTAGCAAAACTTTACTGTTCTCATGTTCGATGAAAGAAATACTGATACTGACAGGGTACACGCCCACATACAAGCAGCAATTAGATGTTTAGCTCTGCTTTATTTTGAGGAAAGCGAGACATAATTTCAAGATCGTTGAGGACATACATATCTGTTCACACTCATTCAATTAATGATGAATGAATGAATTATTCGGTATAAAACAAGCCAAAGGACCCCTCTCCAAGGGGGGAATGTGATACACGAAAATGTCGGGTTTGTTATGCTGATAAAGAATTCACAAACTTTTTGACCAGCAAATGTATATATCTTAAGGTCATAAGAAGAGGTCAAAATGTTTTTTGCATTTTTGGACGTCAGAGAATTCTAGGAACTTATTCTCACTTTCCCCTGTGGCGGGAAATTTTTTGGGGTGACTTGAAATCTTCAGGGCAAGATGAGACTTGTAGTTTTTGTTGCAGAATATTGATTTTTTGGCCTGAAAGCGGCTACTGTTCATTGAAATAACTTGGAGGGGCTATCGATACATATATTCCGTCATCAAAAATTCTCGATTTTAGAAACTTGCCAACCCAACGTAAACGTTAAGGGATATGCAATTTTAACATGGGAATGATATGAAGACGTAAACCAATCACCCACGAAAATGATGACGTAATACATGGACGTTCCCTCTGGCTTTTTTGCCGAGTGAGTGGACTGGAGCGCACAATCAGCTGTGACTCTTCCCTGGGAAAGACATTCATACACATTTCGTTCGTCGTCACAACGAATAAATAAATAAATTAAACTTTAAGGTATTATACTAAATAAAAATAAATAGTATGGAAGAACTACTGGAAAGAGTGGCTTCTTTGGAAGTGATGGTGTCGCAGTTGGTAAAATGGACAAATTTTGAAGTACCTGGTAAGAATATATGTATATTTATCCCATTTTTCCACACAACGATAATTTATCTTTATGACATATTAATTTTTTTATTATCGTCGATAATAAAAAAATTAATACGTAAAATTTACCTTGCAAATTCTTATTTACATAAAACGGGAATGCTGTTTAATGAAGTAACTAATTTTATTTGTCCTCCCCCATTAAGGTAAGCTCTCTAGCCCTCAGAATGACATTAGAGTCACGGATAATTCTACCAGGTTATCATCTCCTCATCCGCACCGGGATTATTCTGCTGATTATGTCGATATCGAGCAAGAGATTAAAGTCGAATTTCAAAATGATGACATGCTTCCTGCCAATTTTTCATATTGCGACGAGGAAGAAGTGGAGGAGGGTGAAGTTCGAGGGCTCCTTATTCATCCGACTGACGACCCCTTAGGTGATATTATTATTCCAGACCCAAATTATTCATCGCCACGACGAGAAGACAATTACCACCCACAGGTAGGAAAATATAATACACGTATTTGGGGATGTCAATAAATTACGTCACGGGAAAGGAATAGGGATAGGAATACCAAAGTTTTGCGTGACCTGCCAATTTGCGTTTAAGGGAACGTACATACACTCAAAATAAGGTAGTAATGAATCATTACCATGCGGAATGACTATGTGGCTCTACCACGTCGGTCACGATTTGTCGTAGAAATGGTAATAATAATTTCAGGGAAATTCAAATTCATTACCAAATATTAAGGAAGTGAATACCATTATTATTAAATTCGAATTTCCCTGCACTTATTAAATAATAACTTATTAAATAATGGTAATATTACCATTTCCACGACAAATCGTAACCGACGTGGTGGAGCCACATAGTCATTCCGCATGGTAATGATTCATTACTACCTTATTTTCAATGTACATATATGTATTACGTCATCATTTTATTACGTGGGTGGTTTGGTTGTTCCTATCTTTCCCATGTTAAAATTCCCTATCCCTTATTGTTTGCGCTGCATTGGAGGGTGCGAAAATCGGGAATTTTTGATGATGTAATCCATGGATGGTCCCTAGAAGGGGTGTTACGCGTGACAATAGGGGAGGGCGGGGGTAAGACAAATCGGCATTTTTGCGTGACGTAAGTTATGAACGTTCCATTTAAACAAATCCAAGGAAATACAAAAAACTTATAGGGTATGTGCATAAATTATTTCGAGGAGAAATTCCTATTTTTTGACTCTCTCGTCTTGAAACGCGTTACACGGCTTTTTAACATGTGGCACAAATTGGCATATCACGCAAAAATTTAGTACCTCTTTCTCGGGTGATGTTATTTATTGACGATTATTTTCTATGGTCAGGTGTTCATTGGAGGTCCCCCACAAAGTCAAGGACCAAATGCAAACCCGCAGAAGTCTCTGGACGTGGGAGTAACGAAGCTGGAAATTAATTCAACCGCGGAGACAAAAGTTGGTCCCGGGTCGAAAAACGGGAGAGGCAAATACCCAATTAACGGATCAGGATCTCGATATCGTTGTCCCATGTGCGGTAGAAAGTTCGCACGGAATAGCGTCGTGATTAGGTAAGGTCTTTGGTGCGGGGTATACATGTTCACATTCATTCGTTTAATGATGAATGAATAAATTATTCATTCAATATTCAAAATTTGAATGAATATTTTATTCAGATTTTTTAATAAATGAATATTGACTGAATATTCATTCAATTCGTGTGAATGGATATTTTTTCATCATTCATTTTTAACTCAATACAGGGAAAGTTGAGAAATTCATATAATACTGGGAATTTTTAATAACATGAATAATCAAGGAATAATGAGTAAAGAATAAATGTTGAGCAATTAATGAATATTTTTTTACAAATTATGAATGAGTGAATAAGGAATGAATTTTTTTTCAAGGTCTTGAATTAATGAACTTTGAATGAATAATTTGCTTGTTCTGTCTGTACCCCCATTTAGGGGACGTGCCCCTTACGTTAAGGGCCTGATGTGACGTTCAATGTGGCGGAAAATAATTGTGTAATATTTTTTTTTGTTTGAATTACACAGACACGTCATCAATGTCCACAGGTTGAGAGTGTTCCCGTGTCGTTTGTGCCCCAGAAAATTTTCGGAGAAAGTGCAACTCGACGCCCACGTGAGATCATCCCACGTGACACCCCCAGTGATAGCCCAGTCGGGTATGTATAAATGCTCGATTTGTGGGCGAGAATTTGGAAGAAGGTTTTGTTTAAAGCGTCACCAGACGGTACACGAAAAGGTGGGGCGAATGCTAATTTAATTGCAAGAAGATGATACATTTTTGGAAATAATTCAATGCAGAGGGAGATTAAGTATTTATCAAATTATTTTTGCACAGAAAACAGACTTGCATATTATTTGAAATGTGTAAAAGTTGGGTGTATTTAAGCAATTACATATTTTATAAACCTGATGTTATCTGTAACGTAATTTGTTTTGGCAGGATTTAGATGGTAATTTTTTAATAGGATTTGTGTGATGAATCTTCCAGTGTCATATAAGAGTACTGTCATATTAATGATTTATAGTATTTATTTGATAATGGGTGTGTTTTATTTGCCATGGAATGAATGATTTTTGGATGGAATGGAACGAGAATGGAATGGAATGAGAATGGAATGATTTTACTCGCAAATAAAACGGATTTTTGGAATGGTGTGAAAAGTTGCGATGATAAAACAACTTGCGTTTTATTTGACGCATTTTACAAACTAATTTGGTTAAATTAAATTTGTGCGTTTCGTAGTAGTTAACTACAATTTTTTGCAAAAAATAGTTATAGTTAAGATTTAACTACTTTTTTAAAGTAGTTGGAAAATGTAGTTAAACGACTTTCTCCTATGGTATAGTTGACCAACTACATTTTAACTACTTTACAACTACTTTTTAACTACATCTAATCTAATCTCAAATATCTTTTTAATGAAAAATTGGGGTTTTCAAATCTTCTTAAATTCATGGTGTTCTAGTTGAAGCAAACTGCCTTAATTATTCTCAGAAAGTGATAAAATGCAAGATCAAATTCAGCAAAAATCTCAACTGCCTGAATGTAATGTTTTTAGGGGAATTACAATGAATCTGTTGTGAATAATTTTCTTATTTCAATGATTTTAACAAGAGGTTAAGTAAAGTAGGTAAAAGTTTTTCTTTCATTCAACTACACCGTAAAAGGTAGTTAAATGAACCTAATTAAAAAGTAGCTGAAAGTAGTTGAAAAGTAGTTAGTACTACTAACTACTTTTCTAAAATCTAACTACTAAGTTAGTAGTTAAATTTTTTGATTTACAAACCATTTAAAATTGCTCCTAGGATCTTTACGCTAGATTATGCAAAGAAATCGACATTGAAACAAAAGATGATTATCTTGAGTTGTTCGGGAGGGGGAGACTTGTATTTTATTCCAAGTATACTCGATTAAGTAATTGATCACAACAATTGAGTATTCAATTACTGCTTGGGCAAGTAATTAAATACTTCAAATTTTAAATACTCTCGAGTTCTTCGAATACTTAAATACCTTGAAAAATTCCTGAGTAATTGAAATCAATTACTAATTACTTCGATGTCAGTAATTAAGGGAGTAATTAAGTACAACAGTCCTGCAAGATGTGCTTCATTGTTAAGTTATCAACATATCGGGCTGAATTTGCTACATATTTTAAATATGTAAAATTTTTAATCAAGTTTGTAGATGCGCCCAAAATCTTTAGAAAAATAAATAGAAAATCTTACAGTGGTAACTCCCATCTCAGCATTTTTGGAACGTAAATTTTAAAATAAAATTTGATAGAATTTCTTAACAGAATTTCAATTAGCTTTGATTTTTTGAATTACCTAGTGGACTTATGCTAACTGTAAGTAGCTCTTAACGGCAAAACCACTGGAGATAATCAAGATCTGATAAGCGCATTGGATTCCCAGTGCGATTTTACGTAAATACCACATGTTCATTTTTAATTACTTGCAAAGCATATCAGCAGGGAAAAACTTGAAAGGACACGGCCGGCGATAATTTTTGACAAAAAAATGCGAAGAAAAACAGTGAATTTGAAAAGTGTGATAGGAATCGAACGCTCACTTTAATTTAGTCTAACGCACTATAAAAACGTTCATGGGGACAGTATATACTAAAAACAGTCGAAGAACGATTTTTTAAAAACCTCCAAGGACCACACCCATCGTGAAGGCGCTGAAGGCTATAATCCGAAAAAATTCTCGAAATTCCAACGGAAAATAGCCTTACAGCTGACATTGTAGATGCACATTATCCAACGAGTGCTCAAACTGAACCTTAGACTTCAGGCTTTGAAACGTAGCACTTACCGCATGCTGATTATCCCTGAAAAGAAAACAGGGTTAAAGAAATGCAGAGCTCTCTTTAAGCGGTACGCTAAAAAAATAGTACAGAAAATTCTCGTTCCAGATGAACAGATTTTCAGTGTGAAGGATTTTTGAAACAAACAAAATGACTTCGTCCACGCAAAATAGGTCAAATATATCCCTGAATATAGAGAAAAGTTCAAACGTTCCCATTATCCATGTTTTGTCATGATTTTTGCAGATGAGATCTGATTAGGTGTAATTTCTCCTCATTTTGTCGAAACGGGGGGGAACGTGAAAGAAAAAAAATCTTTGAAATACGTTTTTGAGTCCGGGGTACATCCCGTAAATGAGATCCAAGCCAATGCAGTCGACTGGACCTCGCTACAGGACTCAGTACCAGTGAATATAGCAAAAAATGAGCAAAGGGTGGCTAAAAAAACAAATTCCGAACATTATCTCCGCTTGGGAATTGTCATGCGCCTTGTTGGATTTGAATCTCTGGACTGTGAAAAACGGTCAAAATTAGGGACAAAGATGTGTTCTAAGCCTCACAGAAGTCTGAAAGCTTTAAAAAATTCTTTGACCACGAAATGGAGCAATTTGTCCACAGATTCCGAGCGTGCTGCAATCTAGGGCTGTAGACCGCGTCTTCAGCTCTGCATTAATGTTGAGGGAGGAAATTTCGAAAACCAAAAATTGTTTTCTACTTAAAAATTAACTGGCTTTCCATTAAAATTTACTAGAAATCTGTAACACAAAAACTGCTGAAGCTACAGCGCTTCATTTCACTTACAGTTACTGAGGGCCACCCTGTAATTGGAAAACATTAATTTTTAAATTAAAATAAAGTTAATTTATTTTAATTGCATAAAGAAATTGACGAAAAGCCGAAAAACTGCTATAAAAACCGTATCATTCCATGTTCACTCCAGCTCGCGAGTTGGAAGGAAAACAAGTTCATTCCGAATGAACATCGGTGAAAATCATTCCAAATCCTGATTTTTTCCATGACAAATAAAACGCAAAAATTTTCATTCCATTCCAAAATCAGGATTGGAATGATGAAAACGATGCAAATAAAACACATCCAATGTTTATTTAAAAATCTGATATAAAATAAATATATTCATTTTGTGTGTATGTACATTTCATCCTTAAACACCTTGAGTTTTTCTACCAGAGTTGAAACTTGAAATTAAAAAGAGACGCTGGAACATTCGACAGCTTTCTTAATAGTTATGTATGCAGCATAAATGTTTCGAACTTTTTTGGCTAGACTGTCAGAAAAGTTGGCTAATAAATATTATAATATTTATTAATCGATCGCAGTCAAGATCAACTTTGTACATAAAAATGTGGTGTGTGTACTTAAGTTATCGGCCGCGCAAGGGTGGGGTCACATGGACAATGTCCCCACGGTGTTTTAATGGTCCCCATCGTCTCCCCATATTGTATCAACCCCACCCTCCCCTATACTACAATGTTCAAAAGATATGTATGATAAAGATGTTTTACTAAATCTTTAACCGTTAGTACCATCTTTACAGATTTGTACACATTACGAATTCGGTAGTAACTATTACGAAATTATTACAAGGTACATATGTATCGTTGATTAAATTATTTCGCATCCCTACCCATGTATAAATCAACCAGAGAGTATTAAAAGGATATTAAAGACCACTGTTTTTATCTATTCATTGTCCCGAAAAACTGATTATTTACATGCATCTCTTATCTCTGCCACCTTCTATAAATCCTTAACCAGACAAAACCTTAATATAATAATTCAAATTAGCAGGTTGTTAATTAGTAGCTGGACCGCAGTTAAAAGCGCATACTACACACTGGGAACCGTATAGAAACTGACCCCAGTAAAATGGGTAATGACGTGAGGTATATGTTCATTTTGGAAATATTCATCAACCAGTTAAGAAACTGGGTTAAGATTACAACCAGAGGAAATATTACTCTACTATAGTTATAAATTTGTCACCGCAGGTTCTAAAGCGCTGTCCAAAAATTACGTAACGCAAGATGGGAGGAAGGGGGGTCTAAGGCTCCAATGATATCGTGCCAATGTTACGCATGTTAAAGAGGGGAGGGGGCATGCCTGGAATTTCTTACATGAATTTGGAAGTGTTCTCCCCACTAATTTTCAAAATGTTCTCTGAAAACAGGGAAAATTCAATTTTTTCCAATTTTTTTGCTACACTGAAGGTGGTCAATATTGAAATTACTTGTTTAATTATTTGATTTCTATGATTATCATGTGTAAAAAGTATGATTTTAACTTGCTAAGGTCGATGTGATGTAAATTGACTGATTTGAGTAACATCATCGTTCATTTTATCATTATTGGCTCACCCTGCGTAGCACGGGAGCTATTGAATTCCTCGTGTCCGTCCGTCCGTCCGTCCGTCTGTCTGTGTGTTCACGAGTTTTTTGCATCAATTGATGCTAATTAATAAGTCCCTGCTCCAGTTTTACAGGACTGAGGAGCACTACTGGTATCAAACAATCGTTAATGCAAATGGTGCAAGTTAATTCAGCGAATAGATCGAGATAGGACTATAATTTTGGAATACGTAGCACCGTTAGTACCGAGCAATTGGTTATTAAAAATAATGCGTAACAATTAGGCCATCTATTCCCCTCCAAAAATTATGTCAAAATTCTGTTCTATTTGTTCGATTATTCTGAACCATTGGCGCTAAAATATATAAATTTTACAATAAATAATTGGGAACTGGATGCCATACGCATCAATGATGCAAAATGATCCCGTTGGTCGCAAATATTGCATTAGTGGTGCCAAATAATCCCGGATTTTTTTAAAAATATTTTTCCGTTTATATTGCACTATTGGTGCAAGAATCTATGAGTTGTAATTTATTTTGTCGACTTATTCCGTACCTTTGGTGGAAAGTTATATGCAAATCATTATGACAGGGTGAGCTACTTCTAACGTTACTACGGTTTATTAATAATTTTTAGTTTAATATCTGTCCCTATTGAAAAAAAAATCAGTATTTTCTCCAAGTGTTCTCCCCGCATTGCGGGTTGGTGGGGTAAGAAATTCCAGGCATGGGAGGGGGGTCTAGAAAATCGCGATTTTTGGGCTAAGTAATTTGTGGACGGCCCCTAATTATATTACCATTGGTTGCAAATTGTAACCAGTGGGTGGCAAATTTGTAACCATGGCAGTTACGTCACTCATAAATATGTCTACTTTCTGGCTCAAAGTCATTTTCTAAGTGTAATTTGAATTGTATTCATACATACTTTTCAAAGTTTTTCGTAAATAAAATTTGAGTAAATTTGAGAACACGTAGATTTTTTTTTAATTATTTACAATTTGCAACTGTACTTAAATTTTCCAGTGGAATGACGAACAATTGGAAGTCCCTCCAAGTGTTGACACACGGCTGCACGGATCGCTACATGCTTTGCTACACTGGGTTTGGAGAAACTGTGGACTATAATACGATAAAAGGGAAACAAGTCGAGGCCTACGCCACCTGGCGACTGGTCCCTGGCCTCGCCAGGAGCGACCTCTACTCGATCGAGTCTTATCGTACAGGGTACTACAGATATTTGAAACCATACCTGTTGACTTTCATCCATCTGACTGATTTTGATAGGGTATGATAGTGAATGAAAATGAATTTCTTGTGATTTGAATGAAAATGAATTTCTTGTGATTTGAATGAAAATGAATTTCTTGTGATTTGAATGAAAATGAATTTCTTGTGATTTGAATGAAAATGAATTTCTTGTGATTTGAATGAAAATGAATTTCTTGTGATTTGGATGAAAATGAGTGAAAGATTCAGTCATCTCAGAGGAGTGACTGTGAATGAAAGGATTTGTCACTCATTTCGTTTTTCACCATATGCTTAATACATGGTGCGAAGTAAGAAATGAAGTCAGATGAAGTGAAGTGAAATGAAATGAGTTTGATAGAAAATGACTGAGTGTGAATGAAAATCTTCAGTCAGAAATATGTAGGGATGACTGAACTTTGAATGAAAAAGTTTTTTTGAACAGGTACTACTTGAGACATAAGGACTACCGAATCGTCCTCAGTCAAGACGACGGATCTGCCTTGATGAGAGCCGATGCGACGTTCAAAGCGGTTATATTAACTCTGACCCCAGTGAAATACACTTTATATCATTGAATTACCCGCATCACTATATTCGCCACTATGACGCCGAGTTATGGCTTGTAGATGCCCGCGATGATAATCAGGATTTTAAACGAAACAGAAACAGGCATTCATTTTCTGCTGATACATCGTGGAAAATCGTTGCACCGCTTAAATCTTGAATACATAGGTTCCGCAATTATGTACACTCGGTTTGCGTTTATATATTTATGCAAATAAGGTTAGGTAAAAATATTGGTTATAATTATTTCAGTTGCAAAAAAGTATTTATCTGGTCACATTGGTAATCAAATTTCTGAGAGTGTACAATTTTGCTGAAAATATTTACAAATGTCTAATGCAATTTTAACTTTAAGAAATTTTGGTTAAAATCACCTTCCTTCCGTTAAGCATATGCATATACAGCATATTAATGAATTGATTTAATAAAGCATATTGAATTTTGTGTGAAGAACTCTCTTCGATTGTGACGAAATTAACAAAGATTAATACATTTGTGACAAGTCGATGTTACATACCTATTATATGTAAATTATGCATTGTAATCGAATGGTAATTTACCTTTGCGAGAGGTTGACACGCCTGTATAAAAAATGATTTACTGATGCGCCATAAGTGCTGTACTTGTGTTTTATCTCTGCAAGAATTTGCAGCTTTACTAAATCCATATGTGGATAATGGGGACCTCATCACGGTACGGGTTTGCTCCCGAAATATAAACGAGTCCATACTTGCCACCTGCTCCAAATCCTTAACCAGATAAAACCTTTATATAATTCAAATTAGCAGGTTGCCAATTAGTAGCTGGACAGAAGTCAAAGCGCACACTATACACTGGGAATTGTATAGAAACTCACCATAGTAAAATGGCTAATGATGTGAGGTATGTATTCATTTTGGAAATAAGAAAATACTAGCCTAAAAGCCCGTTCTGAAGACGGGCCACATTAATTATTTTTCACGAACATTTCAAGAATATTGAAAATATTCATTCTTGGAAACTCGGTTAAGATTATAACCAAGGTGAATATTTATATATTTATATTACTCTACCGTAGTTATAAATTTGTCACCACAGATTCCAATTACATTACCATTGGTTGAAAACTGTTACCAGTGTGTGACAAATTTATAACCATGACAGTAACGTCGTACTTTCTGGATAAAAGCCATTTTCTAACAATGTATGTAATTTTAATTGCATAATTTTCAAAGTGTTTCACTAAATAAAATAGTATACCTGATTATTCAGTAAATTTGAGAACACGTATAGATTTTTTAGCTATTTAAAATTTTAACATTTTAATTAAGTTTGCCAATGTTATTTAAAATTTCCAATTTCACTTAAATCTTCCAGCGGAATGGTGAATTATTGGAAATCCCTCCAAGTGGTGACACCCGGGTATACGGATCGCTACCTGCTTTTCTAAAGTGGGTTTGGCGAAACTGTGGATTACAATTCGATAAAAGGGAAGCAAGTCGAGGCCCACGCCACCTGGCCAGTGGCGGGGCTAGTAGTGGGCACAAGTGGGCCCGTGCCCACGTGAAATTTTGTGCCCCTTTACACTAGATATTATTGAACTTTTTTCAAACCCTGATGAAATTACGAGACAATTGTGGTGGACAAAAACCAGTAAACCTTGTTGGCCTTCCCTCACACTTTGCATATATCCAAATATGTGGGAAGGCTAGCTAATCTAGAAAATTAGATCTAAGTACTTGTTAAAATTTTGTGAAAATATTTTCCCCCTCAATATTTTTCATAATTTCATTAAAAAAATATTTGCAGGACATTGTATTTGAAAAAATCTCTCCAACTTTGCAGTACATGCAAAACTTCACAATTTTGTTACAATTTTTAAGATATTTAAATTGTTTGAAATAACTGGGTGAAAGCAATTCCAACCAATTCCAACCCTGAAAACTTCTGAAATAATTATTTTCAAAATCAGCCGTAGAATAATTGGAATTTAAATTTTACAAAATGTAGTTTGAAATCTTGAAATATATGTAGCAATTATAGGGTTCCTTTGAGGTTTACCCAGTATTTACTATATTAGCAAGGAGATCTGACAAGGGAATGTTCCCAACTGCTCCTCGCGCTCAGGGTACTCTTGTTGTTTCGAATCTTATTGGGCCCTAGACCAAGGATTCATATTTCTGAGTAAACCTCATGCTTGGCGCATTGGGTTGGCGAGAAATTGAACAAATTTGAATGTTTAATTTTTCAAACGGCAATAACTTGTGAAGTTTTGGACGTATTTTCAACGTTTTTAAACTTAAATGATGGCGTTCAACTTTCGCACGTGCAATTTCTCAAACAAGTGACTTTTTAAATTCTTTGTAAAATTTCGTGCTTCCCTTATAAATATAGATTTGTCGAAAACATCATTAAAATATCTCAGATGGTGGGCGTTCTCTTACAATATCGAATTTTGTGGTAATTTTAAGCCCAAGAATTTTTAATATCGTAAGAAAACGGTAAAAGTTTTGGAGATCTAAAATTATTAGAAAACAGATTTTTATCTCTAAGTTAAAGCGTCTCCACTACCCCGAACATGAGCCTTGCACTTATATATGAACGAATCCTTCTAATTTTTTAATCTGGCTCAACATTTTCGATTAATTGAACCTTTATCGGACCAGCACTAAGGCTGCAATGTTCTGAATTCTCAAATCCGGATTTCGGATTATTTACTGTTATGATCGATTTCCTTAAAATTTGAACGAATCAGGTAGGTGTCAGAGGATTGGCAACTAAATATTAGTTGCATCATTATAGTCAATTCCAATCTTGCATGTTTCGAATATTTTCGAAAATTTTCTGCCCATGTCCTTAATTTCTTGGACTATTTTTCAGATGATGGAATGAAAAATATGACATTTCAAAAACTTGAGTATGTTGTCGGATATCATAAACAACAGCCAAGGATGAACAATATCTAACAGAACAATCATTTAGAAAAATCACTTTTCTCAACATTTGTATTTTTACAGCATTTTTATGTATGCAAATGAACACGAGTCTAACCATTTAAAAATCAGGATTCTTTTCCGAATGAAATCTGGATTCTTTTCTGAATCAAATCCGGATTCTTTGCTGAACGAAATCCGGATTCTGTTCAGAATGAAATCCGGATTCTTTTCTGAATGAAATCCGGGTTTCGTATTTGAAATCTGGAGAATCTGTATTTTTCCGAATTCGAAGTAACCGAATTTGATATTTGGCAGAGCTAACCTGAACCGTTCACAAACGTTCACAGCACCGAACCGTACTTTCAATTTTTTAATCTGACCGAACCGTACCCGTAACACCACAATGTACCGTTCGGATACTGTTGGATTTCCCGAGTTAGTCATTACTCATTATTTTTGTGAAAGGTCGCCTCAAAGTGTGATAACTTTTAAATTATGACCTGATTTCAAAAATGAAAGGTCGGACTTGTTTCCGAGCAGTTAAAAAACATGCTTCTGATGAAAATTAAAACTTCATGATAGTTCCAAATTTTATAAGTAAATAAGGCCTAATTTTTTTAAGACTAAAGGCTTCTAAAAAGTGGATTAAAAAAAATAACTTACAATGGAGGCGCAAACCATGTGCGGCCCAAATAATTTTTTGACCATGTTAGTCTGAAAGAGCAAGTCTTTAAAAACAACATTTGGTTCGGCACTTGCGCAAAATTCAAAATTCGCAATTTGCGCAAAATTCGGCGCTGCAATTTCGACAAAAACGCGCTTGGTTTTTCGCGCAACGTCTATCACGAGCTCATCTTTCACAACTTCGTAATTTTAAAAGGATTTTTTTGCTAATTACGATTGCATTCTGAACAAGGAAATAGAAAAGACAGAAAAAGTGATTTTGATGGTATCCATTATGAGAAAAAAAATCTTACAAACTTGCGAAATTGTTTGAATAATTCAAAAAGTTACAGTTGAAAATATAAAAATTTGATTGTTTATTGTTGATAAATGCGAGTGGTGAAGGGGGTCAATGTCCTGGCGTGGGACTCCCACGGTGGGAGTGAGAGAGCGAGCGAGAGAAATGGCAAAAAGTTGAGCTCGCGATGGACGTTGCGTGAAAACTCAAGCGTTTTTTGCGAACTTGCGGCACCCATAATGTGCTGAATTTTGCGCATCTGCACAATTGAAGAACCAAATGTTGTTTCTAAAGACTCGTCTTTCAGACTAACATGGTCCAAAAATAATCTCGGCTGAACATGGTTTGCGTTCCCATTGTTAGTGACACTCTGGGCAAATATGTTCTTTTTGAAATCGGATAAAAAGTGGAAAATTTATGGCGTTTTGAAAAAATTTCAACTGGCTAAAAATGTATTTAAAAACTCCGTCAATGGCGAAAATATTTCCGTGCATTGAAGAAGGTGCAACACATTTGGTTCGCCTATTTCTGAGCACGAAAAATTTGAAATTATTGCGGTCAAAATCGGAAACAAAGACCCAGATCAAGGCTGTTCGCTGGTATATGGCTACGTTGCGAAACGCAGCCAGGGATGCAGTACCGGAACAATAAAAATGGGCCCTGGCAGGGCCAAAGTTCATATTTGTGGCTGTAGTCACCTGTCCCTGACTTATTTGACAATACTTAATACCATAATAAAATTTCCTAGTGTTTAAAAAAGTATAAACTTCGAATTAAACAAAACTTTTTTAATTCGAAAAAAATAGTTTTTGGAAAAACAGTAGTTAGTGTTTAAAAAAGTATTTTTTAACACTGCAAAATTTTATTATTTTATTAAGTATTGTCGATTAAGTCAGAAACAGGTGACTACAGCCACAAATATGAATTTTGGCCCTGCAAGGGCCCATTTTTATTGTCCCGCACTGCATCCCTGGCTGCGTTTCGCACGTAGCCATATACCAGCGAACAGCCTTGACCCAGATCCAACATCCTCTCCCTGTGAGTGAATGTACAATAATGTGGACGTACGAATAATTGATATAAAAATAATTTGGTAATAAATATCTACATACCTGTTCTTGGGAAAATTGAATTTAAAACTTGAAATTAAAAATCGTAACATTAAATAAGTTGCATACTGTAATTTTAATAATTTTTTTCTGGTGCCCACGTCTGAAAATATCCTAGCCCCGCCACTGCACCTGGCGACTGGTCCCCGGCCTGGCAAGGAGCGACCTCTACTCGATCGAGTCGTATCATACCGGGTACTACTTAAGACCATACCTGTTCACCTTCATTCATCTGACTGATTATGATCGTGAATGAAAATGAACTTCGTGTGATTTGAATGAAAATGAATCAAAGATTCAGGCATTTCAGAGGAGTGACTGTTAATGAAGTATTATTATTCATTCCTTTAATTTTTCATTCCATGCTTAATAAATAGGGGACGAAGTAAGAAATAAAGTCAGATGATGTGAAATGACTGAGTTCGAATAACAGCTTCAGTCAGAAATCTGGATGAACTTTGAATGAATAAGTTTTTTTTGAACAGGTACTACTTGAGACATAAGGACTACCGAATCGTCCTTAGTCAAGACGATGGATCCGCGTTAATGAGCGATGCGACGTTCAAGGTTCAAAGGACTACAGATTACTATGAAGCTGACCCGAGTGAAATAGTGTTTACATCACTTAATTACCCGCATCACTATATTCGCCATTATAACGCCGAGTTATGGCTTGTCGATGCCTGCAATAATAATCAGGATTTTAAACGAAACAGGCACAGTGTTTCATTTTCCGCCGATATCTCGTGGAAAATTGTACCACCGCTTAAATCGGTTCAGCAGGTGTGTACACTCGGTTGGCGCTTACATTTATAAGTAGAATGCAAACAAGGTTAGGTAAAAATAATCGTTATAATTTTTTCAGTTGTAAAAAAGTATGTATAACCAGTCTTCTTCTGGTTACATTCGTAATCAAATTTCTGAGAGTGTACAATTTTGTTGAAAATATTTACAAATGCCTAATAAAAATTTAAACTTTAAGAAATTTTGGTTAGAATCACCTTCCTTCCGTTAAGCATATGCAGCATATTAATGAGTTGATTTAATAAAGCATGTTGAGTTTTGTGTTAAGAACTCTCTTCGATGGTGACGAAATTGACAAAGATTAATACATTTGTGACAAGTCGAGGTTACATACGTATGTACCTTACCTATTATATGTAAATTATGCATTGTAATCGAATGTTAATTTACCTTTGCGAAAGGGTGACACCCTTGTATGAAAAAAATGATGGATCAACTGATACACGATTTATATCAAAGTGTTGCGAAACTATTTTTCACCTTGTAAAGCTGATTGTGTTGCACGTGCGGTTTATCTCCGCAAGAATTTGCAGCTTTACTAAATCCTTATGTAGATAATGGATGCCTCATTATGAAAGATATGTATGTACGAGTTTGCTCGAGTAATATGAACGAGTCCGTTCCATCATTTTAACTTAAAATGGTAACATAAACCACATTATTCATTCGATCGTGGATTGCTAATAGGGAACATGCAATTATTTTATACGATAGAAAAAGCTGAGGAAGGGAGTTGTATACTGTGGAAATAATGACTAGTTCATAACTGACCATGAGTATATGGAAACTAGATATATGTAATAGTTTTCTTGCAAATTTTACATTACCTCCATCAGCTTTTTAAATTCGGTCTTTAAGAAACTTGGCTTGTAAACTAGTTAAGATAGATATGTGTTTTTTCGGCTTCCAACGATATTCGAGTTTGATAGCTTAAAATTTGCGTAATATTGAGTAGATCAAAATTCCGCAAACATGTACCCATTATTTTCTAAGTTTCGTCTTTTATATGCGAATTTAAGAAGCTTGAATTGATTAATGTTTTTTTTGTCTTCGAAAGGAACATTTTATGCTTGTTGATACACGAATCTATGTAGGTAGGTTTGTTGACGTAAATATTTACGGGTAGTACGAATTAGGTTATTATTTATAATTGCTAAAGGTTTGGTTAGGTTAGGCGTTGTTCGTAAACTTCGTAACGCTGGCTAGTATGTGCAGACTGCACATACTAGCCAGCGTGTTCGTATTCCACTGCGATAACGCTTTTTAACCTCTATACGATTCCGTATTTCATGCATAAATTAATATCCGATCTTCCAATTATATTTCCATAAATTATATCTTCGAATAAATTTCGAACTTTGTTCTAACCTATGCATGTACACACGTGCAAAAATCCGGGAATTTATAGCACTTTAAGCTTTAAGTTTTGACTGAAAATTGTATAAATGTGTATTTTGAAAAGTCATACATAAGTATGAATGTTCGGTCCGACTTGTGCAAATGCTAATCTTGTCCATGAATAGATAAAAATTTCTCCGGTCAAAATCCAGTGCAAATGCTGCAGTATGTAAGGTTATTCGTGTTGGCATTCACCGAAAATGCGTAACCATGCAAACCGTTAAAACCAATGGGTAGGATCTCAGCATTGGTAAATACAAAATGCGTAAGAGATAGTGTTAGTGAGGGCTCTAGCTAGGGTTGCCGCGGGTAACGGGTCGGGTACCCGTTACCCGCATACCCGCACAATTCTTGCGGGTACCCGTTATCTGCGGGTAGCGAGAGCTACCCGCACGGGTAACGGGTAGTTCTGTTTTTATTTAATTTTCGGCATAAATCAGTTCACAAAGTAAGTTAGCAGCAAATTAGTCCATTTACCAACAAAAGCGTCAATTTATTATTTATCCATTTCAAAATTTGCCATTTTACAACAGCTAGGGTGTATAACGATCTTGTCTTTTCGGAAGCCACAGAAGCCTACGGCAGTCTCAAATACTTTTCACGCCCCGAAAATGCGGAGAAATTATTGTTTCTCAACCATAATTTGCCTGCTCTAAAATATGAGTAATAATTTGACTTGAATTTTTGTGTAAGACTGATGAGATTTTAATTTATACTTTAAAGGTGAAAAACCTGAATCTGATTGAAAGCAATAATGTTATTTGTATACAATTTTGTAATGAAAACTTCATTTATACCAAAATTTAAAAAAATCAAACTATGGATTGAACCTTGATCAAGCTACACCAAGATTGTCTAGCGAGTATACATATTAATAAGTCAACCAACAAATTAGGAATACTTTCCGTTGAATGTCCACTTTGAAGAAAAATATTGTCGGCAAAGTTCAATTTTTAAGTAAATGTTCTTCATGTTTTTCCTCCACTGGACGGAAACCATGGTGGACTTTGAACTCTGCCCCCAATAGTTTTCTTTAAACTGGCTATTTAAGGGAAATATAATCGATAATTCCTAATTTTGGGATTTATATTTTGATATAATACGCTAAGAAATTCCGATGTAGTTTGAAAAATGTTCCATTGTAAGCCAAAAAGTTTGGTTTCAGAAACATCTAGTGACATTCCCATACCAAAGTATGGCATGCGTTACTTGCGTAGCATTGTATCAAAATACATATCAACCAAAATGAGCCAATAATTAATTAAATCGAATTTATTCTGGTGGCTGGTGAGGTTTTAACTTAATTCTCATAACGGGTAGCGGGTAACGGGTACCCGCACGGGTACCCGTGCGGGTAAGGGTGGTTGTGCTGCGGGTAACGGGTCGGGTAACGGGTAGCATTTTCGCTACCCGCGGCAACCCTAGCTCTAGCGACGAATAATTAACCAACAAGATATAAAGATACAGGAAGAGATGCTCCAAGTCACATCATAGCTGCATAGATGGAGTAAACTAGTAGGAGTTAACTCTGTGAGTTTTCCATTTAGTTCACATTGAGGGGCATAAAGCGATGTCGCGTACATATGTGACTTGGAGAGTCATCCCCCTTACTTGCTTAACAAAGAGCAGAGTGCTTCTCCTTGTTCTTTCTATTCTATGGTTAAACCTTAAAGATGAAAACCTTAAAGATGAAACACATTATCTCATTTCCTACGAATGTAGTATTTTCTTATAAATGGGGTTACGATTATGACCAAAAATTAAACGCATGTGATTCTACCGCCGTAGTTATAAATTTGTCACCAACTAGTTACAATTGTCACCGACTAATTATGAGGTTTCACCGACACGAATTCATAACTACGGCGGTAGAGTCACATACGTTTACTTTTTGGTTATAATCGTAACCCCATTTCTAAGAGTGTAGGTTGTGCTTTCGTATAGTTTTTAGAATAAAACAAGGCTTGCGTTACATATTTACTATTAATTTGCATCCTCATGTTACGTTAATAGATAATCCATTAATTTAACATATATATACGTATTTCTTTAAGGAATTAGAGAAGATGTATTTTTTAATTAGTTTGACGACCTTCGTTCATCTTTGTGTTGGGCCATTGTTCTTAAGGCCATTGGTCTTAAGGGCTTTTAGACCTACTATACCAACATATTTAATTTTTCTACCAGTCTAGTGCACAAAATATTATTTTGGAAAAACGGTGAAAAACCGGTTTTTCACCGGTTTCGGTAGGCGGAAAACCGGAAAAACCGAAAACCGGTTTTCAGAAAAGGGTCCGGTTTTGAATTCCCTATGCAGGATAGGGTCAAATCCCTATCTTCCTATGGTTAGCCAGCGTTACGAAGTTTACGAACAGCGCCATAGGGAATGAAAAGTTTACGGATTTTACAGCCGACATTATTGGCATCAGCATTCGCTTGGTGGAAATCCGCCTTTGGTTCGAACCTGAATAGACGAACTAGGATTCGTGTAACTTTCCAAAATCAATAACTTGTAATTTCGTTTTTCCAATATATGGATACCTACATACGTGACCAAGGTAAGACATGTGTATTTTAGTTTGATATATTTTTTAATAACCAAACGCTTGAGCTAGATATGCTTATTCATGGGCAGGTATGCATACTTCGCTTCATGTTAGCTAAAATTTCCAATTATTTTTATCTTATTCTTAGAAATCTACATAAATATGTAACTATGTATATGGTTATTTAGATATTGAATATGCATATATATATAAATATTTAAGTATGACAGGTAATTAAAGTTATAATAATTATATCACGACTATTAAAATGGTAAAGTTTAGCGTTTTTGTATAGAGCGTAGAAAACCAATAAGTTAAGGCCACATCCCTCAAGCCAGGTTTATTCCTGATTGGTTGTCAACAACCGATCAGCGAGAGTCTCACTCTGCCTCACGCGTTGATTGGTCGTTGACAACCAATCAGGAATAAACCTAGTTTGAGGAACGTGGCCTTAACTTATTGGTTTTCTACTCTGTTTGTATCCTATAGGTTACGTTAGGTTGTTTCGTAGTCTTCTTAAAAATGCATGCATATGTATATCAAAATTAACTACTCTAATGACGGGTGTCAAACTAAATTTCCTTTCTTTTCTAGAATGCAATATCGATAATAGTTGTTCGTTGAAACGGGCTCAATACCACGAAAATTTCGTACAGTTCCGTGTAAATAATTTCCCTTTCTAAACATTTCTTACAACATTTCACGTTTCTAAAAATAGACATAGAAATGTCTTACACAACAAAAATTTCTTTGTACCTATGTTATAGTTGTATCTTAAAACTCTCTCTCGGCATAAAAATCTTCGAACTTGGTGGTTATTCATCACCAAAACTGTTCCAACTTTTGCAACCTTTAACCCCATGTCGCTAAAAAATTATGTCGTTTGGTCTGCTCTCCGAATATCTCCCCCATACGAATCAAGCTCCGGTAGAAATTGTTCTAATGAAGAATCAATCACCTAAGGGAACATTTAGCGTAACAGTTAATCGCAGTATGTCTTCGGTATTCAGGGATAAGCAGTGGACCTGCATGAACGTCGTCACATACTACAATAAAGCCCGTCTAGATAACTCCTACAACTTCCCGCGGTATTCCAACGCCCTCACGTACAACTTATTGAAATACGTCGGATACAAGGATGGCTTAGTCCGGGACAGCCAATACAGACACCAGAGGAGAACGCATGATCATATAGCCATCCTAGTTAATCCTGATTTCACATCTACAAATTTTTGGGAGGCCTGGGGAAAGTCGACATTAAATGTTTTCAATCTTTACACAAACTTCAAAATACTAATCCTAGATGAAAATCAGGTTTGCGCTCTAGCCTTCATATATGCAACTCCTTGGCGTAGAAATTTCAATTGCCGCAAGTATAAGATTGATACAACATTTTTAAACCAAGCCTCGCAAACTATGAGCCCTGCTGGTATAATCATCCTGCCAAATATTCAGTGGAGGAGAACGTGATATTGGGAGTCTTATATATGCAAATTATAAACTTGGGCGGGAATTTATCTCTCAGTTTTGATAAGAATTGTAGGAAAATAAACAAACTACAGAGTTCGCTAGAAGGTGCTACATTAGCGATAGAAGAAATCAGAGACTTTCATGGCATGATTCCCTACTCCGTCATCAGCTACGCTGATAATAAAATTAATTACATCACCTTCTATAGGGAAGAAGGCATGGTGTACTCCATGTATTTCAGCCCTTTCGACAAACTGTCGTGGGCACTGCTAGTCACGTTCTTGGCAGGAATCTCGACTTTTCGGGATTTGTTTGTCAGATTCTACCTAAAATTTAACCTTGCCCCAAGCACTTTTCTGTTTTTTCTGGGATCCATTATTGATGAGGGTTCAACCCCGGTAAATTCCGTTGTAGCTGGTAACCTCTCCTTCCGCCTGGCCTCCATCTGGTGGCTCCTTTCAGCCGTGGTCTTGAGTAACGGGTACATAAGTTTCTTAATCACTGGTCTGAACGCGCCTTTTCCCCCAACCACGTTTGAAACCTTGGAATCTCTCTACTGCACAAACGAGAAGAAGGATGCCCTTACACCTATCGAAGGAAAAGTGATGGCATCCGAATTTTTGAACAATATCAAAGGAATTGTGGATAATACGACATATCCGAACATCACCAAAACTGATATGGACTATAGGTCAATAATGGAAAATTTCAATTACAACAACATCACGTTTTTCCGCAACTTTCACAAACCCCATTGTTTCACCTTCCTCTCTAATAAGACCCAGGATGGTCTCGTCTTTAATCCGATGACTTATGAAATTTTCAACTATGCTTTAAGCCGATTATACGCAAGCTATTTACCACAAAGAATCGAGGCTCAGGTCCACTTTTGTATTCAATTTATAACCCAGTACATGAGATGGTACCCGAAGAGGCTATGGACTACCCAGCAATTGCCAGTCCCAACTCAGTTTCCCTTGGATAGAAAAACATTTACTGATTTCTTCAATATGCACTATTTCAACATAACTCGCCAAACCGTCAATCAGTGGGCTGAAGATGTGATTACGGATTGCTCAAATAAGGCCGCCCTCTTCGGCGAGGCCTATATTATCGACGTGACGAAACAAAAGTTGGAGAGGCTCTACCCCCAAAAAAATTTTTATCAGGGGGCGGACTCTCTACCCAAACAGCCTTTGTATTTGTTCTTTTTTACATCGCGGTATTCAAAAGTTGCCCGCCTTTTTCAGGCGGTCATGGAGGGAGGGATTTTCCAGGTTTTGTTAAATGATTCGATTAAGGTGGAAGTAGATAATGTGATGAATGTCACCAAGCGGATAATGGATAGCGACCCTGACCCATTCAGCAAAGAGGAGGCCAAGGTGAAGCCCCAGAATTTGAAAAGTAGTTTAATCACAGTCTTCATTCTTATGGGAATCTCTCTCGGACTGGCGGCATGGTTGTTCTTGGCGGAGTATGTGAAGTTGAACTTCAGAAGAATTTGCATGTATGTACAATTTCTCATGCTGAAAGGGTTAAAAAACCTAAAAAAAATGTGTAGCAGTTTTAGGGTTAGGTTAGTCAAGTTTTTCACGATAGTTTTATTTTTTTTACGTTTGTAAATAACTGTTAAGCCGTTAAATTTTAAGCTACAAATGTATATTCAGATTTTATAACAACGCCGTGATAGTGTTGGTAAGAAGCTGCTCATAAAACCAGACCTTGGTTGATTTCGATAGTTTGAAAAATTTGAATCCCGTCAAACCACAATTTATACATAACGGTTGGAGTGCCCTCATTTTCCTGCAGATATATTCTCGATCAACCGGATGCCCCAGATACCTTCCCCATTTCCACTTCAAGCTAACAGACATTTCGTGTATTCGAATTCCCAGGGGGAGCAAGACGTCTATAATTGACAGGATCAGGATCGCCATGGAAGGAAAATATAGATAGAGTGGCATCGGTGCAATTCCGTACATTTTGATGGACATAAAGTTAAACAAAACGGACAAATTTAGCCCTAAGCCCATTAAAATGGCTGTTATAGTGGTAAAAAAATCATTCACGTGACGCAGGATTACGGCCAACTCGAGTTATTTTTTGGTGTCTGAGGCTGCTCTGTAGCGGGATAGTCTGATTGAAAATGCCATCTTATCCAATTACTTAATCCTGCTTAGTAAAATAATAGCTGACAAGGATATCATACTGGGCAAGAGGGCAAATAGTCGAGTTAGCTGGAGCATAGGGATCAGCTGGAGAACACTCTAAGCAAAGTGGTAGCAAAACCTAAAAATTTATTGCTACCGAGCCGTAGTAGCGGCTATTCTTACCGTAATTGTGTTAAAATTGACATCAGCATTGACACTGGGCCGGTTAAGAATTGCCACCGTAAAAATAAATACATTTCTAAATTAATTATAGCAAGTTTAACGAAATCCGGTAAGAAATCTTCTCCGGATTATAGCATTTAAGTTTATAAAATCTTTACAATTTTATGTCAATTCTGTTGTTGGCCGTCGTAACGATTTCCACACAAATTCTTTGTCAGATTCTTACCGCACTGTGTTGGATTCACACAGTGTAGTAAGAACAGTAGCGTGACTTTTCGTCTCGTTGGCAGTTACTCCATTTTTATACAGCTGCAGCAATGGAAATTAATTCGTGCCAAATAAATAATTCATTGTTATCGGTTGGGATGTTTTTTATTTCCGGAATTCAGGTAAGCTCAACTATCGTATCAAATTTAAATATTTTGTTATGTAATTTTAAATATTTCTGTAAATACTAACATTAATTCATCAATAGATCTCGCCAAATATGTACTTATGATCATTGTCACTGGAGAAGGACAAGTACAAACCGAGCTTACTTTGGAAGCCACCGAAAACATTATTTCTCCTATAAGTTACTGCAAAATTTAGTTATAGTTATTAGCTTATTTTTTGTTTTAAAATTTATGATGTAAGTGACTTTTTGGTGATTGTAGAATCTCAAGATAATCTCGGGGGCTTTCACCAAACATCAAATACAATTGAAATTGGATTTAGGTAGGTAAAAATTTAAGGCTGATAATTTTTCCCAAGTATTATTAAGTATTGATCATATGTAAGTCAATTTGTATTAAAATCATTTTATTATAATATGGTAATAATGAAATAAATAAATTGTTTCTAAAATTTGCTACCGTGAATGCTTTATTTGTCACCTAGTTGTGGCAATTTCACATAATATGGTAGCAATAATGCATCCAGAGAGTATGAATCTGCTACTAAACGGTAAGGCACTGACAAAATCATGTGCATTGCTACGCTACGAAATGAAGTGAGTTTGCTACAATTTTGTGTCAAGTTGCTACTAACACGGAGTGAAAACTTTTTCCTACTAACTGGTAGCAAAATTCTTACCAAATCGGTGAGGTCATATATAGACACCGCCCGGTAGCGATTTTTTAGCGATTTTGTTTTGAGTGAAGAAATCTAGGCATACATGTGAGCAGGCGAGCGGACAATGTCGTTAATTCCAGGCGGAGAACATATTTGATAAAGAAATAGGTCGGATCGAGTTCGAAGTAGATGAGTAATGGAATCAAGACGAACGGGTATGCCCAGAGGAATGGGATATTTATGTTCAGGAAGAGTCCGAGTGGGTCAAATCGGGCAGATCTGGAAACTAAAAATGCATAAAAACAAGTTTTGAAAATCTATCCATCTATGCAAATATGATTAAAATTTGCAAGATTGCGGTGCAAGCATTTCTGAGTTTTACAACGCAATGTGTCAAACTGCATATACCCTTTTGGAGTCCATGATTTGCAACCCGTATCAAATAATTGCATCCGAATTGAACCGATTCCACCTCAAAGTACAGGACGAACTCGATCGCTATCATGAGCAGATTCAGTGTCGCTAGGATGCTGCATAGCAAAATGTATGGCAACGGAGTTGAAATAATTCCGAAAATATTCAGCAGAATTATACAAACGCATTGAAAGAACCAGATCGGTGAAAGGATAAAAGTCACAAAAATCCAGGGAATCAGCAACCTTGGGCTTGTGATGGAGATAAATTCCAATCTTTTTTTTATCCCAATGGATGGAAACTGGGAAAAATCCCTAAATCACCATTAGTTACAAGATTTTAGGTTGAGATTTTTATAAATTATTAAAAACTGATGGAACAATGATGACGAAATTCTTGAAATGTTGAGTCTCAGAGGCAAAATTTCGTTAGGTAATGGAAATTTACGATTTTTTCGTACGTAGGAAATATGTAATTAATTAGTGATGTGATAAAAAATAATTATTGGTTGTATGAATATTTTATGTGTATATGCACGTATATATTATACGTATTAGCAGATATTAATCCAATAAATAAATCATGTGTAATGGTAAATATCAAAATGTTTTCCAGAAGCTACGAACAACTCGCACATAGTTATTTACGATGCATATTCTTTTACTTTTTTCCACGCTCTTGGAATTACTCACTCCGTGACAGCATATCTGTAATGATATATGTACAGCAAGATGAATAACATAATCTACATGTTAAAACGATATTACAATACAAATAAGAGTTTTTGATGTTTAGCTAGGTATATATGTGCTCATGAAAGCTTTAAATGTCTCCAGGCAGTAGTAGTGATCATGCAAAAAAGCATGAAAAATATTGTTCTTAGTATGCTTAAGCTATTTTATACGTACTTCAGAGTCATTATTATATGTTGTATAACAGTGATCAGGTACATAATTATGACAAACATGGGATGACATTGCAAAAATTTATTCACCTTTTGAGATGGTATAATCCCTATGGTCTGTGTTTTATAATTACACTAGCCTATAAGCCCGTCTTTAAGACGGGCAACATTTCAAATTTTGCACGAATATTTCGTGTAAAAAGTATTTTTTTACGTTGCTAACAGGGTGGACAATTAACCCATAGATACATAGTCCCTCCCTCAACCAGTTTATCTCAATAATGATACTCAAAAGCTGATCCAAAATGTAAACAAACCCAAAATCTTGCGATCAACTCGAAATTCAAAACTTAAGGGTTTATTGACCCTAGGAACTTATTTTTACTATATTTTCATCGCCGTGACCTATTTTCGACACGATATGACCTGACTGGAAAAAGTTGGACGATCAACTCGAAATTCAAAACTTCAGGGTTTAGTGACCTTAAAAATGTATTTATAATATATTTCCATCGCCATGACCTGTTTTCGACCTAATTCATGCACAAAGTTTGCAAACAGATCACCCAATCTTAGCCAGTCAGGTCATATCTTGTCCAAAATGGGTCATGGCGATGAACATAGAGTATAAATAATTTTTTAAGGTCACTAAACCCTTAAGTTTTGAATTTCGGGTTGATCGCCCAATTTTTTCCAGTCAGGTCATATCGTGTCGAAAATAGGTCACGGCGATGAAAATATAGTAAAAATAAGTTCCTAGGGTCAATAAACCCTTAAGTTTTGAATTTCGAGTTGATCGCACGATTTTGGGTTTGTTTACATTTTGGATCAGCTTTTGAGTATCACTATTGAGATAAACTGGTTGAGGGAGGGACTATCTATGGGTTAATTGTCCACCCTTGTTGCTAAGGAATTCCTTTTACGTTGCTAAGGAATTTTTTTATTTTGCTAAGGAAAATTTTTACGTTGCTAAGGAAATTTTTTTACGTTGATATGGAATTTTTTTAACGTTGCTAACGAAAGTTTTTTACGTTGCTAAAGAATTTATTATTGACGTTGCTAAGGAAATTTTTTTATGTTGCTAAGAAATTTTTTTTACGTTGCTAAGGAATTTTTTTACGTTCAAGGAAATTTTTTTACGTTGATATGGAATTTTTTTTACGTTGACATGGAAATTTGTTTACGTTGCTAAGGAAATTTTTTAGCGTTACTAACGAATTAATTTTTGAACCTTGCTAAGGAATTTTTTTTAACTTTGCTCAGAAATTATTTATCGTTGCTAGGGAATTTTTTAACCTTGCTAAGGAATTTGTTTAACTTTGCTAGCGAATTTTTTAGCGTTGCTAGGTAATTTTTGACGTTGCTAAGGAATTTTTTTAACCCTGCTAAGTATTTTTTAAAAGTTGCTAGGGAATTGTTTTAATGTTGCCAGGGATTTTTTACCATTGCTAAGGAATTTTTTTAACATACCTAGGATTCATAATCATATCCATAATCATATTCATAATCATATCCATAATCATATTCATAATCATATCCATAATAATATCCATAATCATATCCATAATCATATTCATAATCATATCCATAATCATATCCATAATCATATTCATAATCATATCCATAATCATATTCATAATCATAATCATAGATTCAGATCCCTTCTCTGATTGGTGGACTCAGAAAGCCGGCAGCCAATCAGAAGGCTGGAATGTCACGGAAAATTTCACGGGACGGACTTTTAGAAATTATAATATAGATGTCTTGTGTGCATATTTTATCTACTTCAAATGTTACACAATTCTAATGTTTGATAGCATTGGGCATTTAAATTGGGACAAGTTATTCAATTATTGATCTATTTCCAAATTTCAATTTTACTAAACAAATGAGTCAAATATAATTGGCTCAATTGTCCAATCAGAACGTCAAGAAAATAGTCCATTTATAAAACAAAGACCAAAGTACCTATGTATGTACGTCACAAGAATTGAACAATGTGCTAATTGCGTCTGTCATGTTTTGCTGAAAAGTCAACATTGAATACATTCTTCATTCGTCTCCTTTTCCTCAGTTAATTGCAACCTCACAACGAAGCAGTATAAATACTTACTTTATTCTCCTGCTTAAAGCGAATACAATTAAAACCATGGACTTTCAGCGATTCTTTACTTCAGTAATTTTAATCACGTTATTATTTATATCATTATCATTAGGAAACGGTTTTGCGGAGTCGACCGACTTTTCTCCAACTACTGAGGGTAGTTTCATACCGGACAATTGGATTTTAATTCGTCGTGGACTATTCGAGGATTCAGACTTTTAAGTAAACCACCTCATTTTTTGTCACGATTTTTCAAGGCGAAAAATGTAAATATCTAATTTTAAACATTATGCAGGTTAAAGAAAATAATGGCGAGTGCAACCCCAAATTTCGATTGAATTCGGTTTCATCCCTGGTTTACGGATCACAGACGTAATTTAAAGGAGGAATAGAAAATGGATACCAAGCTTATTGATTATGTAATTCCTCTCCAAATTTGTATAATTTTCGTGATATTAACAAATGCATATCCGTGTATTGCATAGGGAGACACGAATGTACGGAATACATAATAAAGATTTTTGTTGAAAATATTTGAGGTCTAAATCAGTTTCAAATTGAAATTCACGGACTACAATTTTCTTACATCAAACTTCGGAGAAATCGCATTTTCTCTGGAATGCATTCCAGAGAATCATTTAAATCAGCGATTCATTCGAATGAAGAAGTAATTAATACATCGATCGATTATAAATACCTACTTAACAATTGATATAAAATGCATGAACCCATAACTTCTAATAGAAGTCTTCTATGATTTAGGTAGGTGTATATGTAGGTACATATATTTATCTGCATGTATGCAAGTACAAATTATTCATATTTAAAAAAAGTACGTGTTATTGTTAAGATCTGCTGAAATTTATGGATTTATATATTAAAATATTTGAAAATTATACATACAAATTGATCAACGTGCGCAAAACACTCCTTCCACATGTATACATGTACATACATAAAATGAGCGTACTCACGTCAACTTTCGCATATTCAATTCAATTCAATTCGGTGTTTATTCAAGTGACAGAAGTACATAATATGTTGTGATACACCTTGTTTCCAGTACTAGGTCACACTAACTAGTTGATAAAATATATGAAAATATCTATTTCTATTCAAATTCATATTATTGCATGTATTGTTACATTCTTTGTCATTAGATAGTATTTAGTAAAATATATAATTGTCACGACGTTGTAAAATTAAGTACTGTCTGAGTGCTGTGTCAAATTCTGGAGTGCTTTTTAGCGTTTGAATTTCTTGTGGAAGTTTGTTCCATTGCTTGATTACCGTATAAAAGAACGCTTTTTGTCCAAATACGGTTTTTAGTCGTGGCAATATGAGATTGTTGGAGGTTCTTGTCGTTCGCACTTGGTTGTCAATTTCTTTCTTCTCTATTTGATGATGAAGTGTCTTGGTACTACTTATTACATGTTTGTATACGTACTCTAAACTATACAGGATATATCTCTCTTCAGAGGTTAACCAATTCATTTTCTCAAATATATCATTCTTTTC
The DNA here is from genome assembly GCF_002217175.1 of Folsomia candida. Taxonomy (NCBI): domain Eukaryota; kingdom Metazoa; phylum Arthropoda; class Collembola; order Entomobryomorpha; family Isotomidae; genus Folsomia; species Folsomia candida. The sequence continues at coordinate 21,308 of NW_019091221.1, read as the reverse complement.
ATTTAACAAACCTTTTCTTTTTAGGATGACTAATTTTGCTAATTTTAACATTATTTCGTCGAGCTTATCATATTTAATTTGAGTTAAGTTTCCCCAGACTGGTATACAGTAATCTAATAATGATAAAATTAGGGACGTAGTGAATATTCTTAGCCACTTGGTATTAAATGAATGCTTATTTCTATTTATCATGTACATTCTAGCATTCATTTCGGAACAAACTTTGTTAAAATGCATTTCATATGTTAAATTCTCTTGTAAAATAACTCCTAAATATTTGAAGCTACTTACTAACTCAATGTCACATTCATCAATTTTGATGGATAAATTTTGATTTGGTTTGATATTTGTTGGGCGGAATACAATGGCCTTTGTCTTCGGGATGTTTATTTTCATTCCATTTTCATGGCACCAAATTAAGAGTAAATTGAGGTCTTCATTTAATTTATCTTGGATCTCTTGGACGTTGTTTCCTGAGTAGTAGAGACAGGCACATATTTCGCATATCTCGCAAATTGAGCATAGCAACATATTTAACTTGCGAAGTTTTGCGAGATGTACGAGATTTCGTAAAAATTTTGCTGGAAAACCATGGGATTTTTGTTCGCAAATTTACCCAGAATTTGGGTAAGTTCTTCTTTCGCAAAACTATTTCGCAAACTCATCCTCACCATCGATAGCAGGAGAAGTTAAACAAATGCATGGATACAATACCAAAATAGGTGTTTTTCAGTAGATTTGCGAGATTGGTGAGATTTGCGAAGTCATATTTTGCGAATCCCCTCACGACAGAAATGCATATTTTGGTCTCCGCATGTTTGCTAAATGATTTGCGATGCTAAATAAGGCGTTGTCGTGAGTACGCCCATTATAACGTTATGATTTTTAAATCAATATAAGTTTGTCGAAAAGTTCGACAAAAAATCCTAATCTACAGTTTTCAGCCAGTTTTCCGCCAGAAAACTATAGTTTTCGTATTCTTCTTCTATTAACTTGCAAGTTTATTAATCGCAATAATGGAAAATAAAATATTTCTCATGGCTTTCAGAGACCTTCTAATACTGGGGGCATGATGAAAAGATTGTGAATAAATTTAAATAAACCGTAGTAACGTTAGAAGTAGCTCACCCTGTAATAATGATTTGGTTATAACTTGCGCCAAAGGTGCAGCAGAATACAACAAAGTAGATCAATAATTTTTATGCAATATTGCACCAATGGTGCAGATAAATTTAAAAAAATAGATCAATAATTATTATGCATCGAGAAGAGTCCAAAAATTGTGCCTCACTGTTGCAGAATTACCTACCAACGTTCCACGAAAATTTTGAAAAATTTATGTCGAAATTGTCTAATAAAATCCGCCGAGTAGTATGCATTATTGGTGCGTTATGCATCCAAGCCCCCAATTCTTTCGCATCATTTGGTGTTTCCGATTGTCAGATACCAACGGTGCTATTAATTTATGAAAAAATGGACCAGGGACAGTTTAGTTAGCATCAATCGATGCAAAAAGGTCGTTAACATACAGACGGACGGACGGACAAGAGGAATTCAATAGCTCCCGTGCTACGCAGGGTGAGCTAATAATGACAGCACCTCGTAAATAACTCACAATGGAGGTCTCCCAACGTATGTTCACTGATTTGGACCAAATTAGCGTCAGTCGATCACAAATATAATCAGTATGAAATTTGCAAATGGAAGCTTCCGTCAATGCTCAAGTTTAGCGGAGATATTTGCATAAAAAGAGGAGAAAACGCATCTCCAAGGCGGCAAATTTGTCATTTTCCAAATTTGCTGCCAATTTTTCCCGCTTTGGATGCGAATATCTCCACTAAACCTGCGCATTGGCAGATAGTTCCATTTGCAAATTTCATACTAATTATATTTGTGATCGACTGACGCTAATTTGGTCCAAATCTGTGAGCATACGTTGGGAGACCTCCTTTTTGAGTTACATATAATTATAATCCTTCCATATGCTCCGTCACTCTCCGCGGCGCATGAAATACATATGTACATCTGTATGCACGAATGCAGATCTCCACTTTCAGATCCAAGTTTTATTGACTCGTTATCAGTTGACATAATGAATTACTCCTTTTCAACGTTTGCATGCATTTCTGTCATCTCAAAGTCACGGTATGAATAATTCTAAATTCAGATTTGTAACTAATAAACCGTTGCAATCGAAATGTAGCAAAGGGGTGAAAACACGCGGAATTGTCTTTGTGGCACGCCCACAACGTCTATCTTCACTTTCCCGTCATTGTCTCTAATTACCCCACGTCTGATTTTGCCTGGTTTTGACACCCCCACCAGCGTAGTTCAAACGTACACGACAATACATTTCAATAGACACCCCACATGACAAAAGTCATTTTTTCGATATTCGACACCTCCCACACGGTCATGGAGTCATCGCACGTCGAAATGATGGCGATTTCTGATATCCCCATCCAAAAATATGTCTAAAACGGTGGAAACGAAAAATTCGACACCTTTGACCGTTGGCGTCATGACAGGGGGCGCCGTGACCTTTTGACCTACAACGCCCATCTTCGAACTCATCCCGTCCCCAAAAATTAGAAACACGTTGGCGAATACCGGATGCCGAAATTCGAATCCGTTCTAAAGTTATCGTGGATACGGACAGACAGACAGACAGACAGACAGACAGACAGACAGACAACACATTTCCATAAAGGGGTTTTCACCCCTTAATAACTGAATACGTATATTAGTAGCCTACATGGTTTCAAAACCCATGAAGAATATGTAATATAACCTTGCCTGTGTTATTCATTAAGTTTAAGCAACGCTATTCACGTATAAACTAAGCCATGAAATCTTCCAATTGATGATGATTTCATATCATAATCATGTCTAAGCAATGTCTTGCAGGATCGTAAAGCCATAATACATATGAATCAGGATACGATGCATACACTGACACATGAGTAAATTATTTACTTATGTATGTATGTATAGACATATGTATGTAATAAATACAGATATATATTTAGGTATTTTAACGTTTATGCCCACTTCAGTGAGTTGAAAAGATACTCAACAAATATTATTTACAATTTCTCTTATCAGCCTATATAATTTGGTAAATCTCCTCCACATATGTATTGCGCATCAAATTTTCCAAATGTTTAGTCCAGATTATATGTGTTAAATGAGCAGTCAAAAGTTAAATATTTACACATCAATACGCCAGTTAATTTAAGAAAATCTTTGGAAACTAAAACCCTTTTCAACGGAGCACCCGTAAGAGATAATCAAGAGGTAAGTATGTAAATAAATTGATAACGTGTCACATTAATAAATCTGAATCGGGCTGGAAACCGGGCTTCCTCCTGACAGCCTTTATGTGGCAGGTCTGTACGCCACTTATTTTATTGCATATTTATATTGGAGCATATTTAGTGTTTGGTGCTGGTGGTTAGGCTTTTTTGGCGTCTTAACTGTTCCACTTTTTCATTTCTAGTTTGAAAAGCTTTGACTGGTCCGAGTATGGTTTGTATTTGAAAACCTGTTCGGAAAAGCTATGGACATAAAAAAGCCATGCTTTTAAAATACAGATCATTGTCTTGTTAGTAAACTTACATGCATAATTTTTAGAACCGCGAAAAACCAGACCGATGAGAGAATGAAAATCCATAACAGTTCACACATCTTAAAAACAGGCTAAATTTGAATAACTGATAATAGCTTGGATTTTCACAAAGTTTTGGATTTCTTACAAGGGACACGCACGACCTGTCGTTTGAGTCCAGGGTACCCACCATGTTTTTTAGAATCTACTAGGACCCCAGATGAAGGATTCATTCATATTTACGTGTAAAACTCATATTTGGCGCCATGGCGTCGGGCCAAGCTTAAAAATTTGCATTTTCGACCAATTTCAAACCCTCATAACTTTTGCTGTTTATGCCGGATTTTCAAAATTTTATACTTAAAATGATCACAAAAGTCGAAATTTTCGAGAAAAAAATAAAAATCAAAAATTTCTAAATTTTGAGATATTTTTAGTATTTTTTCGACGAACCCCCATTTGTAAGAAAATTACGAAATTCTACGAAAAGTTCAAAGCGATAATTTTGGGAAAAACTTCATGGAATACGAAAGTTGAACTCCTTGTCAGGATTTTTGCCAAAAATTTTTAAAATCCGTCCAGCATTTCAAAAGTTAGCGCGGTTTCAAAAATAAGAACATTCGAATTTGGCGAATTTGGCGCCACGGTACGACGCCACATATGAGTTTTACACGGAAATAAGAATGAATCCTTGATCTGGGGTCCTAGTAGATTCTAAAAAACATGGTGGGTACCCTGGACATGATAAGCAGTCGGGGACCTTCCCTTGTTAACCAGGTATATTATTTATGTGGGTGGAGAGTCCGGGCTTCAGGGTTGTACCGCTCCTCGCTCCGTGGGAGTTTTGGGATATTTAAAACTACAAAACGTCCATGACTACGTCCAGTGTGCGCCGTGAGGGAGTTTACTGGGAGGGAGGGAAGGTACGGGAGTTTATTCCGGGGGAACGGGAATTGTACAACCCTACACATATGTATATAGAAATATTCACATAACACGATTTTAATACCAAAGTGAAGGAATTTCCTTATAAAATTCGCTTTTCGCAAAGTTGTGACGATATTTGTCACGAGCGTTTGAGCGTTTCAGGACCGTGTGAGTACATACTCGGACCATTAGTTCCCCCGTACAAGCGTTTCTTGTGATAAATCACAAATTATTAGAGCTATTTGTTAGACATAAATTTGTAGCAAAAAGCTCTAATAGTTTGTGATTTATCACCAGAAATGCTTGAACGGGAACTTATGGTATGTAGATATACCACTCAATCTTATCTACGAGTATGTAGATAAGATAGAGTGATAAGGCGTCGATGTTTGGCCTCCAAACCACAAAATTCTAGCTCGAAGACTCCTCCCCCGTCAGCCCCAGCGTTATGTTGCATTATGGCTTCAAAAACTTTATCCTGCAGTATGCGACTTATTTAATGCTACGATTTTAAATTTCAAATTCAATTTTCCCAAGAACACAGAGGGGAGTCCACATCTGTGAGAACGATTTTGACGTTTAATATCCCTGGCACTAGTAGTAATTTCAACCTGAAATTGTGTGAATTAATAGGAACTAGCGTTGGTATTGTAGGTGTAAAATTTCAATTCTCTAGTGTAAAAAGCAGACCTACAACTAACCCCAACATAACACACTTATGACTTTTTTTGTTCCATACATAAATTACCCGATGGAGCAGTTGTTGACACACTCAAAATAAAAATTTGTCGAATCAACACCGCCGGTGTCAATATATGACTTAACCGCCTTGGTTACAAGGTTAAATCCGAGTTATGATGATTTTGATACGGGTAGTTATAATGTTATGACCGGACGGAAAAAATTCACTACTACTCGGAATCACAATTGCAACCAAGGCGGTTAAGTCATATATTGACACCGTTTTGTTTTGAGTGTACGCTAAAAATGTCATGAAATAGCAAATTGTGTGACCCCATGTCTGTAGTACAAAATGCAGCTTAAATTTTGATAAAAAAATAACTGTGTAGAGTTTCAAAGTAAAAGTTATAACAGCCCCCAAACTGTCAAAATGTCGCTAATTTTTCCCAAATAACTCCATAACACGAAATTAAATATTTATAGTCCAAAATCTGTTTGTATTACCATCAGTAAAGTCTCCTCTAATTACTAAGATAATAAACATGAAGACATTTCAACTATTGCGATTTATAAAATTCCATTGAACACAAAAAAATACTTTATTCACGCTTTTTTGTACAAATCCACCTGGTATGGAATGGGTTAACAAAATTTTGAGAGATTATGAGTTATTTATGAAAGCCACATGGATGCCAAAAATCTTCATATCAGCCACATAAAATTCTACAAACAATTCACAATTCTAAAGTGTTTTAAAAATATTCGAAACCTAAAATTTGTCCAGGTTTTTCGTATGCATATATCTCTGGCGCCATTTAGAGTAGCGAATTGAAATTTTACACCAAAAATGTTGAATATAAGGTGAACAAATTGTAAAAATTTCAATTCAAAATTTCTAATAGCACCAAAGTTATTAAAGGTCAAAATTGTTCTCACGGACGTGCCCTCCCCTCAGTATGAGCGGTTCAATATTTCGTTGGTAACTTATTGAAATCGTCTGGGGATCGAGTCCATCAATCTTTCAGTTACGCTATGGTCGATGTTTATTAAATTTTCGGTGATAACGGTTTACAGAGGTTAAGCAGATTATTTTCATTTGTGGCACAAATACTACGAGGTTTTGATCCTTACCGAATTCTGCATTTTATCCAAGAAAAAAGAGAAATTTACACCAGTTATGTATGATGACATTAATTATGTACATAAATATGTACCGTGCAATTCGCAATATTTTAGCAATAACATATTTGTGGATTCAACAATTTCATCTCCATTCCTTAGAAAATTTGCCACAATGTATGTAGTCCGATAAAGTTTGAATAATTGGTATGAAAATAATTTTGAAATATCTACCTGTTCCTGGAGAAATTGAATATAAATTTTAAAATGAAAATCGACGCATTAAATAAGTTACATACTGTAAGCCTGTTAAGATTCTCGCAATGGTAATACAGTTCGAGTCTATGTGACGACCATACGTCGGATATGAATGAAAAATGCCTTTTTCCATTTATTGACCTACAGTCGCCAAACTTTCTGAGAATGTTTACGGTCGCTAGTAGGTCACGTAGGTCAAATCATATTTTCTCATGTTTGTCATATTTTCGGGTTTTGGGACATATTCATATTCCCGATCATATTTCGGGCTTTTTCCGTTCATTTTATCATTTTTGATCAAATTCTAAGATTTTGCAACCAAATCAACAGAAAATGACAAAAAATTCAGTTTTCTCACAATGATTCAATGTGAGAAACTTGCAGAAATTTACATTCACTTTCGCCTAATGTGATTAATTCAATGGGAATGAATTAAATCACCCCAGAACTTGTTTTCTTGATAAAAATTGAGTATCACAAGAAAATGTATCAAAAAATTAAGCCAAAAATTTAAAAAATAAAGTCATTTTTATGGTCATATTTTGGGGATTTTTACGGTCATTTTTCATTCATATTTTGAGGATTTATCGATCATTCATATCCGACGTCTCGTGACGACACGTCGTATCTCTGTGTCTACATATGTGACGACAAAGATTTTATGCATGTAAATAAATAAAATACGTATTTATCGCTTATCAGATCAGAACCTAACCGGCGACCATGGCGTCAATCTACACCACGTTTGTCAACCAACAACACGCCCTTATCGTGCATTCCCCTTTTGTGGCAATATCGCAATGCTTAAACCAGGTGGAGGAGATTATCCATCAAAAATCCAAGGCGGGTCAACCAATTGTCAATGTGTGTTTCATCGCAAAGGAAGAGCTACAAATTGATGAAAATCTTAGACAATATTACTGGCATGGAAAAAACCTTATCATCATTTCAAAGACAGTCAAGGTGATGAAAACCTGCGAATGGAACGTTTCTGGCGTTCATGGACCCCACGCCTCAAGCCAGCCCGCTGAAAATGGGAAAGAATGGGGTGATCCTGGCCAAAACGGGGAAGATGGAACGGATGGAGAAAATGGTGGAAGTGTATACTTTCTTGTGGAAGACTTTCACAACCTCAGCCTTTTAAGGATCAAGGCAAACGGTGGAAATGGAGGAAGGGGTCAACCAGGCGGTAATGGATGTAACGGAAAACCAGGCACAGACGGGTTTGAACTGACTTTGAAGGATTTGAAAGAAAAATTTCCTTCAGATAAGGATTATACGTTCTGGAAAGTACGATCGGAATTGGAAATTGTTGAAAAGCAAAGTCCCTGGGTAACTTTTGTACCCTTGGGTACAAAATTTATTCAAGGAACAACAAAGCAGCGGCTTCATATGACATTTGCTCAACACTTTGGCATATTTCGGACGCATACTTATTTTTTAGTCAAAGGGAGCCAAGGTACTCTCGGCGGATGTGGAGGCCTTCCCGGGCGCGGAGGTGTTCCTGGTCGATGCGGTTTAGCTGGGAAAGTTACCGAAATCAAGCTCGGTGGCATTGAAAAACTTCGAGTGCAAGAACTCCAGAGTATTGTTGAGGCGAAAGATGGAGTTAATGGTCTGAGGGGGGACCTTGGCAGTGCGGGGATTAGAGTTCGAGGAAAAGTTGGGCGGGATGTGGGATACGTTGCGTGGGCTGGTTTCCCTTACAAAACGGTATACTACGGCCCGGGATACTTGAAATTGGATACTTGCGAAGACCCGAACGATCCAATTAGTCCAGGGGTTTGGTGCTCCGAGACATCAGAATACGTCAGGATTGTGGAAGTGCCTGCGATTCCTGACTGCAACGACTATTGTAACGTTTATCGAGATGACAAGCCTCCTTTTTTACAAAGCGTTCCTCCAATTTTACCCCGGAAAGAGCATTACAAACTGAGTACTGAAGAAATTATCAAGGCTTATCTTCCACTATTGTCGAAAGAATCTGCAGCATCTGAAAAAACTCAGATTTTAAAATTCAATCCGTCAATCAACGTCAAACCACTATATCCGAAATTGCCTGAGAAAAATTTGAACGATAAGGGAGGAATGAACAATCCTGGGTATTTATTTAATTTCATTACGTTGTATTAAATATTCGCTAATTCAAATTTTTAAATACTCTCTTTACATTATCACATTACAGTAGACCTCCATTAGCAAATTTTGACTGTATCAACCCAAAGGCCTTACCAGTTCCCAAGGATATTTCAAAAATTAAGCCAATTCTTAAGTTGAAATCTGACAAGTATGAAACCCCTATTGATGTCTTAGCAGTCAACGTCGTAGCTGTGGTTGATGAATTAGTAAAACACATACGTTGCTCTTTCCTTGCGGATTTAAAACTCTTCATAATTACCCATGGTTTCAGGAGCAATGCAAAAAAAACTTGGGTAACCAGTATGCAAAATGAAATTTTGAAGCATCATCCAACCTACATTGTTATTCTTTTGGACTGGTCCTCGGGCTCCGGCGGATTTAGGTAAGTGTGTACCTCCAACTGTGTATATGCAATTTCAAAATTCTACAAGTTTTTCTCAACTGACAAGGGAACCACACGACTTGTCGTTTGAGTACGAGGTACCCAACATGTTTTTTTGAATCTTAGTTTTTTTGAAGTTTTTTAGGAGGACCTGGATGAAGGATCTATCCATATTTCCGTGTTAAACTCATATTTGGCGCCAAACTTAAAAATCTGCATTTTCTACTTACTTCATATCTCCATAACTTTGGCGGTTTTTTCTGTCAGATTTTCTATATTTAAAATGTTCACAAAAGTTGACATTTTGGGAAAAAAATCAAAAAGCAAAATTTTTCACTTTTTATATATTTTTCCGATTTTTTCGACATACTCCTACACAGGGCTGTGGTACTTAATTACTTTTGTACTTAATTACTTACTTAATTACCAAACTCAAAGTAATTAGTATTTGGTAATTGATTCCAATTACTCCGGTATTTGTCAAAGTAATTAAGTACTTAAGTACTTGGAGGACCTGGAGTAATTAAAATTGGGAGTACTTAATTACTTGGCCAAGTAGTAATTGAATACTCAATTACTTTGATCAATTACTTAATCGAACATACTTGGAATGAAATACGACAAGTCTCCCTCTCCCGTAGAACTCGAAGTATGTAAATATCTTTTGTTGTGAAGGCTTTGGTCATCATTCCCATTTAGCTTTCACACTTCAAGCTTACTGCAATTGTGTACTACAATTGTTTCAACTGGCTGTGTTCCATGGACTGCAAAAATTATCTAAGCAATCTCGTTCGTCGGAGTCAGGTAAAATACAATAGATTGAAATGTACGCATTAAGAATTTTAGCAATTGTGGGTAGGAAAGGCCATTATCTACTTGATGTAAAGACCCACAGCAATTTTAAACTTTTGGATCGTATAGATGAACTGTTTGCTGTACCAAGATATTTATAAAAGTTTTAGTCTATTCGGAAATGATTTTTTTGGTCGAAAGTTACCCTTTAAATAGCGTAAGTAATTGGTAGGTAGTAATTGGTAGTAATTGGTAAGTAACTTTCAATTACTAATAAGTAATTGGTAATTGATAATTAAGTTCAATTACTGGACAAATAAGTATTTTTATTTAGTACTTAATTTCAATTTTCGCAGTCGGAGTAATTAAGAATTAAGAATTAATTACTTCCATTGGTAATTGAACAGCCCTGCTCCTACATATGTTCAATCAAATTGCGAAATTTCACAACAAATTGAAACACTCAATTTTTTGACAAATTTAATTACATACGAGGGTTGAACTCCTTGTCATGATTTTAGTCAAGAATTATGAAAATCCGTCCAGGATTTCAAAGCTATGGAGGTTTTAAGATTAAAAACCATCAAATTTGGCTAATTTAGCGCCACGGCACGACACCAAATATGAGTTCAACACCGAAATATGAACGCATCCTTCATCTGGAGTCCTAAAAATCATGGGGAGTACCTTGGACTCAAACGACAGGTCGTGAGGTTCCCTTGTGAGCCGAAAGTACATAACCATGGTTACCGCGAAGGCTGAGAATGCTTTTCTACACCCCCATTCCGAAAAGTCGCACGAGGATTCTCCCTTCACGGTCCATTTTATTAAAATGCTGTGAAAGCAAATGTTGCATAGCCAGATGATGAGATTGGCCACTTCAACCTCAATTTTTGATACCGTTTACTTCACTGTGTTTTAAACGGTTTTTAAACTTTCGAATCGATTTTTGACCAACATTTTCCAGCATAATGTATGTAATTGATAACTTTCAATATAGGAAAATCGATTATTTAATCATTAAAACAAATCTGGGGTTGATCGGTTGGGAAATGACAAAATTTCAAGGACAAAGTTCATTTCAATGACAAAGTTTCAATGTAGTTGTCATTGACAACCAATATCATAAAAGGTGCAATGACATGGCACAAAAAAACCATACCCCAACAAGCAGTCGCCGTTGTAAAAGCTGAGATCATTCAAAAACCGAGAAATAAAAAAAATCACAAAAAACATTCTCAAACAAATATTGGAAAGAAATAGTGACAAGTAATTTTGGACAAACTCCCTCTCTAGAATTCTAGTTGTTTGCCCACGGTTATGCGAAATAAATTTTAAGGGGATGAAGAACTTTTGGTTCAATTTTATAAGTATGCATGAACTTGTCTTTAATCTCCAATCGAAGCCTCACCTGAGCATGTTTTTAAAATGTGTTTTGATTATCAAACATTATGTTTGTAACATTGGGTTTAACTGCAGATACGCCAAAGCAGCGGCTAATTGCCTGGAAGTTGGGAAACAGCTTGGAAAACTGATTGTTTACATTCAGGAAGAATTTTCGAAACAGAAAATTGCAACCTATGTTTGGGGCATTGGCCATAGTTTGGGCTCCCACCTGATGGGTGCGGCTGGGAGATACTGCCGCTCACAGAGCAGACTAATCCACAGAATTACCGGACTTGACCCGGCAGGAGTAGGATTTGAAAATTTCACGGAGAAAATGCTTTGCTCGGAGGATGCCAGTTTTGTTGACGTTATCCACACAGACGGATACCATGATAAAGAAAAGCCACCCCAAAAGATTTCCAATGCCACTTTGGCACAATTTGAAGATAATGCTGTTGTGAATTTAGGCCCTTACGGCACAATGAAACCCTGTGGTCATGCCGATTTCTACCCAAATTCTGGTTATTGTCAACCTGGGCACGATACATGGAGAAATTACATCCTAGATATGGGAACCCATAGCCACAGCAGGGCACATGCTCTGTTCACAGCAACGATAGCAAACAAGGGACTATTTGCAACAAATTTACGGTTCGAAGAAGCACCGGAAATGAAAAAGTCACCCCCGAACGTTTTGAAGACATCTGTTAAAGTCGAAATGGGGTTTCACTGCGAACCTTCCACTAGAGGTTGGTTCTACCTTGAAACAACTGAAGACAATGGTTTTATCAACGATCAGATAAGGGAAAATAATTCCCATGTGGACGGAATTACCAGAGGCGACATACGTGATGTTCTTCGCAACATGATCAAAGCTCAGGTAGGCTGCAGCAAGCTCTTCCACTTCTCTCAAGAAAAAGTCCTAAATTTTCGAAAATTTTTTTAGTACGTTCAACATATAGGAAATGCCAGATACGCGTTAATAATCAACATTGTAAAGTATACCAATTGTGACCATGCTGAACGCAACGGAGCTCAGAATGATTCGAAGGATTTGAAGGATCTCCTTGAGAGTCTAGAGTACAAATATGAGGTCACCGTCACAATGCCAGAATCCACAAAGAAGGTTAAGTAATTGCATTGGTATTATTTTATTACTTACTTCTTTTAACACGGCGGATATGTTTAAATTTCAGGACGTGTTCCAAACGTTGGATAAGTTTCTTCGTGCAATTAAGAACGAAAAGAGGTCAATTGACGGAATTTTCTTAGCGGTTATGGGCCACGGTTCAAATGACAATATTATTGCCAGCGATGGGAAAGAAATTGATATTTTCACGGAAATTATTGAACGTTTTGGAAATGGAAACTGTCATAATTTGATGGGTGTTCCGCAAATCTTTGTAATTCAAACTTGCCGGTACGTTAAGATGTCGGAAGTCAAATTAGAAATTAAGCGGATGTGTGCGATGTGTGCTTAAACCAATCTCATTTTGCCCTGTCCAACTCGTATCCTTATTACGAGATTGAAGTTTTTTCGTCTCGGTTAACCTGTACTCCGTTGTAAATATTATTTAAAACATTTTCTAATCTATTTTCATAAATGGCGACTTTCCAAAAAAAAATAAAATAAAGTTCTCCACAAGGATTGTTATGCACGGGACACAATTTGACTGGGGAAGAGCGTCATCTAGTGTCAGCTTAATATGTAACAAATTGACAAAAATTTTAAATAATTGTTTAGTGGGGATCGGTTAGATATTTCGCCTATGAGGCGTCAGATGTTCAAAAGGTATGTCAAATAGCAACAATTAATTTAGCTTGTCCAAAATTCCTGCATTACTGTTGCTTTTCTATGTATGCATTGCCGAACTAGCGGGACCCTCGCAGAGGAAGACAAAAGTATTCCGACCAATACGGAAAAAGAACTCTGGAGCAATTTACCGTTTGCAGAGGTAAATTCAATCGTTTCATGCTGTCTACTTATGTACAGAGTCTAAACTAGTTTTGCCAACTTCTTTTCTAGAGTCAAACTCTTCCCGAAATGTCTGATAGTCTTATAATTTTTTCATCTTATCGCGGTAAGGCAAAATAGGATGTATCAAATTGTACTTAAATTTTAGCGATTCTCATAGGAAATGTTGTACATAATTGTGATAGACACCAAATCCTTTCGCTACGAGGATGGAGCCTGGTTCATTCAGCTGTTTATCAAAGCGGTAAAAATTGCCGCCGCAAATAAGAGGATAGAAATTTTGTCCCTTCTTAATGGGGTAAGAGGATTCATTTAGCGAATAAATTCTACGTACTTATGAAAATAGTTTATCTTATTTGTGTGCCTAACTTTATTTGGTTCTTTTAGATTGTAGAGCATTCCAAAAGTAAGCACCACATGGTTGAGGATTGCAGGGACGGAGTCTCTCATACCGGCGAAAATATAATATTTCTTAAACAACTTCCCGTAATTGAGAATGTTGGGTTTACCAAGGAATTTTTTTTTCAGCTTAAGAAAGCAAGAAATTGAAACTTGTACCCTGTAACGAAACATACATAAATTAAGAATGAATCAAATCATAGGCATTTCTAATGGGTTTAAAATATTAATAACGCAAACTAAATTCAGTGTGTAAAATAGATATTCTAAATTTGGAATTAAAGCAAGATTAATACTAATTCAATTTTAATATTTCAGTAATTCTTATGCACGAACTTATTTGTTAATTGTTGCCCAATCCTGAGATCAACATTTATGTAAATACATATATATTTACATATATACATATTTACTACCCAGCCTGAATTAATTAAAGTATCTAGTTACGTAGAGTTTGCAAAGAACAAGTTAATTACGCAAAGGTAACACTTTGATTAATTATCCCCCGATGTTCGTAAAACTTATGCAAGGTCATCAGTCTGTTTAGATTGAATAACAAATGTTTCACTCATTTATAATTTACTCAGTTTGGTCATGCCACGAACCGTCATCCAATATCAAGTTTTCACGACTTATTTAGAAATTTAAGTGATTGTGATTTACAAATAATATATATAGTCATATAATATATAGTCCGGAAACTACAGAATTCAATTTCCCATAAGCGATTTTAACATGGTATCGACCACTACCTTTATGTTGAAGTACAAATTTTAGTAAGAATAAACCGTAGTAACGTTAGAAGTAGCTCACCCTGTCATGATGATTAGACAGAACTTTGCACCGAACGTGCGGAATAAGCCGGCAAAATAGATCATAACTCGTAGATATTCTTGCACCCATGGTGCAACAAAAACGGCTAGCCGTAGCACCATTACTGCAGCATTAGCGACTATCCGGGCTACATAATTTTGAAAACTTTGTCAAAATTGTATGGCCATTTTTCCCGGATATTTTGCACTATTGGTGCGTTTTGCATCCCCCTTCCCAATTATTTCGCATCATTTTGTGTTACCGATTGTTAGATGTCAACGGTGCTATTAATTTATTAAAAAATGGACCTGGTCCATTCTAGTGAGTAGCAGTGGTTGCTCATCCAATTGTTTCGCATCAGCTTGGATAACCAACTGTTCAATACGAACGGTGCTACCTATCAGTGGCCGCGGAAGCGTGGGGACATGGGGACAATGTCCCCACGGAAATTTTGCCGTGGGGACAGTCCATTCATATGTCCCCACGGTCTCGTGAGAACCAAGCACATAGATAAAAAAAACATGCATCCTAGAAGAGTAGAATTTGAAAATTATGTCTATATTCATTCCCGTTGGCAGAGGTGGGCAATTTAAATGAAAATGCATATTCAATATGAATACTGCGCCAATATAATAAAATATTCTTCGAAATATACCATACTATGTATACACAATATAATACCAAATTGGTATATACAATATACAAATATACGTACATATCTGTATACAGAGTTAGGGCGTCTCCCTGATAACGTTTTTGACCATTAATATCTTTGGCGCTATTAGAAATTTTGAATTGAAATTTTTGCAATATGTTGACCTTATTGTGAACATTATGGGTGTAAAATCTCAATTCGCTAGTGTAAATGGCGCCAGAGATATATGCATACGAAAAAATGTTTCTGTTCCAAAGCGTTTCCAAAACTGCATAAATTTTAGGTTTCAGAATATTTTTAAAACACTCTAGAATTATGAATTGTTCATAGAATTTTATGTAAGTGGTATTAAAATTTTTGGCACCTATGTGGCTTTCATAAATAACTCCAAATCTCCCAAAATTTTGTTAACTCATTCTATACCAGGTGGATTTGTACAAAAAAAGCGTGAGTAACGTTTTTTGCGTTAAATGGAATTTTATAAATCGTAATAGCTGAAATGTTTTCATGTTTATTATTTTACCAGTTAGTGGAGACCTTGCTGATGGTAATACAAGCAGATTTTGGACTACAAATATTTATTTTCGTGTTATGGAGCTATTTGGGAAAAATTAGCGACATTTTGACAGTTTTCTTTTACTCTGAAACTCTACACAGTTATGTTTTTATCAAAATTTAAAATGCATTGTGTACTACAGACATGGGGTCACATAATTTGCTATTTCCTGACATTTTTAGCTTATGAACAACTGCCCCATTACACAAACTACTATCGGTTGGGGATTAGGATTTGAAGGTTTCCTCAAAAACTGAAATCACGTCGGGCATTGCCCACCAATACCCAAATCAACAATTATTTTTCAGCATTCAAAATTGTTGAAAACCAAAGAATAGCGTGTGCTTTTAACTGAAAATTGTTTGCATTAACGAATGGCTTGGCAGTGTGACATAGTATTTTACGTCGTTGATCGTGGGGTCAAAGCGGATGGGCATATCTGTCGGCAAATTTTTCATTAAAAAACCAAAAGAATTTATTCATTGCGGAAATTAACAGAAAATTCAAGCAATCTGGAATTCAGCGCTATGAAGCATTTGAACGGACATGCACCTGTGCAAATTCAAGGCGACAAAGATGTTATCGATAATACAGATTCGTGAAGAATTTGAACTGAACGTGACACAGTTAATTTATCAGTTGTCCATGCTTAGACATCCATTTCTCACTCAAGAAACACAACCAAATTTTTGGCCGAGTTTAAAGAGCCTGAACAAGAATGCTTCTTGCTGAAGTTATTGAATTGTTAAACTGAAGTTAATTTTAGTTGTTCAAGCACCATCTGCAACCTGAGAGAGAAATGTTCCTATTTTAAAAAGGCTCAAGATTTATTTGCAGAATTGGGAGATTAGTTCATTTGGTATGGCTTAGCAGCGATAATTTTTCTGGGCAAGTAATTAAGCCAACGCACTGTTGTTGAGGTTCGTGAGAAACTGTGATAAGTGTTTTTGTGTAATTTGTATTTGTGAGGATGGATTTTATGTGAATAATTAAACTGTGTACGAAAAGGTTAAGATTTATAATAATGTAACGATTATTGATTTATTTACACTTTTGGTATATTACATACGCATATTTAATGCATGCAATATTTATTATTATTTTTGGAGTAAATTGATATTTTGTTATTTATAATTATTTTTGAGGTAAATTGATACGTATATATTTATTTTCTCCGTTCCTTCTCATTTGAGGTAACGTGAGATTTACTTAAACACGCTTGTGCATAACAGCGTTTGCTTTAGCACATAGATTTTTTGAACCTGTCGTGGTGGTGGACCGTGACCGTTTATATACGGAAGGTCGGACGTGAAAGCAAGCTGCTTACGTGACCTGAGTCGCAGTTATTTTGGTCTTTCCGAGAACTGACCGTTTCATATCTAATATGCATGCATGCATCTTTCTCTTTGCTTTTCATGAACAAAGTTACTACATTTAACATTGTGAGTATTGGATGGTGACGAGAGTGAGAGTAACTGCTGCATCGCGAGTCGAGCAAGTTTCTCGTGCCATCCATCATATACCCACATATGCATTTCCTGCTTACCTTTTCTAATGCAATTTTGGCTTTTACATATTTTTACATGCATTCTAAATTTCTTCACCATTTATGCATCATATTTATATACATGTTTCTAAACAACTTTTGATTGTGGTTTTAAAGCTTTATCCTGGTTTTATTGAGAATCAAGAAATTTTTTTGCACTGAAAATAAGTCGTAATGTTCGTTTCCTCCTCATTTCAAGGGTACTGCTGGTAGAGATCCCGTCGAAATATGTAAATAGTTACATCACATTGTGTGTCAAAATTACAGCCCTAGAGGACGGCAACATTTTATGGAGTTTAAAAAAAAAATTACCTACTAGAATAAAACCTAAAATAAAATCAAAATACTGTGGTTTGCAATTAATTAGTGCTAAGGGCTAAGGGTAAGCCAGTATAATTTTGGAAACATTTCCCAGACGGATTACAATTTATGACAAGGCATTACAATTACATTACAATTCCTGGAAATACAAATTGCATCTTATGCAAAATTGATGCGGATCAAACTGAACGCACCCAAAAATTCACTATTGAACTCTTGAATGATGGATAACGGCTTTTTGCAAGAAATTGAACGTAAATCAGGAAAATTAGAGCGGATAATCTCAGTATATTACGAAATCATCCAAACAGAACTACAAAGATGGTATTGTTGATACTCTCCTTAATCACAGATCCTCATCAGATTTTTGGAATGCTATAAAAAAGCTGACACCTCGCGAATACACAAGATCCCAAATCCACCCTGACAAATGGGTGGACCATTTTGAAAACCTCTTCTCCTCCTCAACAACAACACCATCACTTCCGCTCCCTAACTCTCCAGGCGTTGACCTCGATTACCCCATCTCCCTTCATGAGGTAACGTGTGTACTCCACAAACTGAAAAATAATAAAGCTCCAGGTCACGACGGAATCCCTAACGAAGTATGGAAGTCCCTCCCACCAACCTACATAAAACATATCCAAAACATGTTCAACAACATTCTAACAACAGGCATCATCCCAGAGCAGTGGACAACAATTCTTTTCCAACCAATTTTTAAAAAGAGTGACCCGCTCATATCTCAAAATTATAGACCGATAGCACTTGCTCCAACTATACTCAAGATTTTCTCAACCATCATATCCAAAAGAGTACATGATTGGGCGGTCAACAACAACAAAATTAGTGAGTTCCAGGCCGGCTGCAAAAAGGGGACGGGTACTCACGAACACCTCTTTTCCCTACTTACCCTGATCCAATCAAGGATTCGTCATCCACGTGGCCGTTTTTATGTTGTATTCGTCGACCTGCGCGCTGCGTATGACTCACCTGGACATGCTGACCTCTGGGAAGTCCTCACCAGAGCAGAAATGGGCTCAAAATTATCAACCTTTTAATATCCCTCTACTCACGAGCCTCAGGTCAAGTCAAGCTCCAAACCGGTCTCACAAATAAATTCAAAATTCGAAAAGGGGTTTTACAAGGAGAACCGCAATCGGGCCTGAACTTTAATCTCTTTATAGATGACCTAACTGTTGAACTTAATAAATACGGACCACCCCCAATTCAACTCGCAAATGCCAAACTTCACCTCCTCCTGTTCGTAGACGACATCGTTTTACTCGGAGACACTCCATCCCAAATCCAGGAAAAAATTAACATAACAGCCGCCTTCTTCAAGCGCCGTGTCCTCCAAGTCAACACTGACAAAACCAAAATCATGGTTTTCGCGAAGAGGAAACCCAGTAAACACATAAACCAATTGAGGTTCCACTGGGACGAAACCCCACTTGTTGGATTATACATTATTATATGATTATTAGTTTGCCCCTATAGTTTGTATTTCCCTTCATATTTTAACCTCGCTTCCTTCTTTGTGGGAGTAAGAGAAAAAAGAAGTCGTCGTCCGCTGGAACTCGAGTAGAGAGGTAGTCTTTTTCTTGTGTGTGCAATTCTCATTTTTTGTAATTGTTGATAATTAAAGAGATTGCAATAAATTGTTAAAAGTAATGCCAATGTGTCTTTCGAGTGTGTGTATCATCTCTTTATAACTTATCATCAGAAAAGGGCCCATTAATAGCGAGACGCGTTCCCGACGGGTAGTTGGATAAGAT
Organism: Folsomia candida; assembly: GCF_002217175.1. Taxonomy (NCBI): domain Eukaryota; kingdom Metazoa; phylum Arthropoda; class Collembola; order Entomobryomorpha; family Isotomidae; genus Folsomia; species Folsomia candida. The sequence goes on along the minus strand of NW_019091221.1, from coordinate 1,974 downwards.
CGCTTTGTGTCTCAACATTTGGCGCCCAACGTGGGGCCCTTTTACTGGTGTTATCGCGATAAGTGAGAAGCGTGTCGACGACAGAAGACTAGCCCTTGTGCCCGAGGAGAGCAAAGCTGAATCGGCGAGGGAGAATAAGTCATTGTTGCCAAGACCCTTGTGACCGGACCTAGATTTGTCAAGCCGGCGAGGGACCAGAGGAATCATCAACCTACTTTGCCTCTTCGAGGACCCCACCCTGAGTATTCGGGGGTGTACTAGGTGATACCATTTCAATTATTTTATTCGTGTTCGTGTTGTCCTTTCCTTGGAGAGAGCCGTTGGTGCCACGTCCGTGAAGGAGGGAAGCAGAATTATCACAAGTGTTCGTATAGCCTCTTCGAGGGCCCCATCCTGTGCATACAGGAGTGATTGAGGTGGAGATTGTTCCAGAGTATTATTGTTGGGAACATTTTCTAATCGATTTCGTTTGTTGGATTTATTGATTTCGAGGTACAATGGACCGGATAAGGAAGGCGCGTACTCCCGTCAGAGCAAGCATCACGAAGGTAGTGAACGAGCTGGACGCAGAGAGGACCAAGGCCGCACCGGACAAAGATACGCTCGAGATCAAATTAATCAAATTGAATAAGCTAGTGGAGGAGGTGGAGGAGCTAGACCAGAAGATGAAAGATCAACATCTGGATGGGAATCTTGACGATAAAGAATATGCAGCGGAACTTACCACAGTAGAAGATTACTACGACAAAGTGTTAGTTATTCGGCATAAAGTGAGCAAGATCATTTCCCCCTCAAGCCCCAGTCCATCCACGCGCAGTTCGGATTCGAGTGACAACCACAAGAAGAATTACAAGTTACCAAAGATAGAGCTGATCAAATTCGATGGTGAACTTAAAAATTGGCTTGAGTGGTGGGCACAATTCGAGAAAATTCATGTGGATTCAGACTTACACACCACAGACAAGTTTCACTATTTGACCCAATCAATGGTGAGTGGGACTCGTGCTGCCGATGTTGTAAAGAGTTATCCAAAAACTGAAGAGAATTACCAAAAAGCTGTGGATGCTCTCAGGGAGCGCTTTGGCAAAGAAGACTTGCTGGTGGATTTGTATGCAAGAGAGTTGGTGGATATCTTAACAAAGCGAGAGAAGTTACCATTATCAAAATTGTATGACAGTCTGCAGACACAGTTACAGGCCTTGGCATCGTTGGGAGTTAAGTCAGAGAGGGACACATTGTTCTTGCGACCCATGATCGAGACATGTGTTCCGAAAGAAATCTTGACAGCTTGGTACCGCTCAACATTGTATGATGAAGATTTATCTACTTCTGATCCTCCGAAAACCAAGTTGGATAATCTGATGCAGTTCCTCCGTCAAGAAGTCGAGCGAGAAGGAAAACTGAAGATGGTTTACGGGCAGAAGGTCAGAAGCAAGGACTTCAAGAAAAAGGATTCACTGTACGGAGATGCGCCCCAAGAGGACGTCGCTACCGCTGCTGGTCTATCGTCAACAAGTAAAATTGGATGCGTATTCTGCGACAAGATTAATCACATGAGTCAAGATTGTTTCAAGGCACGGACCATGACCATGGAGCAGAGAAATGATAAGCTCAAAGAGAAGAAAGTTTGTTTCCGGTGCTTGAAATCTGGACATATTTCAAAGAAATGTAGTGCAACTGTGAAATGTGGTGGTTGTGGGAATAGGCATCATCTCATCATGTGTCGTGGAGGTGACAAGACTGAACGTCAGCCTGAGCAACCAGATAGCTCCGTCGTCCGTCATAATAATTTTGCAAGAAGCAACGATGTGCTCCTGAAAGTTGTGGTGGTGCGGGCGATGGGCGCAAGAGGATCTCGAACTGTGAGAATGTTGATTGACGAAGGAAGTCAAGTCAGCTACGTCGGAACGAAAACAGTGAAGGTTACCGGCTCAAAGTCGACTGGTGTCGAACATGTCAGAAATATTGCTGCCT